>NC_032017.1:6331486-6370012 GCF_001865875.1 Lupinus angustifolius | reverse complement strand
AAATTTTTATAGAAGCCGTAGACTCGGATATTTGGGAATCCGTAGTCAACGGCCCTTTCGTTCCACAGCACCTTATGGACGATGAACCTAAAGACAAGCCTAAAAGTCTATGGATCGATGATGAGCGCAAAAGGGTCCAGCATAACCTATAACCTGCGCGCCAAAAATATCATCACATCGGCCCTATCCTATGATGAGTTCTTTAGGGTCTCGCAGTGCCAAAATGCAAAAGAAATGTGGGACACTTTACAAGTGACTCACGAAGACCATAGCGAGGTCAAGCGCGCTAGATTAAATGCGCTAACCCACGAATATGAGTTATTTCGCATGTTACCTAGTGAATCAATCAACGATTTACTCATATTGTGAATCATTTAGTTGCTCTAGATAAATCTTTTGCCAGAGGAGAACTAACTAATAAAGTTTTGCGTTGTCTTGACAGGAAATGGCAACCAAAGGTGACTGCAATTGTTGAATCCAAAGACTTGGACTCTAATTTGCATTAACACACACCCTAGGCATTGCTTGGAAGCCTCACAATACACCTCGAATCCACCATTTGGATCGGTAATTATAAGAATCGAGGATGAAGCCAACCTTCACTCTACTACATTAAAAATATTATCACATTTAGGTGACTAATTAAAGGTTTTTCCTTTTCGACTTAAATTAGATAGTGGCAAGGCTAACTTACAAACATTATCTATCAACCTTCTATTGTAAGATTGCTTATACCTTTATGGAGTTAGAAGTAACACCATCACATGTGATTACATGACCTAGGAACTGTGCTCCTTCTAACCAGAATCTACATTGTGCCAACTTAGCATTCAATTGTCCGTCTTTCAACATTCTCAAAATTGTCCTCAAGTGTTCAACATGTTCTTCCATGGTCTTAGAATATATTAGAATGTCGTTAATAAATATGACAATAAAGCTATCTCAGAACGATTAGAAGATGATATTCATATAATCCCTATATACTATAGGAGCATTATTGAGTCTGAAAGGTATTACTAAATACTCATAATATGCATATCAAGTAAGAAAAGCAGTCCTTGGTATATCTTAATTCTTAACTTGGATTTGATGATATCTTGATGGCAAGTCATTCTTAGAGAAGATTGTTGTTCCTCTTGATTGATCCATTAGATCATCAATTCGGGAAAGTGGATATTTATCTTTAATGGTTACCTTGTTTAGTCGTCTATAATCAATACACAACCTCATGCTTCCACCTTTTTTTCTATGCAAATAAAATTATAGCATTCCCAGGTGACACACTTGTCCTAGTGAATTGTCCATTCAACATATCTTCTTGTTGCTTTTTAAGTTCCAACAATTCTAAGCATATCATTGAGCCATAAAGATTGGTATCACTTCAGGCACTCAGTGTATCAAGAACTCTAAATTTCTTTCATGTGGTAGCCTGTGAGCTTCTACTGGAAATACATACGAAATAAGAATGAAAACCATGGTGTTCTTGCTTGAATTTTGCTAAGAATTCCCTGGAAGTCATTGATTCCTTACCTTCTACATCCAAATGCTTTGTAGGTGGTACTAAGAATTCTACGGTTTTGTCCCGACTATTTGGTGACACACTACTATTTGACATCCAATCCATTCCTAACATCACATCAAAATGTGATAAAGGTAGACAAATCAAGTCTTCATTAATGGTTCCTTCGGAAATTATGATTGGCATTTCAAGCATGCCTTGGATACTGCTACTGAAGCTTTCGTGGGAGTTTATACAAATAAATTCTACGACTGTAATATTATCACAGTTCAATGTTATGTCAAGCACTTGATCTTACTTTTCCTATGTGTTAGATAGGCACGAAAACAATAGTTCATTCAGATCCTTAGATACTCCTAAGCATAGTCAATCGTAGATTTACTATTTCGAGCTAGGAAATTGCTATGTAATTTGTCTCCCAACGAGTTGTGAAGAAGATCTTACTCCTCACCTTGGCACGATTTTGATGAAGACACCAAGATCACAAAATGACAGAAAAAGGAAGAACATGTTGAGGACAAGGAAGATCAAGCTTCAAGGCAAATAGAGTCTAAGTCTTCAATAGGTACTTTTATTCTTTACACTATAGTATGTTTAGTAAATAATGCTCAAATGGAAGATAAAACTATTTTGAAATAAAATTGGAAAACTCTTTGACAATGTAAAACAACTTTCAAAATTCTAAGTAATGGGTTACTTCACCTGAGTAATAGGTTAAGAGACCTAGGTAACAGGTTACTTTGACAATGTAATAGTGAGTAACACGTTACTAGGATTGTGTAACAGGTTACCTAACTAAGTAAAAGGTTTCCCAGTAAAAATAATACAGTGTAACCGATTATTTCAAAGTAGTAACCGATTATTTCTCAAATAGATAGTTTGGGTAGTTGATTACACTATGATGTAACCGATTACACAAAGATGTTAAAGGTATATTTTCAAATCCAAACTGAACAACTTTCATCCAAACTCAATGGATTTCATTCAAAATCGTGTCCCAACTTCATAGAATGGTATATTGATAGATTGGAAGCCTATTTAAAGGCATTGAAACACCCGTTTTGACATACTTGAAACACACAACATACACAAAATTTTCATATATAATTCTATGCAATTTTCATGTAACTTTTGTTTTAAACTTTCAGATTTTTGCTGAAATTGCTTTGAGTGCAAGTTCTAAAGTTTTTCAAACTTAAACACTTCCAAACAACATTGTATACTAATTGTATAGAATATTTATATCTTGAAAAGTCAATCCTTGCACTAGAAATTATTCTTTGATCTTGTTGTAAAACTTGTCATCGCAAGGGTGTGGTGAGAAGGGGAAAGAGAGTACTTGGAAAGGATGTTTTCCAAGGGTGTGAGGTATTTGTGAGTGTGTAAGGTACAAGGAGTCTTGGCGAGAAAAATTGTAATTACAACTCAAAATATCTAGTAAAGATATCTCTTCTGGTGCAAGAGTACTGGACATAGCCTTCAATGGACAGTAAGGTGAACCAATGCGAATATATGTGTTCTTTCTTTCTTCACTCTAATCTCTCGTTTTAAATTGTTAAGTTTTATTTTGCAATATTTTCTAAAATGTCTCCGCTGCAACACATTCTGATTATTTAGTAGAAAAATTGACCATTTCTCTCAACTACTAATTCACCCACCTCTTAGTTGTCATGTAATACTTACAATTGGTATCAGAGCTTAGTTTGGGTAAGTTACTTCCGTAGACCCTAATATTTTAGATGGCCTCTAGATATTTTCTGGGAGATGGTTCCAACATTAATCATCCTCCAAGTTTTGTTGGAGAATGCTACATTTTTGTAAAATAAGGATGAGAATACTTATAGAATCTCAAGACCTTCACATATGGAATGCGGTTGAGGAAGGACCCTATGAACCCATTACCGTAATCAATAGTGTAAGAGAGGTTAAACCTAAATCTACCTGGAATGACCAGGATAAGAAGGAAGTATAATATGACCTTAAGGCCAAAAAAATCCTCAATTTAGCCATAGGAATAAATGAATTTTTTAGAATGTCTAATTCAAAATATACAAAGGAAATGTGAAACACTCTAGAAACCACTCATGAGGGGGCTGAAGAAGTCAAATGGTTTATACTCAATACTCTTTCCCAGAAGTATGATAATTTCCGCATGAAACCATGAGATAAAATTCTTGATCTCCAAAAGAGGTTTACTCACCTTACAAACCATATGATTGCATTGAGAAAAGTGCTGTCAAATAGTGAATTGAACTTGAAAGTTCTTAGATATCTAACAAGACAATGACAACCCAAAGTGACAACCATTTCTAAAAAGAAAAGTTTATTAAAAATGTCATTGAATGCACTCTTTGGTAAGTTGTAGGAACATGAGCTGGAATTAAGCAAACTTGATCAAAATGAAGAACAAGAAAAGAAGAGGAAAAAAAATCTCTTAAGGCGAAAGTAGAAATATATGAGTTCACTATAAACAAAAATCAGAAAAGGAGGATATGGAGGATATGAGCATGCTCGTAAAAATGTTCTGCAATTTTCTAAAATGGAACAAAGGATTCAAGACTGGACAAGCATGGAAATTAACCAAGAGCGGTGAAGTTTCCACTTCAACTCAAAACTTCATTTGAAGATGGCTTGTCCTACATTAAAGAGGAATCCCTTCAAAGGGAAATAAAAAACGAGGACCGAAAGACATGCCTCCATTGCGTGGGAGGACAATGACACAAGTTCAACTTCAGAACCAGAAAATGAAGAGCAAGGTTATTTATCCTTGATAGCATCTCATCAATATGAAGATGAGGAGGTAAGCGAAATTGAACTACTAGATAAGCCATCTCTTCTAATTTACAAAATTCCTTTAACAAATTGCATAATGAATATGTCAAACTCACTAAATTATTTTTGAAACAAAAAAATGAGTGTATTCAGAAACAAATTTTCTTCTTCTTGTCCAAATTGCATTACAATTGAAAACAAAGTCTTTACCTTGAGTCTAGAACTCATGAATCTAAACAACAGTAGTAAATACTTTGACAACATGTTGAAAATGCAGAGACACTCCATCGACCGTAGAGGTCTTGGTTTTTCAAAGCCTTCTTCAAGCAAGAAAAAGGAGGTCTCTAAAAAAAATATTTTCAAAAACAAAGTACCCGTATTCATAAAATTTATAATTCTAGAACAAGGATACAAAAGCATCCACCTATTTGTACTTATTGTAAAAACCATGGGCATACACCTAACACTTGCATGATTAGAAAATATAGTGTTCCCCTATGATGCTTCAATTGGGTAGAGAAAGGTGCTAACCCTTTAGGACCCAAATTGAATTGGGTACCTAATATTACTTAACCTATTTTTCCAGATTACTTGGGAGTTGCCTATGATTTATGGTGCTTGGATAGTAGTTGCTCAAAACACATGACGAGCGACAAAGGAAAGTTCTTTGTCCTTACTCCAAGGCACAAGGGCTAAGTCACATATGGGGACAACAATAAAGGAAGAATTATTGGAGTAGGTAGAGTCGGAAAGCTAGTTTCTACTACAATCAAAGGAGTTCTATACGTTGAGAGACTCAAGCACAACCTACTTAGTATTAGTCAACTTTGTGACAAAGGATTCCATATGAAATTCTACCCTGAAAAATGCGTCATTGATAGCAAGGTATATGAAAACTGTAAACTCGTTGGTAAGAGATTTAATAATATCTATATGATTGCTTTGAATGATTCATCTCTTGCCAATAAATGTTTATCTATAAATGATCATGATGCATGGCTATGGCACAGTAGAATTGCTCATATTCATATGGATCATTTGAATAAATTGATCAAGAAAGATTTGGTTGTTGGTTTACCCAACATGAAGTTTGTCAAACTATGTAGTACTTGTCAAACGGGTAAATAAGAAAAAACTTCTTTCAAACCAAAGCATATGGTTTCTTCAAATAGACCATTGCAGTTACTACACATGGACTTATTTGGCCCCTCACGGACCAAACGTTTTGGTGGTAATTACTATGCTCTTGTGATAGTATATGAATTTTCAAGATATACTTGGACTTTATTCTTGGTACACAAGAATGAGGCGTTTAATGTCTTTAGAAAATATGCTAAGAGACTACAAAATGAAAAATCTTTGAAAATCAATGCTATAAGAAGTGATCATGGGAGAAAACTTCAAAATGCTTTGTTTGAAGAATTTTGTGATCATCTTGGTATCACGCACAATTTCTCTACTCCTAGAACTCCACAAAAAATGTTGTTATAGAGATAAAGATAGGTCTTTGGAGGAACTAGCTTGTACCATGTTAAATGAGACTAACCACCCGAAGTACTTTTAGGCTGATGCAGTCAGTACGACTTGCTATGTCTCCAACGGAGTTTTAAAAAGATCAATTCTAAAGAAACCCCCCTATGAACTCTTCAAACATAGAAACCAAATATTTCTCAGTGGCATGTGTTTGGTTGCAAATGCTTTGTACTTAACAATTGTAAGGACAACTTAAGTAAGTTTGATAAAGGAATTTTACTTAGTTATTCTCTTACAAGAAAAACTTTTGGAATAGTCAATAAGAGAACTTTAGCCATTGAAGAATCCGTTCATGAAACTTTTGATGAGACTAATCCATCTATGGAGGAAAAGTCTACTACCGATGATGATGACTTATCTAGTTATTCCTTAGAAAATTCCATTACTAAAGCAACAACCAACATAGATCAATTGAAAATAGATGATGCTCCGCCTTCACAAGAAAAGCATATTTATTCTAATTTATCTAAAGAATGGAGAACCCATCGATATCCTCCTATTGACTACATCATTGGTGATATAAGCAAGTGAGTTTCCACTCATCTAAAGTTGAATGATGCTTGTCTAAACATGGCCTCTAGACCTAAGAATAGGCATGTTATAGGAACACGCTGGATCTTTTGAAATACATCAGATGAAAATGGTATTATTGTAAGAAATAAAGCAAGACTAGTAGCCCAAGGATACAATCAGGAAGAAGGTATAGACTTTGATGAAACCTTAGCTTCGGTTGCTAGACTTGAAGCTATTAGATTATTGCTAGAATATGCATGTTCTTTGCACTTTTAGTTATATCAAATGGACGTAAAGAGTGATTTTCAGAATGGTTATATTCAAGAAGAGGTGTATGTCGAATGACCTCTAAGGTTTGAAGATTACAAAACATCTCTCTCATGTCTATAAACTTAAGAAAGTTCTCTATGGTTTATAGCAAGCTATATGTGCACGGTACGACCGTATAACAAGCTTTTTACTTGATAAAATATTTACCAAAGGAAAGGTCGACACTACACTATATTTTTTAAGAAAATAGATCACCACATGCTACTTGTTCAAATATATGTTTATGATATTATTTTCAAGTCTACAAATGATCTCTTGTGTAGTGATTTTGGTAAAATGATTCAAGGGAGTTTGGGATGTCCATGATGAGAAAGTTGAGCTACTTTCTTGGAGTACAAATCAAACAACTCAAGGATGGTATTTTTGTCAGTCAATCTAAATATTGCAGAGGTCTTCAGAAGCCTTTTGAAATGGATGACTACAAATCAATTGCCACTCCTATGGATTCTGGACATACATAGATACTGATGAAGCTCGAAAATGTATATATCTCCAAGTATCAAGGTATGATTGGTGTCCTACTTTATCTTACTGGAAGTACACCTGATATCATCTTAATATATACCTTTGTACACATTATCAATGAAAACCCAAAGAGTCAAATCTTACTATCGTTAAAAGAATAATGAAATATCTGAAAGACACACCAGATGTGGGACTATAGTACCCAAAAGGAAGTCTATGTGACTTGGTGGGTTCCTCGGATTCATATTTTTTTGGAGGCAAAATTGAGAGGAAAAGCACAAGTGGTAATCGACATATTACAGGAAATGTTCTAGTGATGAGGCTATACTCGAAGCAAATAATATAACAGATAAAAACTACAGTACTAGGAAGTGACTCCTAGGTCGTTTCCCAAGGATTATCTCTCAAAGAAAGGTCCAAAAACCTTATACACACATAGACAAAGGGGATGGGGGTTGTTTTATGGTAGCAACATAAAGCAGATGGAGAAATAATAAATTAAACAGTATATTAAAATGACTAAATCCCTTTGGTTTGATTGTTCATAACTCAATCATTGGTTTCAACATATCAAATTATTCTCTAACTATTGACTTCCTAATTTTTTGAGAATTAATTAACTAAGGGAAAATCAATTCCCAGCCCCGTTACCTAAGCTTCTAATTAAGCATTACCAACATGAGCATGGAATAATTAACAAATTTACACAAACTAAGCGGTCATGCGCAAGAGGAATTAATTAACTAAGCGAAAATCAATTCATAAAACCTATTTCTAAACGAGGGGATTAAGCAACCCATAACCATAAATAGGATAGAAGAAACCAACAGAAAATGCATTAAGAAAAAAACCTCAAGAGTTGTGATACATTCTCAATGGAATTTAGTCGAGAACTAAGCCTTCCATGGAAGGATGAACAAAAACGAAAATAAGAAGAAGAAACATAAATGAAAACCTAGTAGAGCCAAGTAAAACTGAAAAACTAAACCCTATAATGTAATGTAATCTCAAAACCCAAATTCTACTCCTAAATAACTAAGAATGGGCTGAAAATAATGGGCCAAAAACCTAAGAAAACTGAATAGGTGAACTTCTAAAATAAAATATAATATTCAGTTCAACATACATCTTCCACTTATAGAATGCCCAAGATGCCATTGGTGCCAAATATGAATTGAAAATGATAATATATTTAACTAGTCTAAATAATCCCACATTAAGTCATATTAGGAATAATAGTTTAATAAAGTCTAAAACACTAAACCATGCCAAACAAAGTCAACTAGGCACCAAATATCATCAATAATAATAAAATAAGGTTATGAATAGTGGGTAATATATTGCTCATCAAACACCCCCACACATAACCTTTTTGCACTCTTAGGCAAAATCAAGAAATAAGATTATGCTAATTAGTATGCACCAAAGTGAGTCATGTAAGAATATCACAAAAACTAGGAAATGCAATACCTAAGAATATCATATACTTCAGAATGAATTCTAGGAAGTGCAAAGAACTGGGACAAATCAAACACATGAAGAGTAAAAGAATCAAAGAATCAAGGTATCCATGAATATCATCCAATCATGTCAAGTATGCAAAGAAACCAATCAAATCAAGAGCTGAGTCAAAATGATGAGAGAAACTCACAAGATATGCTCTCTAAAGTGTTTACACTCATGTGTCTTCGGTTGTAAGTGTTTACACTCAAGGCACTTCATGAAGAACAAGCACGACCATAGGCTTGACAAGCCTCTAACATCAACTTTCAAAACACATGCACATAAAGATCGAAACCACTTTTGAAGGTTGTAATGGGGCCAAGGACAAGGTAAGGTAAAATATGGGATATGTAGCTAAAACCAAAAGGAATAGAGGAGGAATGGGGAATAAGTAAAAAGTAAACAAAAAAAAATCCACCCCAAAATAAGTGTAAGAAATGAAACCTCTAATTGCAATCCAATTTGCCTCACTCAACCTTTTATTCACATTTGCTTCTATTTTTTTTCCTTTTTTTTAGTTTTTTTATTCAAACGGCAAGACCACACTTATGTACACAAATGTATCAACCAATGACATAACTAAGAATTCACAAGAAATAAAGAGAAATGCACCCTTACTTACATAATACCCATTCCAAAACAATTACAATGCTCCAAAATTTCCTAAGGTTTGGACAATCGTGGTTTTTCACTTATAAGCTTGTAATGAGATAGAGAACAATGAAAGCAGTAAAAAGGCTCAAATGGGCTATCAAAGGATAAATTCACTCAATATAGGCTTATATGAATAGTGGCTTATTCAAAAGATATAACTAAATCTCTTCAATATATGCATGTGAATATCAAGTATCAACAAGAAACAAGTCAAGTTCGAGAGTGCAAGTAATCAAGAGTGAAATCACATAAGAAACAATTAGATGGAATATAACAATCCATCCATAGTGAAAGCTCAAATTCTCACAAGGGACATGTCTATCACAACTTCTACAACCTCTCTATTCTCAAAAGCAACATGGCATACTGAAATGCATGGATTCAAAACACAAGATAACATGACTAAAATAAAATAAACAAAGCATGACAGAAAATTCCCACTACCTAAGCAAAACCTAAAAATCAAATAAAAGCACGCATAAACATAAACCTACAACCGACTTCGACATTAGTCTCCCCCCACACTTAATCTACACATTGTCCCAATGTAGCACAATCAGAAGATCCAGACATACTTATCAACCAATGGAATTTGACAAGTGCAATCAAAGTAGAGAAGGAGGGAGGAAAGCAAACACCACATCCTTTTGAAATAGGTTGGATATTGTATGGGTCTTCTTGTTAAAATCCTTAATGAACATGTAATAGAAACATGCATGACCAAGAAAAGACCGAACCTCTCGCACACAAGAGGGGTAAGGAAATTCTGAAATAACATTTATCTTGGCAGGATCGACCCTTATGCCCCTATCAAAGATCACATGACCTAGAACTATGCCCTTCTCTATTATGAAATGACACTTCTCATAATTTAGAACAAAGTTAGTTTCAACGAATTTATGCAAAACTCTATCTAGACTATCCAAATAGGCATCAAATGAAGATCCATAGACAGTACAATCATCCATAAACACCTCTATGCAACTCTGGAAAAAAATCACTAAAAATGTTCACCATACACAACTAGAATGTATTAGGGGTGTTGCATAGGCCAAAGGGCATCCTCCTATAGGAATGAGTACCAAAGGGCAGACGAATATGGTCTTCTCCTGATCCTCAGGAGCAATATGAATTTGAAAGTACCCAGAAAAACCATCAAGAAAATAGTGGTAGGATTTACCAGCTAAACACTCAAGAATCTGATCGATAATGGGCAAAGGAAAATGTTCATTTCTTGTTTCTTGATTAAGCCTCCTATAATCAATGCATACTCTCCAAGTGTTCTACACTCTAGTAGGAATCAACTCATCCCTTTCATTTCTCACTATTATAGTTCATGTCATCTTTGGAACCACCTGAACTTGGCTCGCCCAATGACTATGAGAAATGGGACATATAATCCCAGCTTGTAGAATCTTGGTGACCTTTATCTTCAAAACATTAAGAATCATTGGATTGAGTCCCTTTGTGGTTTCCTAACTAGTTTATCTCCATCCTCCAAGAGTACCCTATGCATGCACATGGATGGGCTAATACTAAGAATGTTATCTCATGTCCCACCAATGGCCTTGTTTTACTTCTTCTGCACTTGCAGCAATTTCTCATCTTGATCTCCATGCAGGGAAGTGGAAACAGTGACAGGTGCCTGCAAAACATATGCATACTTGAGGTTATCAGGTTCCTGCAAAACAGTTGCATACTTGAGGTTATCAGGTAAAGGTTTAAGCTCTAGTACATGTACCTGCAAATCATATGGAACCAAACTAGCAGACATAGATTATGCAGCCTACACCTGAACAAGTAGATCAGATTGTTGTATGATTCCTGCAGAAATTGGGTTAGTGCAATCTGACTCTATAACATTTGAATCAACAACAATATACAAAAACTCATCAATACAAGAACTCCAAATTTCAAAATCAGCACATGCATCACAAGTGTATGAGTCTCTCAATGACGGAAAATCAAAATCATGAAGAAAATCAGAGATATGCTCCTTAGTCAACTCATCAAGAAAATCAGCATGAAATACAAAATGGTCCTCAAATGGATGCTTCATAGGATCAAAATGGTTGTCAAATTCCATAGAAAGTGTTTCAGCATTGACATTTATCTTGGTTCGAGCTGTCCCTGAAAATGGTCTCCCCAAAATAATAGGAATTGTGTTAAAGGAGAATCCCTCTTCCATATCAAGTATGTAAAAATCAGCGGGGAAAATAACTTGACCAACCCAAACTAAGACATCCTCTATCAAACTAGGAGGATGGGCAGTACTCCTATTTGCTAATTGAATCACCATACCGCTAGGTTGCAAAGGTCCAAGTGAAATAAACATAAAAATAGATGTAGGCATAACATTAATTGAAGCTCCTAAATGGAATAGGTTTACCTATGAGTAGGGAAATATTTCTTCCTATGTTGATCCTATAATTACCTTTCAGCTTTCTTTTGTGAGTACACAACTCCTTTAGAAACTTTGCATATCTTGCAATATGCTTGATGGCATCGAGTAGATGTATGTTCACCTCTACCTTTCTAAATGTCTCCAAGAATGGAAAGTTCAAATCTATCTTCGGTCCTAAAGAGGAATGGAAAGTTTTGTTGTTCACCACTTGAAGAAAGTTCAGTTGCATGAATTGTTCTCAGTCTCTTCTAAAACATGGTGCTTCATTTTTGATGCAGCTCCGTCATCTTCTTTTCAAAGTCAGGATCTGGTGTAGGTAGAGGTACTTCAATCTGCTTTCCTGACCTTAGGGTGATATTACTCACATTTTGTGGGTTGATCAAAGTTTTGGAAGGTATCTTGTCAGAATTCTGAAACTGTAATGTGTTAAATGAAGTAGCCATATGTCTCATTCTGGTGGTTAGATTCTAAATGGAGGACTTTTGTCATTGAATGAAAGCTCTAGTTTCTTGCTGGAACTGCATGTTCTACATTGTCATATGTCTGACCAATTCTTCCAATGAAGGCTCACTAGGTCCAGGTGGAGGTGAAGGATTATTAATCACTTGTTTTTGCCTCTATTTTTGGATTGGAGGCGGCATATATCGTCTAATTTGTCTAGCATTATTCTGAAATGGTCCTTTAGGAAGTTGTAAATGACCATACCACTTTAGATTTGGATGATTTCTCCAACCAAGGTTCTATTTGTATGATGACTGATCATAATTGTGTTATTGTTGTTGAGGTTTGTTATTGAAAATATTTGGAGCATAGGCCTTAGGATTGTCACAGTTTTTAGGCTTCATCAGAGAAGGGAAAACATTAGTGTAATGATCATTTGACGTGTAAGTGCCACAAACACATTCAAGTGGAGGTTTCTGCTGATTGAAGGCTAATTGGGTGACCAAGGTGGTAAGGAATCAATTCTTTTCTCAAGCTTGTCTTGCCTTACTGCATCTATTCCAACATCATCATTATCTTTTACAACTATAACATCAAATCCTTGCATTAAATGTTTTAGAATTGGAAGCCATCTTTTAAATCAAACTTCTGCCTTCAAAAGGGATCATATCTGCTAGTGCGCCTCCATTAGCAGCATCAATGATGCTCCTCTCCATATTGTTTAGACCCTCGTAGAAATATTGAATGAGGAGGAGTTGCTTAGAGATCTAGTAGTGGGGGCAAGTCGCACATAGTCTCTTGAATCTCTCCTAGTAATCATATAAACTTTCTCCATGTAGCTTCCTGATTCCTGAAATGTCTTTTCTGATTGCAGTGGTCCTGGAGGCAGGGAAGAATTTTTCAAGGAATACCCTTTTCAGGTCATCCCAACTTGCAATGGATCCAGGAGTCAAGTAATACAACCAATCATTTGTAGAGCCTCCAAGAGAATGAAGGAAGGCATTCAAGAAGATGCGATCCTCATGGACATCATGAGGTTTCATGGTGGAACAAATAATATGGAATTCCTTGAGATGCTTACGAGGATCTTCACCCGTAAGTCCTTGAATCTTAGGCAACAAATGTATTAGTCCAGTTTTAAGCACATATGGCACATCCTCATTACGATATTGTATACACAAGCTTTCATAGGTGAATTAGTTTGGGTTTGGTCCCTCGGCCTAGTACCTTGCCAAATCCTCATTACGATAACGTCCCTACTTATGCGCCTAGTACCTTGCCAAATCCATCAGTTTGGGTTTGGTCCCTCGGCCAAGGTGCTTAGTGTAAGACTGAGATGGCAACTAAGAGGGAAAGTGAATTAGTTGTTTATAAACTATGACAAATTTTCTGCAAAATTCAAGAGTTAATAGCAGCGGAAAAGTTATACATAAAATATCAAGTAAATTTAAGGAGTTAAGGGAGAAGAGAGTATTAAGACATTTTATATTGGTTCACCTTCTTGTCCACCGAAGGCTACATCCAGTACTCTTGCAGCACAAGAGATTTCTTCACTAGATATTAAGAGTAGCAATTACAATTTCTCACCCCGAGATTTCCTTGTACCTTACTCACTCTCTAATACCTATATCACTCTTTGGAAAACACCCTTTCCAAACGACTCTATCCCCTTTCTCATCACACCCGTGTGAAAGAAAGTAATTCAATACTTTGAATGAAGAAGACATTAACTGTGTCAAGGATTGCCTTTACAATATTTTAAATGTATGAATTCTTACAATCCAATAACTCTATATATAATTTAGTACTAATGCTTAGAAGGTTTGAATAAATTTGAAAAAACACTTAAGACAACTTTATAAAATATATTCTGAACGTTAAGAACAAGTTGCAAAAAGTGTAGGGCAAGCATTTCAATACCTTTATATAGATTTCCAATCAACCATAACACCTCTACGAAAAGGTAGGAATTGATTGGAATGAAACCATTTCATTTGTGTTGAAAGTTGTGCAGTTTGAATATGAAAATTGGTGCAACAAGTCTCAGTAATCGATTACAGCATTGACGTAATCGATTACCCAAACATTCTGTCCAACTGAGTAATTGATTATCACACAGTGTAATTGATTACTCACAGGATGTAATTGATTACCCAACCAGTCTGTCCAACTGAGTAATTCATTTTCACAGGTTGTAATCGATTACTCAAAAGGTGTAATCGATTACCCAACTATTTTGTCCAACAAAGTAATTGTTTACCGTTTTTTGCAATCGTTTACTCAATTACCCTGTGAGTAATCGATTACCCTGATCATTTTTTGTTGGATAACTTGTTTCTTACTCATGTAACATGTTACTTAGTTCTGGTAACCTGTTACTAAGTCACAGTAACTTGTTACTTAGATCTAGTAACTTGTTACATAATATTTTGAAAATTGTTTTTCATTTATACTTATGTTTCAATTTTCTTTTAAAATAATTTTCAGCATTACTACTAACTGTATACTTAGAGTATAAGGATAGAAGTACCTAAAGACTTAGATTCTAAATGACTTAGATTCTAAATTCTTGAAGCTTTGTCTTCATTTTCTTCATAAGTATTCTTCCTTTTCTTCTTTTATGTGATGTTGGTGTCTTCATCAAAACCGTGCCAAGATCAGGAGCAATATCTTCTTCACACTTAGTCAACTACTTGGGGTTGATTCATCCATACTACTTGCAATTGAGCAGGTCCAGCTGTGGTCGGCTATGATCCTTGTGACATCATGTGTGACCTAACGTTTCCTTATAGGCTAAGCTAACCAATTGTTGAGTGACCAGGCGCTAAGCACACACTTGGCCACACGAAGTTGCATGCTTGAGCAGCTTGGTGTCTATAAACGGTGTGCCCTTAACGTGTTGGCTTTATGCTTGGTGCTGAGTTGGGCAGTTTGGTGCCACGCCTAGCTGCTCCTTGAGCACTTTGGCTTGTGATTTCCATGTGAATAAGTGTCATGCATGCACCAACTTGCTCTCCATGTCAAGCTTGGCTTGTGGGCCATGCCTAGTTGTTCCATGAGAAGCTTCCTTTTGACCCTCATGCTATTCAACCAAGATCAAGCGGCTTAGTCATGCTTAAGGCTAAGCACACAACTTGCCATGCGTAGCTTAAGCACATGTGTTTTGGCTTGATTGGCCGAATTTTATTGCCTTATATTTTCAGTTCTTTTTTAGTTTTCTTTTTTTCCTAATATTCAGAGAAGGTTAGGAAAAGAGGTGTACAAAACCATATAAATTATCTATCGAAATTTACTTAAAAAGTGTTGAATTAAGTTAAGTTTTCACATATTTGGTTAGGATAAATATCCTAAAAGGTATAAGGAAATAAGGTGTTTTAGGTACTTATCAGGAAGTAGACTAGATTAGAAAAGTTTCATGTGCAAAAGTCAAGAAGCAAATGGTTAAGTGGAGACATGAACACTACATTTCTTCACCTTTGTATAAAAAATAAGGGTATTATAAAGTACTTTTAGGCTATACTTTATTATGATTAGGAGCTCATACCCCAAGTAGATGGGGGTGAAATTCAAATAATTGTCTTAAGCTCAAAAGGATAAGTTAGAGGATGTGATTCAAAAGGGAGGAAATTTAAGAGCTGATGATCGAATGGGTTTAATTTATAGTTTTCCTTCAAGTTTTTGTTTGAGTTTCAAGTAAATTCTAAGAGGTTTAAATTATTCCGTTATAGCCTTGATTCACGAAGTTCAAGTTTTTTGACTTACTTAACTACTAGGCTAACTGTATAAGATACTTTCTAAGGTGTTAGGTAGGTAAATTTAAAGGTCATTCTGACTTCAGTAATTTCAACTTATCAACCAGCCTTTGCTAAAAATAGTAGAATGTTGGATCAATTATTGACAAAAATACCCAAACTTGTGGGTATTTACAATGGATAACTACGACAATAGCTTATGGGTACCCACATCGGCAATGGGTAACCACAATATATTTTTATATATATAATAATAGTTTTATTACTTTGATTATTTAATCAATTTTATTATTATTTCAAAATAAATTTTAACGATCAAATGTAGTGGTAAATTCATTATATACATAGGTTATTATTCACATAATAATTAATTTTTATATATTGATTATTTCAAAAATTTATAAATATATAATTAAGTTTGGTAACTCATTTGGTGCATGTGGATTCCCACGACACACATTATCCATTCTCACTTTGTTATCATCCCTAATCAGGTGGTTGAGATCCATAAGGTTGAAGATAGTGGAAAATAATGTTATCCACTTAGTTCAATATTCTAAAGTGGATTGTCCAATTCCTTTAACTCCAAAAATGAAACTCTTAAAAATTAAAATATTTATTTCACAATGAAAATATTCCTCCAATAAAAAATTGTCCATTTATTTCTAGTGAAGAATCATATGTAATTGCAAGAATTCTAGTGAAGGTCGTCAAAGTTTATCTTTTGTATAAAGAATGTTCTTGTAGTTTTTAATATCACAAATTTATACACAATTTGTATTGGAAATATTTTTAATATAGACATGAAATGAATGATGTGGACAATTAATTGTAGAAATGTGAAGAATTTTAAGGCATCATGCTTATAATAAAGAGTAACGACTTCTATATATAAGAATACAGATCTCATTACACGCAAAGAGAATAGGATTTGGGAAATCCTATTTCCAGTTATGTACTATGAGTATTCCCTTAAGCAAGAGTCTTGGTTGGGGCCGAATCGTTAGAAATGGTATTGAATATCCATTAGAAGTGGGTGTGAGGTTCAAACCATTGGAAGCTCTAGGACCAAGAAGGGAGTCTTGTAATTGGAAGAGTGTTTGTAAACATTTGTTTCCTATAGTGAAGAAATCTCTCAAGATCAGGATGTAAGACCTAGATGTATATTACGGTGGTTACCAATCGAATCAGGAATAAAATCATTGTCTTCATCATAATTAATTCCTTCATCTTGATTATAACCATTGGCTACTAATCTGGCTTTATTTCTTATAATCAAGTCGAACTAATCTAATATGTTTCGAAAAACCCATTTAGTACCAATAAGAGGATGACCACTAGCTATTCCCCAATGTTCATCCTCTATTGCCTCCTTTATAGTCTCAGGCTCAATTCGAGAAACAAAAGCGATAAAACAACAAATATTGTTTAATGAATTGCATGTTACCACTCACCTTGAGATATCACATCTATCCTCATCGATGGGGTGGTCCTTCTTCATTTTTCAAGCTTGTGGCATATCTTGATGATCTTGACTCACTTCTTGATCATCTTGCAACACTTTATCATATTTTGTATCTGTAGTGTATGCATCTTCAAGAGCACCTGAAACATCATCAAAAACAACCTTTCTCTTCTCTTTTGGAGAAGACTCATCAAAACACAGATGTACTGACTCTTCAATAGTCATAGTATGTTTGTTATAGACTCTATATGCCTTTCTATAATTAGAGTATCCTAAAAATATTCCCTCATCGGCTTTTGAATCAAAGTTACTCAATTGATCTTTATTGTTATTAAGAATGAAGGATTTGCATCCAAAAGCATGAATATGTGAAATATTTAGTTTTCGGTCTTTTAAAAGTTTGTATCGTGTTTTCAAAAGTATAGGCATCATTAGGACTCTATTCATAACATAGCATGCGGTATGCACCACATTGACCCAAAAGTATTTAGGCACCTTGCTTTCATTTAACATGGTTCTCACCACTCCTCAAGAACTCAATTTTTCCTCTCAACAACTCCATTTTGTTGAGGAGTTCTAGGATCAAAATATTGATGATGAATGCCATGTTATTCACAAAACTCATCGAATTGGTGGTTCTTAAATTCACTATCGTGGTCCCTTTGAATACATATTATTTTATGGTTGAATTGATATTGAAGAAGCTTGGCAAGTTTCTTAACGATTTAAAAGTATCACTTTTCAAAATGAGAATCACTGTCCAAGTGAATATGGAGAAATCATCCACAATGACAAGTACATAGTAACTACCACCAAAGCTCATGAAGTGTGATGGTCCAAACAAGTCCATATGGAGCAAATCTAGAGGCCTTGTTGTCGATAACACTGATAAGTGCCAAAAATATCTAATTTTCATATACATTTTAGGGCACTTATCCTATGCAAACATGTGAAAACCAACTTAAATCAACATTTTTTAGATAAATTTTGTATGTTTGAATAAAATAAATTTTGATCACCTTTTGTCCAAGTTTTCTTTGAATTTTGTAGGAAAATGTACCAAAAATAATTAATTCAAATATAGCCAAGAATACAAGCCAAATCACTAGCCAAAAGCACAAAAAGAATTGCTTAAAACAAACAAGTTAAGTATGCAACGCTATGTGCTTAGCTTGTAGCCAAAAAGATTGCTTCAGCTTGAGGAAAGGTACCTTACCTTACGTTGAAGAAATTCAAGCTAGGTGTACCAAGCAAAATGAATAACTTAAAATCTTACCTAGCCTTGAATAAATCTTGCTAAAAGTGCCAAGTAACTAACCAAAATTAATTCAAGAACCATGGGATGCTTCGACTTGAAGTAAGGTAGGTTACCTCACCATGAAGAAATCTGTCCAGAAGCTAGGCGTGGACAAAGAGGAGCTTAGATCCCAACCAGCCACACAATACCTCACCATGAAGAAAGCTAGGCCAACTCACCAAGAAACTAGCCATTTCTTTACTTGAAGACCAAGCACATGACGTAATGCATATCATAGGCCATGACAAGCAAGTATGAAGTGTCACCATGCATGTAACATAACCCACAATAGGTTAGCCAACCAAGTTTTCCAAGGGCCAGAAAAGCAGCCAGCGAGGCGGCCAAACCAAGCAGCTGGGCGCCCAAGCAGGCAACACCATGCACTATAAAAGGCATCACATTTAAACCACTTTTAATCATTGTACATAAAATTTTGTCTCCAATTTAGGTTCTAATCTTTCTTTGACTATTCTTAGGCTTTTATTTCATAGAAATTCAGAGGGAATAGAGATGGCAAATGAGGCGCAAAAATATAATTTTGTAACCTCATTTGGAACCAAAAGCATCTAATGTTTGGACAGATGGCTAATGCTCCAAAATTAGTACTATGGTGTAATTATGTTTTACTCTTTATCTTCTTCTTGAGTTATACAAGTTATTACTTTGGTTATATTGATTCTTTTAGAAGTTCTTAATGCGCTTTTAGATTCATCACCTAAAAGATGATTTCAAGATCCAAAATGCTTCTTCTTTAAGTCTTGACAAGTGAACTAAAAAGTAGAACATACACATTAGTTTTACTTTGGTTAACCCCAAATACCAAGGTCTGAAATCCTCCTTTTAATGTATATCCTAAAATGGTAGAATGATGAACACGTATATTCATTACTTAAACAATACTACGGCCATAAAAGAGATTAGGTTGTCACACTCTAACCATTGGCGACTCTAATATTGAATTAGTGATGAATGTAAGATCTTAAGAAAAGCATGCTTAACTTGGCAAATAAACTAAGTAGTACAACTACTTCTTAGTTTATTTGTTAAGTGTTTGAGACAAGTAATTTTATTGACTTGAAATCATTTTTTAGGTGATCAATCTAAAAAGAGCATTAAGTACTTTTCAAACAAATAATATTAACCAAAGCACCAACTTGAATGATTAAAATCCAAACTTTTGTAAATTAAGAAGAAGTAGAAATTACATAACCTTGTTCAAAATAAAATGTTTAGGAGCATGAGCTATCCATCCAAGGATTGGATGCTTTTGAGTTCCAAATGAGAGTACAAAATTGATTTTTGCATCTCATTTGCCTTCTCCTTTTCTCCTCTTGAATTCTAAACTAAAAATTACAAAACTTACTTGAAATAAAAACTCTAAACTAAGAAATGAAGAAAGAACTTCAATGAGAGGTTCCTCGTGAGAGATTTCCTTCTTTCAAGTGTTTTTTATCTATTTTTGGTGTGTTATGATTCTGTTTGCTCGAAGGAAATGGTCTCCTATTTATAGGCCTCAATGCTAGACCGCTAAGCTACTTAGCTGGACCACTAAGCAGCTAACCAAACCCTTCAGCATGGGTTTGGTCCCTTGACCAAGTAGCTTAGTCACCTCCTTGTGCATGACTCATCAAAGCTAGTTGTGGGCTATGAGACCAGCTATTGTGAGCTACTTCTGAAAAGCCTACAGTAGGCTACTTGAGGTGAGGTCATGGATGACTTCATGGTTTGCTTGATGGTTAAGTCAAGTCTGATGCACACCGCCCAGCGCACCTATTTCACCGCTATGCTGCTTGTTCAGCAGCTTCTAACCTGTTGACTAGGACGTGGCCTGGTGCTTGCTGATCTGGTCAGGAGTCTGGTTCTCCACTGAGCTGCTTGGTTGGACTGCTGAGCTGCTTGTTCAGCAACTTGGTCTTGTGCCAAGCTCGTGTCTGACCGTGTCAAGCAGATTTCTGACTGTGCCAGGTCTAGTCTGGTACTAGGCTGAGCGGCTAAGCAGGTCCGCTCAACTGCCTAGTTGAGCAGTTTGGTCCAGGTCAGGCTGGTGTCCAGGTCAAGCTGGTGTCCAGGTCATCTCAGTGGGGCTTAATCCACGCTCAGCTGCCTAGTTGAGCACCTTGATTTTCTTGACTTTTTTGCTTTGTTGACCATGAATCTTTTTTCTTTTTTTTCTTAATTTTAATTCCTAAAAAATACATAAAAAGGAAATACAAACACAAATATACTAAATTGTGATATTTTATACAAAAAATATTGTTTTAAGTTGGTTTTTCTCAATTATGCTTAAGATAAGTGCCATAAAAGTGTATGAATTTTAGGTATATTTGGCACTTATCACGAGTCCACTTACAAACTACAACCAGGCCTCCCCTTCTAATCTCGGTAGATTTTCTTCACTAATATTGAAACTAATGTATATTACATGCACACTTCAAATACAAGACCTTGGACGCTCCCTTCTTGAATTCCTAGAACCTCTACCTTGGTTTGACTACTCTAATCGCCTAAGAAAACCTTTCTAAAAGGATAAAATTATCCGAAAAATCAATTTGGCTAAAAGTGATGTGATGATGATGATCAACATGATTTCAAAATGTATAAGCATGTCAAAAATAGATTTCATTGAGATTTTTCATGAATTATGAATTTTGACACATAATGCTTCAAACAAGAAATCAAATGCTTTTGTTATAAAAAATGTGTAACAATTGACCTCTGCAAATATTTTTCTAACAAAAGTGTTTCTTTGCACACAAGTTCAAAATTGGAACTTTTTAAGGGTAAGTGTTTTACTCAAAATTTTCAAACATTTGTATGTAGTAATTTAAACATGTTTTTCATCTCACCTATTCTCTTGAATTGCATAATCAATCAAAGATCACCTATTCTAGATTATTCAAGGCTAAGTTTAAATAGAGAGCATTTTTGAAATTTTTCTCAATGGAATACTTTACTCTTCTTTTTTCTCCATTATTTTTCCCAACCTCTTATCTTTGAACCTTGGCTTCTATTTTTCTCAATCTCTTTTTGTTTTCTTTTTCATATTTTGTTTTAGTTTGAAGATTGAGTTTTTCTTTTTCTTTTAAGAAGCAAAGTCCACCAATTTTCCCCCCAACTTGATTCTTTCAAACTACTCTTTTAAAATTTAATGCTCTCTTAGAACATTATTTTCAATTCGGTTTTATGGGATAGTTTCAAAAAATTTCATTTCATTTGTTTGGCTCAAAGGGGCTTACAAAGGATGTTCCTAACTTGGTTTGGACTTTTTGGCCTTTTGTTCAACTAATCAAAGAATATGCCTTGACCACTTCTTATCATTTTTATGCAATTAAGAGATTTAAAGATTCAAACAAGTCTAATTAGACAAATCAAATGTTCATTCTCACTTATGTGTTTGGCTCACTCCCTTACTTGGATTGGATTCACATTTTTTAAGACAAAAATATTTCCAAAGATCTTGTTACCTAAAACTGATTTTTAATTTGCAAAAATTTTCAAGTTATGACATTATGTGACCTTTTTCACAAAAGTTTAGCATACATCTCATTTTTCTCAATCAAAGCTTAATTTAAAGTGTGCTTATCATTTCTAATCAAGTGATCATGATTAAAAATTTATTTCTTTTAGCCATTTTGTTTTCGGTTTTGAAAATTTTTGAGTTTTTGAACAAACATATTAACCTTTTACATATTTACACAATCTCGTTAAAAAAATAATTTTTTTTTAAATTACATCAAGTCTTGTCCCCCCTTTTAGATGAAGGTTTGTCCTCAAGACTTAAAACATTTTGGGATTTACTTGATGTGATTTAAAAAAATTGTTTAACTTGTCTAAAATAAATAATAAAATAAAATAAAATTGAAAGAATTTAATTTTTTTACCACATACTGGATTGCTTTCCAGTTAGCGCTCTTTCAACGTCAATAGCTTGACGTCAGATTTTGGACGAGATTATTCTATTTGATCATCGATGATGGAGCCTGATTCATCACCCAAATAAGGTTTTAACCTCTGTCCGTTTACGACCCAAGTTGCTTTAGTCTTGGGGTCTTTTAATTCAACTGCTCCGTATTCTTTTACTTCCTTAATGGCAAATGGCTCTGTCCTTCTGGTCTTGAATTTTCCGGGAAGTATTTTGATCCTTGAGTTGAATAAAAGTACCTTTTGCCCTTGATAAAAGTTTTTTTTTTAATTCTAGAGTCATGGTACTTTTTTGTTTTCTCTTTATAGAGTCTTGAGGACTCATATGCTTGGAACCGCATTTCTTCCAATTGATGGAGTTGATCCTGTCTTTTAATCTCTGCATCCCTTAAATCAAAGTTTAGAAATTTGAGAGCCCAATAGGCTTTATGTTCCAATTCAACTAGTAGATGACAAGCTTTGCCATAAACAAGTTGATATGGAGTTTTGCCTATTAGTGATTTAAATACAGTTCTGTAGGCCCAGAGAGTATCATCCAGTTTTTGTGACCAGTCTTTTCTTGAAGCAGAGACTGTTTTATCCAAAATTCTTTTTAATTCTCTGTTTGATACTTCTGCTTGGCCATTGGTTTGTGGGTGATAAGGTGATGCTACATTGTGTTTAACATTATACAATTCTAGGGTTCTTTTCAATTGGGAATTTATAAAATGAGATCCCCCATCACTTATTAATACTCTTGGTGTGCCAAAACGGGCGTAAAAATATTGTTTTTCGAAACTTTTATCACAGTTTTTGCATCGGCTTTGGGTGTTACTAATGCTTCTACCCAACGGGAAACATAGTCAACAACCACCAAGATATATTCATTTGAAAATGATGATGGGAAAGGTCTCATAAAGTCAATGCCCCAACAATAAAAAATTTCTATTTCTATAATATTTTGTAAAGGCAATTCACTTTGTTTCACAAGTCCCCTGGACCTTTGGCATGCATCACACTTTTGGACATACAATTGGGCATCTTTATAAATAGTTGGCCAAAAGAATCCAGATTGAAGTACTTTTTCTGCGGTTCTATTCCCATTGTAATGTCCCCCATAGGCCGAATTATGGCGATGCCATAATATTTTTTTGGCCTCATTTTCATCAACATATCGTCTAATAATGTTACCGGTTCCTTCTTCAAATAAATAAGGTTCATCCTAGACGTATTGATTCACTTTCTTGAGAAAAATTTTCTTTTGCTGATAATTAAAGTATTCAGGGATAATACCTGAGGCTTTATAATTTGCTATATCAGCAAACCACGATCTTGCCTGAAGTTGAAATAGCTTTTCATCAGGAAATGTTTCAGCTATTTCTTGTACTCTTAACGCGACTTCTGTATTAACTAGTCTTGACAAATGATCTGCAAGTTGGTTTCCCTTACCACTCTTGTCGCGGATTTCTAAATCAAATTCCTGCAAAAGTAACACCCATCTAATTAATCGTGGCTTGGAATCGGGTTTCTTTAGAAGATATTTGACTGCGGCATGATCAGTATACACAATTGTTTTTGCCCCAATCAAATAACTTCTAAATTTTTCCAATGCAAATACTATTGCTAGTAGTTCTTTTTCAGCTGTAACGTAATTAATTTGTGCTTCATTTAGAACTTTGCTAGCATAGTGTATTGCATGAAATACCCGTTCTCTTCTCTAACCTAGAACTGCACCAACTACATAATCGCTTGCATCACACATTAGTTCAAATGGTGATTTCCAGTTAGGTGCAGTAATGACAGGAGTAGTGACCAAGCACAATTTTAACTGTTTAAATGCTTCTAAACAGGAATTATTAAAATTAAAGGCAGAATCTTTTAAGAGTAAGTTGCATAAAGGCTTAGCTATTTTGGAGAAGTCCTTGATAAATCTACGATAGAACCCAGCATGACCGAGAAAGCTTCTGATTCCTTTAACATTTGTTGGAGGAGGTAGATTCTCGATCACTTCTATTTTAGCTTTATCAACTTCTAATCCTTCAGCTGAAATTTTATGCCCAAGTACAACTCCTTCAATGACCATGAAATGGCATTTTTTCCAGTTCAGAACCAAATTAGTCTTCTCGCATCTTGCCAAAACTGTCGCCAAATTTGTTAAGCAATTTTCGAAAGAGTCTCCGAATACAGAAAAATCGTCCATGAAGACTTCGATGCATTTCTCCACTAAATCAGCGAAGATAGCCAGCATGCATCTTTGAAAAGTTGCAGGAGCATTACATAGTCCAAATGGCATTTTTATGTATGCATAAACACCAAATGGACATGTAAATGTTGTCTTTTCTTGGTCCAATGGATCTACAACAATTTGATTGTATCCGGAATACCCATCTAGGAAACAGTAGAAGGCTTTTCCGGCTAATGTTTCCAACATTTGATCCATGAAGGGTAGAGGAAAATGGTCTTTTCTTGTGGAGGTGTTGAGTTTGTGGTAATCAATGTAAACTCTCCAACCAGTAACAAATCTGGTCGGAATGAGTTCATTGTTTTCATTTCGGATCACCATCATCCCTCCTTTTTTCGGCACCACTTGGACTGGAGTTACCCATTTGCTATCTGAAATGGGGTAAATCATGCCAGCCTCTAACATGTTTACAATCTCTTTCCTTACTACTTCCTTCATTGTCGGATTAAGTCTTCTTTATGGTTGAGCACATGGTTTTTAATCATCTTCCATCATGATTTTATGCATGCAATATGATGGACTAATGCCTTTGAGATCTTTTAAGGTCCATCCCAGTGCTGCTTGATGCTTTTTCAAGACTTGTGTAATTTTCTCTTCTTCCAATTTGGACAGCTCCCTATTGATTATAACTGGATTGTTGGTTTCCCCATTTAAGAAAACATATTTCAAATGGGGTGGCAATTCTTTCAGTTACAGTTCTGATTCTTTTTCGGCTGGTCCACTTAGATTTTGATAATTCATAAAAACAATGTCTGATGATTTCTTCTTCCACTCTATTATCTTGCATTTCCGAAGAATTATCAGGTTGAGGGTGCTCTGCACAAATTTCTTCAATAACATCTAGTTGCAGACATTGCCCTTTATCCTTCGGATGATGCATTGCATGGAAAATGTCAAATTCGATTTCGTTGTCGCAACTTGGACTAGTAGTTTGCCATTTTCCATGTCGATTCCCATTTTTGCTGTCCTCATAAAGGGTCTCCCTAAAATGAGCGGGATATCCGTATCTTCAATTATGTCAATGACAGCAAAATCAACAGGGATTAAGAATTTGTCCATTTTGACCAGGACATCCTCTACAACACCTTCAGGATATTTTATGGATCTATCTGCTAGTTGCAAGGACATCCTTGTAGGCTTTAATTGAATTCCTCCAATTCTTTTCATCATGGACAGTGGCATCAAGCTTATACTTGCTCCAAGATCGACAAGAGCCTTGCCTACAGACACATTTCCAATAGTAACTGGAATGGTCACACTACCTGGATCTTTAGATTTGTGAGGAATGTTTGTTTGAAGAATTGCACTACAGGTGGCATTACGTGAAACAACTTCTTTTTCTTGATAGCTCCGCTTTTTGGTTAGCAGTTCTTTCATGAATTTGGAGTAAATAGGCATTTGCTCCAAGGCATCAGCAAAAGGAATATTGATTTGAAGAGTTTTGAATATTTCCATCAATCTTGCGAACTGTTCTTCTTTTTTGGCTTTTAACGGAGCTATCGGGTAGGGTATTTTTTTCTGTACTAGTGAGTTTGGCTTTTCTTCTTTTCTTACCTCACTAGTATCTTTTTCTATTCCTTCTTTTTTATTTTCTTTTTCTTCTTTTTTATTTTCTTTTTCTTCTTTATTATTTTTTTCATCTAATCTTCCTTTTTGTTTTTCAACTCCACCAACTATCTTTCCACTTCGAGTTGTAACACTTTTGTCAAGCTGTTGATTTGTTCTTCTATTTTTGTGAGAGCATTCTTGGTGTTTTTTTATGATTGATAGTGGTTTGTATGAATTGATCAAGAATTTTCTCCAATTTGTCATGATAAGTAGGAGTTAATTGGAAAGCATATACATTTTGATTGTTTGCACAATTATTGCACCAAGAACTTGCTCTATTGGTTTGGTTTATTTGTTCAGGAAGATCTTGAATTTTTTGATGGACCATATTGAGCTTGGATTGAAATTCTCTAAGGAATTGCTCAACTTCTTGCTGCAGATCAACATGTTGGTCCATATCTGAAATTTTGAGATCAAAACGAATTGTTTACAATTATATTGTTTCATATATTATAGTTTATATACTCAATAAGTCAAGTGAATAAGCATGGGTACTATTATACCTTTAACCCTTTCCGCCTCGATTATCTAAAATATAGTAATTTGAGTATAATGCATCTCATCATTTATATCTAAAGAAACTAGACCATTGATCCTTCTGTTATATACACATATTAAGTCAAAATTCAGTTTAACTTCAACGAAAAGAAATCCTACATTAATAGTCTAAAATAGAACATGATGATACTTTAAGAATTTTTTCTCCTGGAATATTTTTTCCGAAACTGATCTATGCTAAATGTTTAAGGAAAAATCATTCCAATAGTATTTTATTTTCATATTATATTTAATATCTTGCACTAAGACAAACACAATAGCATGATGAATTTCTTCATTATCTTACAGAAAATTTGAAATATTTTTATATCATCATTCTTAAGTATTATAGTACCAAGAAGAAAAGTGTTAGGAGTTCCACATTAGTAGAATAACAAATTCAATGTGGTACTTAAGCCATGAGGCTCTTCCACCTAATAGACTAGTCTTTTGGGTTGGTTCTTCTCATGTGCTTAAGTCCTAATATTTTGGTGCTTTCGTTGACCTTAATGCCTCCTAAAATATCCCACAAAGAACCATAAGAATAACTTACTAATGTCTTTATGGAGAAACTCATGCAACACCAAGATCAACAACATGTTAGGCATGATGCCCTTATTAGTGCCCTCCAAATTATCACCAATAAACTTGCTGAAATTCATGTGGAACCACCTGCCCCACCAGATCCACCTTCCACTCATCCTAACTCATACTTTTCTTCCCATACCCCCACACAAATTCCACCACAATTTGTGGCTTCTTCTGCTACCCAAAACACGCCATACCCATTTCGTATTCCATCCCTCATTTTCCTTCCACTTTCTTTATACCACCATCATTTAACCCACAACCTCAACCCCCAAAATTACAACATATTCATTTTCATGGGTTAGAGCCTTTGGATTGGATATTTCAAGCAGAACTGTTTTTCAACTTTACTTAGTTCCCTCGGATCAAAGATTACCCATGATTTCTTTTTACGTGCAATGAGAAGCCCTTAGTTGGTTTAAATGGATGTTCCACAAATCCTAACTTACTGCTTGATACTCTTTTACAAGGGACTTGGAAATTTGTTTTGGACACTCTTCTTACACAAACCATCAAGCATAATTGTTTAAATTACAACAACATAGTAGTGTGGTTCACTATCAGCAACAATTTGAAAGATTGTGTAACAGAATTTGAGGATTATCTCAAGAAATCATTCTCAATTGTTTCATTTCAGGCCTACTTCCGGACATTCAAAGGGAAATCACTGTTTTACATCCACAGACAATTTCAGATGCCCTAGGATTGGCTAAGTTAGTTGAGGCTAAACTCACTAATTCTCATCGTCATACACAAAACAATTCCAGATTTCCACTATATCAAAGACAAACTACTTTGCCTAAACCATTCACTACCATGTCCCCCTCTTTCCACTCAAATTCCTACTATACAATCCATACATTTGCATCACTTGTCTACTACTCAAATACAGGAATGACAAGCACAACACCTTTGTTATAATTGTAATGAAAATTTTATTCATGGCCACCACTGCCAAAATAAGAAATTTCTCTTACTTTTGGACGACAACCCCTCTTTACACTCTGATGACCTTATGGACTCTTCCAATTCAAAAACCACACAACCATCCATGGCCATTCCTACCAATGAGGCTATACATTTCCATATATCTGAACAAGCTCTTAGTGTTTATATTTTACCAAAAATAGTGATGGTTTCTAGTACTATATATGGACACCCTATTACCATCTTACTTGACATTGGAATTTCACACAATATCGTACAACCCCATATTGCTAACCACTTAAATATAACCATCTAAAAAATAAACCAGTTTCTTGTCATGGTGGGAAATGGAGCCCATATTTTATGTTCTGGCCTATGTGACAAAACTCCAATCACATGACAACATCAACAATTTATCATACCATTCTATTTGTTGCTTATTAAAGGCGTTGATGTTGTCCTAGGCATTGATTGGCTCCAAACATTAGGACCCATTATTTCAGATGTCTCTCTTCCCTCCTTGTAATTTTCTATTAGGCAGAATACTATTACACTCACAAATTAACCCAAATCTAATCCTCAACCCTCCACTTTCAATCAAATTACTAGACTTTTGCACATAACCAACATTGTTGCTTTCCATGCTATCACTATACTCCATTTAGACACATTGTCATCTAACCAAACCTCTACTCCTACACAAAATACGCATCCTCAAATTCAACATCTCCTACAAGACTTTGACTATATTTTTCAAACACCCACTAAATTGCCACCCCACTGACCCCAAAACCATTCCACTCCCCTACTTCCTAACTCTATCCCAGTTAACATCAAACCATACAGATACCCTCATTTCCAAAAATAAATCATGACTTTTATGTAACAAGATATTCTTAAGACTGAATTGTTATTCCTAGAAATAGACCATTCTCTTGACAAGTGCTTCTGGTGTGCAAGAAAGATGGTACATGGTGTTTTGTGTTGATAACCAGACATTAAATTATATCACTATTCTAGACCACTTTCCTATCCCAAGAATCAATGAATTTCTAAAAGAATTAGGTGGTGCAAGCATTTTTTTTAAGATTGACTTAAGGTCTAGTTACCATCAAATTTGGGTTAATCCTATAGATACCCACAAGACGGTATTTCACACTTTTTATTGACATTAAGAATTTCTAGTAATGCCTTTGGACACACTAATGCCCCATCTACTTTTTAGACTACAATGAATGATTTACGTCACCCTCATTTGAGGCGGTTTGTCCTAGTTTTTTTTATGATATCTGATAAGTGCTAAACCTACCTAAATTTCATACACTTTTATGGCACCTATCTTAAGCATAATTGGAAAAAACCAACTTAAAACAATACTTTTTGAATAAAATATCATAATCTTGTATATTTGTATGTGCATTTTCATTTTATGTATTTTGTAGGATTTAGGATGAAGAAAATAGGAGAAAAAAGACTCATGGTCAACAAGCCAAAAAAGTCAAGAAAATCAAGGTGCTCAACCAGGCAGCTAAGTGTGGACCAAGCCCCACTGAGCTGACTTGGATACCAGCCTGACCTAGACATCAGCATGACCTGGACCAAGCTGCTCAAGCAAGCAGCTGAGCGGACCTGCTTGGCCGCTCAGCCTAGGACCGACCTAGTCCTGGCAAGGTCAGACCTCCAATTGACACGGTCAGACACAAGCTTGGCACATTCCCAAGATGTTGAACAAGCAGCTTAGCGGTCCAACCAAGCAGCTTAGCGGAGAAACGAACTCCTGACCAGATCAGCAAGCACCAGGCCACGTCCCAGTCAGCACGATCAAAGCTGCTGAACAAGCAACTTAGTGATGAAGCAGGTGCGCTGAGCGGTGTGCACCAGACTTGACTTAACCATCAAGCAAAACATGAAGTCATCCATGACCTCACCTCAAGTAGCCCACCATAGGCTTTTCATAAGTAGGTCACAATAGCTAGTTTCCTAGCCCACAACTAACTTTAATGAGTCAAGCACAAGGAGGTGACTAAACTACTTGGTCAAGTGACCAAACCCATGCTGAAGGGTTAGGTCAGCTGCTTAGCGGTCCAGCCAAGCAGCTCAACGGTCCATAAAGGAAGTCTATAAATTGAGACCAATTCATTCGAGCAAAGGAGGCCAAAAATACTTGAAATTAGCAAGTCTCTCACTAGAAATCCTTTCTGAAGTTCTCTCGTCATTTCTTTGTGTTTTTAGAGCAATACTTGTAATTTTAGTTTAGAATTCAAGAGGAGAAAAGGAGAAGGAAAAGGAGATGCAAAAATCAATTTTGTACTCTCATTTGGAACTCAAAAGCATCCAATCCTTAGATGGATGGCTCATGCTCCTAACATTTTCTTTTGAATAAGGTTATGTAATTTCTACTTCTTCTTACATTCTAACAGTTTGAATTTCAATCATTCAAGTTGGTACTTTGGTTAGTTTTATTTGTTTGAGAAGTACGTAATGCTCTATTTAGATTGATCACCTAAAAAATGATTTCAAGTCAATAAAGTTACTTGTCTCAAACACTTAACAAATAGACTAAGAAGTAGTTGTACTACTTATTATATTTGCCAAGTTAAGCATACTTTTTTTAAGATCTTATATTCATTACTACATCAATATTAGAGTCGTCAATGACTAGGGTGTGACAACCTAGTCTCTTTATGGACGTAATATTGTTTAGTAATAAATATAAGTGATTATCATTCTACCATTTTCGGACATACACTAAAAGGAGGATTTTAGAACTAGGTGTTTGGAGTTAATCAAAGTAAAACATAAGAACTTGTCTAAGTAGTTCAAACTCATAAGAAGTTGAGAAATATTTTCCTTATTCAAATTGATCTTGTCTCCTCAAGAATTTGTCAATACTTAGTTTGTTTTCTTGTTAATTTATTTATGTGCAAATCAAACAACAAAACCATCAAAATATGTTTAACCCATTATTTGTGCTTCAACATGTTTATATGATTCATTTTAGTAGGCAATTCCTTGTGGTTCGACAAAACCCTATACTATACTACAATTGAATCTTGAAAGAGGTGTAAATTGTAAAATAGTAAAGTGATGAAGCTAACTTACTAACTTTTATTTATTGTTATTTACTTTCCGCAATTTATTTATTCTTTAATACCAACCTTCCTTAAGGAAGAAGTTTGGTTTGTTAATAAAATGAACCCGAAAGGGAGTATATAAATAAAGGTCACTAAATTTATTATTCTTTTGTTCTTTATCTATTTATTTGTTTCTAACAACTAATTATTCATCACTTTTCTATATTAGAATACCATTAAACTGGTGTTGGAATTTATTCCACAAAACCGAGATGGTATTCAAAGGTACTTAATAATTATGTAATAGGTAATTGTTGTGATACCATTGTACTGGCGTTAGAATTAATTCTAACAAAGCCGAGATGGGGCAAAGAAGGAATGACTTAGTTACATGATTATTAATGAAGTAAGTTGTAACTGGAATATTCTTGAAACCATTATACCGGCATTGGAATTTATTTCAACAAATTCGAAATGGCGAACAAAGAATAAAACCGAGTTCACTTACTTAAAAAGAACACACAGAGAAAATGAGAGGGAATTTAACCTTTCAACAAATTGGCACCTTGCTAAGGAATGATTTGTTGAGAGGGAATAACAAAATCCTCTCTCAAAAATATCTTTCAACAAATTGGCGCCGCTGTTGCTTTAATAATAAAACATTACATATTTATATGTCATTAATCAAATAATTGTGCATAAACTTATTTTTTCTTTTGTAGAAATTATTTCTTTTTGACTTTGTACAAAAATGTGAATTATTTAATATATATATTTTTGATCCACTAATTCTTCTTGGAAAATAGATAGAAGAACCTTTTTCTGTGCATGAGCAGGAATAAACAACTTGAATTTTCTCTTGATCCTGAAATAGAAAAAACTCTCAAGAAACAAAAAAGAGCACAAAAGAAGGAACGTAAAGCAAAAGCTATTTTTCATGAAAACAGAACAAAAATGACAGACCATCATGAATCCAGGGCAGAAAATCAGAACAGCATAGGAGGATTTGTCATTTTCAATCCCAGAAACATGATAAGAATCGGGAGACCTTCTGATTCTCAAAGGCCGGCTGAAATGAAAACAGGGTTAGTACATCTCATGTACGCCAACTCTTTTGATGGATTAGACCACGAAAGTCCATACAACCATCTCCCTAATTTTATGATTTGGTTAGTACTTCTGGGATCTTCGAGACTGAAGAGGAGACCGTCTTTCTAAGACTTTTCCCATTAACATTAATCAGAAAAGCTAAAGAATGGATCCTCGATCTCCCACAACATATGAAAAATAACTGGAATCTGGTGGAAGAAAAATTTATGTCGAGATATTTTCCGCATGGAAAATTTATGGATTTGAAAACTACGATCTCCACCTTTATCCAGGCTTCTGGGGAAAGCCTATGCGAGGCATGGGATAGATTTAAATCTATGCTCAAAAAGTTCCCAAACCATGGATTTGACGTTCAAACTCAGACTCATATCTTTGTCAACGGACTTCAGCAGTAGCATAAATGGATCTTAAATGCAACTGCAGGCGGACAATTAATGGCTAAACCTCTACAGTAAGCAATTGACATTATCGAATCCATGGCCTTGAACGATCAGAAAAGTCAACACCAACGAAGGTCACCACCTAGGCAAGGTGGAATGCTCAAACTGAACTCATCTGATGTTGTTTTGGCCCAACATAAACTGCTTTAACAACAGTTAGAGGAGGTAACCCAGAAACTCAATGATCTACCAAAACAATTGCTGGAAACCTCAAAGAAGCATATTTATAGGTGTGACAATTGCAATGAGGATCATGATGCCAATGTCTGCCAACATGAGCAAGTGCATTTTGTTGGGAATCCTCCAAGGCAAAATTTTCAAGGTAATTACCCTCATGCGGGTAATAACCAATTTCAAAAGAATCAACCGCGGAGGCAAGACCTTCCTCAGACACAAAACTTCTAACCCCGGAAGAATCAGTATCAGCATCCAACTCAGGACAAAAGCATCAATCTCGAAGACACTCTAAACCAGTTTATGGAGATGACCATGGCAAATCAAAAAAACGCTAATGCTTCTCTAAGTAATATGGAAGGTCACCACCTAGGCAAGGTGGAATGCTCGAACTGAACTCAGTTGCTGTTGTTTTGGCCCAACATAAACTGCTTCAACAATAGTTAGAGGAGGTAACCCAGAAACTCAATGATCTACTAAAACAATTATTGGAAACCTCAAAGAAGCATATTTATAGGTGTGACAATTGCAATGAGGATCATGATGCCAATGTCTGCCAACATGAGGAAGTGCATTTTGTTGGGAATCCTCCAAGGCAAAATTTTCAAGGTAATTACCCTCATGGGGGTAATAACCAATTTCAAAAGAATCAACCGCGGAGGCAAGACCTTCCTCAGAAACAAAACTTCTAACCCCGAAAGAATCAGTATCAGCATCCAACTCAGGACAAAAGCATCAATCTGGAAGACACTCTGAACCAGTTTATGGAGATGACCATGGCAAATCAGAAAAACGCTAATGCTTCTCTAAGTAATATGGAAATCCAAATTGGACAGTTGGCCAAGCAAATAGCTGAAAATGAAAAATCAACATTTTCAGCTAACACAGAATTAAACCCTAGAAAACATGGCAATGCAATCCTGAGAGGTGAATCCGAACCATTACGGCAGTAGAAGAAAATTGATGATAACTGATGTCAAGCTCATGACATGAAAGAAGCGCTTGTTGGGAGGTAACTCAATACATTTTGATATATAATATACTATTTCCCTTTTACAATTTTATCCTTATGTTATTTGTTTGTTAGAAATAATTTTTTCTTTATTTCAAAAAATATTTTGAGGGGGATCAAAACTCAGAAAATATTTTTTTACAAAAGAAAAGTTTTTTAAACAATGCGTTAATGGGCCAAATGCATAAAAACTGAAAAATCAAAAAAGGGGCCCAAAACATAGTCAAAAGTCTTGATCAAGACTCATTACTCGGTCAAGCCTGGACCACTGAACCACCGCTTAGCATGGGGGACCATGCGCTCAACGCAGGTCTAACCAGGTCAGCAGCCTTGGAACCAAAAATTCCTCAAAAGAGGAGTTTTTCTTAAATTTTTGACCAAAGACCTTGACCAAGGACTTCCAACTCCTACATAAACACCCATTCCTGAAACACAAATCATCAAGCAAAATTTTTAAAACTCATCCTTACACAAAAACATTTTCTCTCAAAATTTCAAGTTTTATTTTTAACCTCATCATGTAAGTTTTCCTTCTTAATTATTTTCTTTTGTAAATTTCTTTTATGGTTATTCAATCCTCTTCAAATAAAATGTGTAAGAAGTTTAATTCATGAAAAATCTATACACTCATGCACATTTTTGTGTTTTAACTCTTTTAGAGTTATTCTTGTGGTTTGTGGACTCTTCTTAGGAATTTCCGAAGTTCATCAAGGAGAGGAAAGGAAGTCTCAAGGGAGAGCAACAACTCCAAATTTGTCTCCAATGATGCTAAGGAAAAATTCAAGGAAATCACACTCAAGAATGTTATAACTTTAGAAAAAATTGTCAACTTGACTGAAGATGACTTTGGAGGTTTTCTTTTCAGCATAGAAAAATATGGATGGAAAAAAAATTGCTCAACCAAAGAAATTTTTTTCTTTGGATGTGGTCAAACAATTTTTTGCGAACTCAATCACATCAAGTGAGGCAAGGAGAAACCGTTCTACTTGGTAAATGGGACTGAAGTTTTCTACAACAAGAAAGTAATCAATGAATACTTGGGTAACCCATGGAATCCAACAAGTGAAGGACATGACTTGTGCGAATTTCAAACGAAGCTCAATGCATCCTACTTGGGTGAAGAAGAAAGTCATGAAGAAGAATATGTTAGGAAAAGTCTATGTTTGGAAGACTTGGAGCTCAACATGTTTGGCCCCATTTTCAAATTTTGTATGACTCAACAAACCCAAATATGGGCAAGCTTCATACTCTCCAACATATGGCCTTCCTTACATGTTTCTGACATCCCTCTTCCTAAAGAAAAGCTAATTAGCTCCATCTATGATGAAGACTCCATAGATATTATTGCAGTAATCTCATATGCTATTTGGGATTGCATCAACAAAGGTATCCCTTCAATTATTCTTCCATCTTTTATCCTTGATTTGTGCAAATTTCAAAATGTGCCTGGACCTACAACGAAATGATGGCTCTCAAATCCGAAATCAACCATGCTTATATCATCAAAAATTGCAAAGAAAAAACCCTTTCCCAAGCTCAAACCGAGCTTATAAAGATATTTGGTGACTTAAACTCACAAAAACCAAGTGAATCAGGAGGACCATGAGTTCTAAGGTAGATGCCATAATTAAGGAACAACAAATGCAAAATTTGCAACAAAAAGCATGCTACTGTGGGATTAAGGGTATCTACACAAATTTGCATAGTATTTTTGGGAAGAAACGTAATTTCAAGGGATGATCCTATGAAGAATTCGTAGCAATGACTAAGTGGCCCGAGGGGAGGTCCCAAGACACAAGTGAAGAGGAAGAAAATGATGATGAAGAATAAGAAAATCTTTTCCGGTTGTTTCTTTTCCCTAAAAATTTCAATTTTCATATTATGTTGCATTTCTTTATGTTATTTCCCATTATGTTTTAAATTTATGTTAGGAGCAAGTTAACATTAATAGAGTGTCTTTTGTTAGTAATGTTAATTTTATATTTTTATTTTTTAGAAAAACTAACAATTTTTTTTAAATCACATCAAGTAAATCCCAAAACCTTTTAAGCCTTGAGTACAAGCCCTCATTTAAAAATGGGGGACAAGACTTGATGTAATTTAAAAAACTTTTCTTGTCTAAGATTGTGTAAAAATATAAAAAGTAAATTTGTTTGTTCAAAAACTCAACAAAATTTCAAAACCGAAAACAAAATGGCTAAAACAAAATTTTTGAAGTATGATCACATGATTAGAAATGTTAAGCATACTTTAAATTAAGCTTTGATTGAGGAAAATGACATGTATGCTAAACTTTTGTGAAAAAAGTCAGATAATGTCATTAACTTGGAATTTATTTTTCAAATTGAAAATTCAATTTTATGTAACAAGATCTTTGCAAACATTTTTTAATTAAAAAGTGTGAATCCAAAGCAAGTGAGGGATTGAGCCAAACACATAAGTGAGAATCAACATTTGATTTCTCTAATTAAACTGGTTTAAATCTTTAAATCTCTTAATTGCATAAAAATGATAGGAAATGATCGAGGCATGTTCTTTGATTAGTTGAACCAAAGGCCAAAAAGTCCAAACTATGTTAGGAAAATCATTTGTAAGCCCCTTTGAGCCAAAACAAATGAAATAAAAAAATTTCAAACTATCCCATAAAACCAAATTGAAAAAAATGTTCTAAAGAGCATTATATTTTAAAAAGTGTAGTTTGAAAGAATCTAGTTGGGGAAAAAATTGGTGGACTTTGCTTCTAAAAAGAAAAGGAAAAACTCAATCTTCAAAAATTAAAAAAGGAATAAAAAGAGATTGAGAAAAATAGAAGCCAAGGTTCAAAAAGTAAAAGAGGTTGGAAAACAATAATGGAAAAAAGAAGAGTAAACTGTTCCATTGAAATTTTTCAAAAATGCTTTTTTTTTTTTAAATATTAGCCTTGAAAATCTAGAAAAACCATTATCCAAACAAAGCCTCATTACAACCTAAATGAAGACCTTAGTGATATTTGATTAATTATGCAATTTAAGAGAATAGGTGAGATGAAAAACAAGTTCAAATTACTATAAACAAATGTTCCAACTTTGAACTTGTGTGCAAAGAAACATTTTTTTTAGAAAACTATTTGCTTAGGTAAATTGTTACACATTTTTTATAAGCAAAAGCATTGATTTCTTGTTGGAAGCATTATGTGCCAAAATTCACAAACCATGAAAAATCGCATTGAAATATATTTTGACATGCTTATACATTTGAAATCATGTTGATCATCATTATTATTTTTAGCCAAATTGATTTTCGGATAATTCTCACCTTTTGTTTCAGGACAAACAAAGTTTTAAGTTGAGGGGAGTTTGATAAGTGCTAAACCTACCTAAATTTCATACACTTTTATGCACTTATCTTAAGCATAATTGAAAAAAACCAACTTAAAACAATATTTTTTGTAATATCATAATCTTGTATATTTGTATGTGTATTTCTATTTATGTATTTTGTAGTATTTAGGATGAAGAAAATAGGAGAAAAAAGACTCATGGTCAACAAGCTAAAAAAGTCAAGAAAATCAAGGTGCTCAACCAGGCAGCTAAGCATGGACCAAGCCCCACTGAGCTGACCTAGACACCAGCCTCACCTGGACACCAGCATGACCTAGACCAAGCTGCTCAAGCAAGCAGCTGAGCGGACCTGCTTGGCCGCTCAGCCTAGGACCAGCCTAGTCCTAGCACGATCAGACCTCCAATTGACACGGTCAGACACAAGCTTGGCACATGCCCAAGCTATTGAACAAGCAGCTTAGCGATCCAAACAAGCAGCTTAGCGGAGAACCAAACTCCTGGCCAGATCAGCAAGCATCAGGCCACGTCCTAGTCAGCACGGTCAAAGCTGCTGAACAAGCAGCTTAGCGGTGAAGCATGTGCGCTGAGCGGTATCATCCATGACCTCACCTCAAGTAGCCCACCATAGGCTTTTCAGAAGTAGCTCACAATAGCTGGTTTCATAGCCCATAACTAGATTTGACGAGTCAAGCACAAGGAGGTGACTAAGCTACTTGGTCCAGGACAAACCCATGTTGAAGGGTTTGGTCAGCTGCTTAACGGTCCAGCCAAGCAGCTCAGCGGTCCAGAAAGGAAGACTATAAATAGAGACCAATTCATTTGAGCAAAGGAGGCGAACAATACTTGAAATTAGCAATTAAGTTTCTTAGTGTTTTTAGAGCTTTATTTTCAAGTAAGTTTATAATTTTAGTTTAGAATTCAAGAGGAGAAAAGGAGAAGGCAAATG
>NC_032017.1:6323269-6331386 GCF_001865875.1 Lupinus angustifolius | reverse complement strand
AATTTTAATCATTCAAGTTGATGCTTTGGTTAATTTTATTTGTTTGAGAAGACTTAATGTTCTTTTTAGATTGATCACCTAAAAAATGATTTCAAGTCAATAAGATTACTTGTCTCAAACACTTCACAAATAAACTAAGAAGTAGTTGTACTACTTAGTTTATTTGCCAAGTTAAGCATACTTTTCTTAAGATCTTATATTCATTACTACATCAATATTAGAGTCGCGAATGACTAGGGTGTGACAACCTAGTCTCTTTATGGACGTAATATTGTTTAGTAATAAATATAAGTGATTATCATTCTACCATTTTAGGACATACACTAAAAGGAGGATTTTAGAACTTGGTGTTTGGAGTTAATCAAAGTAAAACATAAGCACTTGTCTAAGTAGTTCAAACTCATAAGAAGTTGAGAAGTATTTTCCTTATTCAAAATGATCTTGTCTCCTCAAGAATTTGTTAATATTTAGTTTATGTTTCTTTTTAATTTATTTATGTGCAAATCAAACAACAAAACCATCAAAATATGTTTAACTCATTATTTGTGCTTTGACATGTTTATAAGATTCATTTTATTAGGCAATTCCTTGTGGTTCGACATAACCCTATACTTAAGGAAGAAGTTTTGTTTAATACCAAACTTCCTTAAGGAAGAAGTTTTGTTTGTTAATAAAACGAACCCGAAAGGGCGTAAATAAATAAAGGTCACTAATTTATTATTCTTTTGTTCTTTATTTATTTATTTGTTTCTAACAACTAACTATTCATCACTTTTATATATTAGAATACCATTAAACCAGTGTTGGAACTTATTCCACAAAACCGAGATGGTATTCAAATGTACTTAATAATTATGTAATAGGTAATTACTTCGATATCATTGTACCAGCGTTAGAATTTATTCTAACAAAGTCGAGATGAGGCAAAGAAGGAATAACTTATTTACATGATTATTAAAGAAGTAAGTTGTAACTGTAATATTCTTGAAACCATTATACCGGCATTGGAATTTATTTCAACAAAGCCGAGATGGCGAACAAAGATTAAAACCGAGTTCACTTACTTAAAAAGAACACACCGAGAAAATGAGAGGGAATTTAACCTTTTAACAAATTCGATGTTGAAATTGATGCTTTTGTAGTTGCTATTGATGTTGTTCTTTCTCAAGATGGTCATTCATTATCCTTCTTCAGCAAAAAAAGTATCTTCTCGCATGCAGTATGCTTCCACCTATGTAGGCGAGATGTTTGTTGTTACAAAGGCAGTCAAAAATTGGCATCAATATTTAATTGGTAGATATTTCAGAATATTCACAGATCAACAAAGCTTAAAACATTTGATGGCTCAGGCATTACATACATTAGAACAACAAAAATGGGCCACTAAACTTATCAGTTTTCAATATGAGATTAAATATAGAACTAGTACCTCTAATCGGGTGGTCCACGCTCTGTCTTGATCCCTAGATGTTGACCCTTTTGTGTTCACTTCCATCTTTTCTCCCATTCCGACACTTATTAACAAACTCAAACAATATTATGCTACGATAGAAGGCCATAAGTTGATCATAAAGAGTGAAACAGATGTCCATATGAAAAACAAGTTTTATTTTTCAAAAGGGGTCCTATTTTATGAAAACAAATTGTTCATACCCGATCAGCAAGAACTTCGAGCATCACATCTCAGTGAGTTTCATTAAACTACAACTGTTGGACATTCTGGACTGAAACCCACAGTTGCTGGATTAGCTGCTTCATGTTACTTTTCAGGTCTTTATAAAGGTGGTAAGAGTTTTATTCGCCATTGTTTCATGTGCCAGTACAACAGGCATATCCCTGCAACACATAATGGGTTATTACAACCACTTCCAATACTAGATAAAATATGGGATGACATTTCAATGGGATTTATCACTCATTTACCTCTGTCTCATGGTCATACGATTATTTGGGTTATCGTTCATCGTCTTTCAAAGTATGCTCATTTTATCAAACTTCCTTCTCAATTTGGTGCTTAGACTTTGGCTCAACGTTTCCTGACCGAGTTTGTGTTAGGATAGTTGTTCTATATATTAAGTAGAATAGAAATCTATAAATTCATAATAGAAAAAAAAGATAATTCAAGATATTTCTTCATATCATTTCCAATTATTGTACAACATATATATAGGCCTAAAACATCACTAACAAGTAATGTAGACTATACACTTGATAAGATCTTACATCAATAGAAGTTAAGAAGAATTTGTTATATAAGAGAAGGTTATAAGCAGTTAAATAATAAGTCTAAAAAACCAGATTAACTTTGTGGTGGCATATTACCTTCTAGATTCATTGGGTTAATAGATTTTGGTTCTTCTTTGTTCTCAAAAATTGAGAAAGTGGAATAAACTGCTTTTCTGAGTTGCCATGCAACGAACGAAGGAGACACACATGAAATACTGGATAAATCTTTGTTGTTGGAGGCAATTAGAGTTCATAAGCGATGACTCTGATCCGATGGTTTACCTAGTATGGACCAAAATAATTTGGTGACAGTTTTTTAGAACGCCAACGAGCAAGTGGTATTTGTCGGGATGGTTGAAGCTTTAAAAGTACCCAATCTCCAATATCAAAAGTAGTATCTTTTCGCCCACTCTTTGTTTGAGAAAGCATTCGTTGTTGAGCCCGAAATAAATTTTGTTTAAGAATTGACAATATTTTTGTTCTTTGATGTGAGTTGTGTGTTACCTAGGACGCTAGCGATCCAAACAAATTTGTGATGGTGGAGGGCAGGCAACCATAGATATCCTCAAAGGGTGACATGCCAGTAGAAGAACGCTTGTTGGTGTTATACCAATATTCAGGAAGTGAAAGGTAATGATACCATTTGTTTGGTTGTGAGCTAGAGAAACGGTGGAGGTACATATGAAGACAGCGGTAGACCACTTCTGTTTGTCCATCAGATTGTGGATGATAAGCCAAACTAAAACAGAGTGTGGTGCATAAGAGACGAAAGAACTCTTTCCAAAAGGAAATGAGGAAAAGCCTATCACAGTCTGAGACAATAGATTGTGGAACACCATGGAGACGCACAAACTGATAGGGCCTCCAACAATATTTTAAGGCCCAAACGAAAATGTTTTAGACCATCTTGGCTCCATGTTTACTCATAAAGTTAATCTGGTTATTTAGACATTTTATTTAACTGCTTTTAACCTTCTATTATGTAATAAATTGTTCTTAACTTCTATTGATGTAAGATCTGACCAAGTGTATGGTCTACATTACTTGTTAGTTATGTTTTAGGCCTATATATGTTTTACAATAATTGTAAATGATATGAAGAAATTTCCTAAATTATCTTTTATTTCTATACTGGATTTAAAGATTTCCATTCTACATAATATATACAACAATTATCCTAACATTTTGGTGCTTTCATTGAGAGTTGTGTCACAGAAAGGGTTACCTATAGGCTGGATTAAGGTATATTACTGAATGTTGATATGTGAGTGAAGCTGCCAAAAGAGAAAGGGTTATCATTCAGTCAGTGTCGTTAGAGTGAAAGTTATTGTGGACGTTAACCCTTAAAGGGGATGGCAATGTTAGGAGTCTCATATTGAGTAGAATGACAAACTTAATATTGTACTTAAACTATGAGGCTCTCCCACCTAATAAAATACAAGCGTTTCTTGAAAAAATCAATTATTTATAATGTTATGAGTTATTTTTTAAGAAATACAAAGAAAATTCTTCTATTACCTATGTATGAAAATAATTACGGTTGACTTTTAATTACATCATTCCTTTTAATTTCCCATTAAAGTTTATTTATAATTTCCAGTTTTATGGTTACACGGTATACATTTTAAAAAACTTTAGCTTGTAATTTCTAATTAAAGCTTGACTCTCTAATAAGAGGAGGGATCCATGTACTTTAAGAGTAAGTTTTTTTAAATTAGTGGGTAGATCTAAACCATTAGATTTCCCTAGAATTGATGCTAGGATGAGGAATAAGTTTAAAAAACTTACTCTTGGAGTAAGTGGATCCTCACTCCTCTAATAATAACAAAATATGCATTTTCAAAAGGAATGTAATATCTATGCACTAACATTATAAAAGAATTATACACAGTTAGTGTACTATTCACCCCTTTTTTGGATTATTTTTTTAAAAAGCCATTGATGATTGAAAAGGAATGATGGATGATGAAGTGATAGTATAAAAAACTCTCACATTGTCAATTTATACATACTTTTCTCTTTCGGAAGTCGATTCTCTGATTATACATTATGTATTTTCCAAAACCTTATCTTTTAATTTCCATTAAATGTGGTCTTCAATTGCATGTTTTTTCTTGTAAAAGTCATTAGTTCATTCCCTTTTAATTTTTGTTTAATTTGATTTTCTGTTTCCTACTAAAGTTTCATTTTTTAATACATAGGTTTTTAAATATTTATACGGTTAACATGATTTACATTGCACCAAAACCAGAACAAATAACATTTTGCACTTTTACATAAGGTCATTGAATACTTATGGTTTATTTTATTAATATTGCAGAGATATCAATATTAATTGATACATTTTACTACTTTATAACAATAATAGAAACTCGTGATTTTTTTGACTAAATATTTATTTGTTGTATCATTTGGATTCATATTCCTATGATAATGAAAATTTATTTTTACTTATATATTACTCGTGCATTCGACATATAGTTGATGAAACAAAATTTGAATTTATTAATAAATAAAGTAAATATGCAATCACAAGTGAATAGGTGAATTGATAAAGTTTAAAGAAAAATGTTTTTCCTCCTTAAAATTTGTTCAACAATACAATACAAAAGTTGTGAAGACATTATGCTATAGAAAATATATCCAATAAAATTAATTCACATTGTTTTGTTTTTTTTATATATTTCATTTTATTTTATCAAATTATTACACAATATTACTAATATATATGTATATCATTAACAATATTGATACCTATGTGCTTCTAAACATGCGTCAAAATCAACCCGTTCCATACGAATGCACGGGTGACATGTATGTTTTTAACCATCTGGATGCATAGAGAACATGTGTGTTCTTAACCATATGAATGAACAGGTAACATATGTGTTTCTTAACCATGGGAATGTACGGGTAACATGTGTATTCTTAACTATGTGAATGCACAGGTAATATGTATGTTCTAAACCAAGCAAATACACGGGTAACATGTGTGTTTTAAATCAGGCAAATGTGCGAGTAACATTTGTGTTCTCAACTATGCGAATGCACGAGTAACATGTGTGTTCTTAACTATGTGAATGCACGAGTAAGATGTGTATTCTTTACCAAGCAAATATATGGGTAACATGTATATTTTTAACCTTTTGAATGCACAAATAATATATATTTTTAATCATACGAATGTACGAGCAATATGTGTGTTCTTAACCATTCACCCCGTGTGAATGCACGAACAATATGTATTTTCTTAACCATTCACCCCATGTGAATGCACAGATAACTTACTAATTAATATTTGAAAAACAACTTTCATCAATCATTCATACAACTTTGTACACACATTTCTTAACAACTTAAGTAAAATTTATGATTTCTTGTAAAGTTATCAAAGTATTTTCATACCAAGGTTTCCCGCACTTGAATTTTATTTGAAAATACTAGAGCCTTTGTGTGTTACTTTTAGTGAATGACTTTCAAGGATTGTAATCATAAGAGTTATATATGTTAGCAATCCTTAGACATATATACAAAGTTCTTCATCTATCAAATTGCTGTAAATTCACGATAGGGTGTGGTGATGGAAAAGGGTGATAATTTAGAAGTGGTGTGCTTCTAAATTGGTGAAATTGGTGAGTGACAATCTGAGACAAAGTCTTGGTGTAACATTAGCAAGAGGGCTAGATGTTGCCTTCAGTAAATAGAAGGTGAACCAGGACACATTAGTGTTATTTCTTTTCCCTTACTCGTTTAGATTCTACACTTTGACTTTTGCTAACTTCATCTTCTATTGCATATATGAGTTTTATATTTTTCAACTTGAAAACATCAAGTAGAAAAACTAGAAAACTAATTCATCTCCTTTTAGTTTGTCATATACACTTAAAATATATTATCTTCTTGTTTACAACAAACATGCTCTCAAATCATGCGGTGATCTTAGTTTCATGATGTAGAAAAAGGCTTTAGTAGACTAAGAATGACCATACCCAAACACACGAACCTAATAATACATCTTGCTCTCTGTTTTACAGACTTCAAAAGTGCAAAATAGGTTTTGTGAAAAAAAAAACATGTAAAAATTGAATGCACAAATGTGTAACTAAAAATATGACAAAAATATTCCCACTTGGGGGTATCTACAAAAAGATTCACAACAAAAGCAATAATAACTTACCGGTGCAAACAAGTATTATGATATACACCTTTGGATACCCACATATCTAAAAATCTTTTTTAGTGGAATATTATATATTATAATCTTTCTCTTACTTCCAAATCATCTATAATCAATTTTTTATTTCTTCAAAATAGATTGTAACAATTGAGCTATATGACAAACTATCATATACATGAATTATTATCAGGTAACAATAATTTTATATTTATTAACTATTATAAAATACATAATATATAATTAAACATGAAAACTAGTATCCATTAATACCTGTTACTTGCAAATAGTTGCAATATAGGTACGGGTACACACTATGTCCCCCATCATGTTGCCATCGGTAAACAAGCGGTTGGCATTCGTATCCATAAGGTCATTGATAGTGAAAAAAAGGTTATCCACCTTGATTCATATTTTAATGTGGATTGTCATTATTCTGTGCAAGTTTTTCAACAACAAAAATGAAGCTCTTTAAAATTAAAATATTTCATTTTTCTTCTAATAAAAATTATCCACTTTATTTCAAATTTCTACAGTATTATTTTTCATTGCAAGACGTTTAGTGAAGATCCTTAAAAATAAAAAGTTGTTCATGTTATTTTTAATGTTACCTTTTTATTCACCATTTATATCATAGTGATTTTCAACGGAGGTCCGTAAAGAATGGTATTATAAATTTTTTAATTGAATATCATATATATATATATATACATATATTATAACATTTTTAATAATTTCATATTATATATAATCAATTTATTATTATTTCAACTAAACTATAGTGATAAATTATCAAATACATGCATTATTACCATATAATAATTATTTTATATATATTGATTATCATAAAATACATAAATATATAATTAAAAATGAAAACTAGTTTGTCAACCATGTATATAAATTATGGTGTAGGTGCGGGTTTGCACAACCACTACGTCATGTTGCCATAAGTAATTAAGTGGTTGTGATTGGTATCCATATGGTTATTGATATTGATAGTGCAAAAGAGGTTATCCACTTTGTTTCATGTATTATCCTCATTCATTGCAAGTCTTTCAACACAAAAAATGAAGCTCTTCAAAATTAAAATCCTTATCTCACTTATAGCTCTTTAAAACTAAATATCTTTTGTCATTGCAAGAGGTTTAGAGAAGATCCTCAAAGTGTATTTGTTTTATACAAAATTTATTCACATGGTTTTTAACATCACCATTTTATCCACAACTTCTATTGGTGTGATTTTCAACATAGACATGTAAAGAATGGTATAGACAAGTAATTGTGGGAATGTGTAGCATTTTAAAGATTTTTAAGATTGACTTTTTTTTATACATAACATTATTATTTTTTCTCAAATAGAGTAAATAAATAGAAGTCAGAAGTGATGTTTTTTTTATCGGCAAAAGTCAGAAGTGATGTATCCATCCATCATATTCGTACAATTTGATTAGAATGAAGGAGGAAGAGAGCAAGGTTTGATACACCAGCACTTGGCACGTAAGGAGACTCCCCGGAAAAAACCATCAGTGTAGCCGATACGTTCACAATATCAAGCACAGCTTAAGCTGCTTACACATGGTACTAGGTAGCGATAGTCAATAAACTCACATTCTTTTTGCTATCCCCGGAGGTATAAATGCTTCTATCACTAAAACAATAACTCAATTAAACAATAAAGAACAACTATAACCCATTATGAAAAGGAAAGCAAATT
>NC_032017.1:6315387-6323169 GCF_001865875.1 Lupinus angustifolius | reverse complement strand
TGTGAAGAACACCTTACCTAACCACAGCTAGGATTTTCCCAGTCCTTGAATAGCAATGCCTTGAGTTATGAATGAGTACTTAATACTCAGATATTACAACGAAGATCAAAGCCTAAAACCTAAGCAATAACTCACAAGACGTCTTAGTCTAATATGAATGTTCATGTATGAGGTTTCTGAAAATATGCAATCATAAAAAAACTATCTCTTTTTCTTTTCAAGAAACATAAGAATGATGCAAAAAAAGCTTTTCAAAGAATCATGCAATATGAATATGAAAACTAAAGTCTTAGCATGATCTAATCTTTCTCCTAATTCAACACTCTCTAATAGATTCTAACAATGATGATATATCTCTTTTCTCCGTGTTTTTTCTCTCTTAGCCGTTTCTGCAATTAGCCAGTATTTATACAAAATAGATTTTGACTCTAAAAACGGTTTTTTAGTTATGTAGTTGAAACAATAGAAAACACTCACGTTAATTGATTAAGCCATGAGGTTAATCGATTAACGAGTGCATTTTTAATACTTGATTAAATGGTAAACTACATATACGATATATGCTCATGCAATACATGATTTCCAAAATATAATACCTTTAATGCATAAAATCAATGTATTCAAATGCATGAACCTAATTATCATATATTTCTAGATGATGTCTCATTTTAGTGGATTAATTACTTTATTAAGTCTTGTGAGACTCACACCTAGGTTTACCTAACCTAGACTCAATATCTATGGCAAACATCTTAGACTTCTAAAAGATAATAAAGAATTTTGTCATATATCTCATTTGGCATATATCTCATTTGGCATATACTTCAAGTTATGACATTATGTCACTTTTTTCAAAAAATTTTGGCTTATATCTCATTCGGCTCAATCAAAGCTTAATTTAAAGTATTCTTATCATTTCTAATCATGTGATCATGTTTCAAAAAATTTTGTTTTAGCCATTTTGTTTTTGGTTTTGAAATTTTTTTTTTAGTTTTTCAACAAACAAATTTACTTTTTACATTTTTACACATCTTAGACAAGAATATTTTTTTTTAAATTACATATAGTCTTGTCCCCCATTTTTAAATGAAGGCTTGTCCTCAAGACATAAATTTTTTTGGGATTTACTTTATGTGATTTAAAATTTTTGTTTAGTTTTTCTAAAAATAAAAATATAAAATTAACATTAAAAATGACACTCTATTAATGTTAACTAGCTCATAACATCAATTTAAAACATAATTAGAAATAACATAAAGAAATGCAACATAATATGAAATTTGAAATTTTTAGGGAAAAGAAACAACCGGAAAAGTTTTTTTCTCATTCTTCATCATCTTCCTTTTCTTCCACTTCACTTGTGTCTTGGGACCTCCCTTTGGGCCACTTAGTCATTTCTACGAATTCTTCATCGGATCCTCCCTTGAAATTACGTTTCTTCCCAAAAATACTATGCAAACTTTTGTAGATGCCCTTAAGCCCACGGTAGCATGCATTTTGTTGCAAAATTTGCATTTTTTGTTCCTTTATTATGGCATCTACCTTAGAAGTCATGGTCCTCCCATATTCACTTGGTTGTTTTGAGTTTAAGTCACCAAATTTCTTTCTAAGCTCAGTTTCAGCTTGGGAAAGGGTTTTCTCTTTGCAATTTTTGATGACATAAGCATGGTTGATTTCGGATTTGAGAGCCATCATTTCGTTGTAGGGTCCAGGCACCTTTTGAAATTTGCACAAATCAGTGATAAAATATGGAAGAATAATTAAAGGGTTACCTTTGTTGATACAATCCCAAATAGCATCTGAGATTACTACAGCAATATCTACGGAGTCTTCATCATAGATGGAGCTAATTAACTTTACTTTAGGAAGAGGGATGTCAGAAACATGTAAGGAAGGCCATATGTTGGAGAGTATGAAGCTTGCCCATATTTGGGTTTGTTGAGTCATACAAAATTCGAAAATGGGCCCAAACATGTTGAACTCCAAGTCCTCCAAACATAGACTTTTCCTAACATATTCTTCTTCGTGACTTTCTTCTTCACCCAAGTAGGATGCATTGAGCTTCGTTTGAAAGTCGCACAAGTCATGTCCTTCACTTTTTGAATTCCATGGGTTACCCAAGTATTCATTAATTACTTGTTTATTGTAGAAAACTTGAGTCTCATTTACCCAAGTATAACGGTTTCTCCTTGCCTCACTTGATGTGATTGAGATGGCAAAAAATTGTTTGACCAAATCCAAAGAAAACATTTTCTTTGGTTGAGCAATTTTTTGCCATCCATATTTTTCTATGATGAAAAGAAAATCTCCAAAGTTATCATCACTCAAGTTGACAATTTTTTCTAATGTTATAATATTCTTGAGTGTGATTTCCTTGAATTTTTCCTGAGCATCATTGGCGACAAATTTGGAGTTGTTGCTCTCCCTTGAAACTTCCTTTCCTCTCCTTGATGAACTTCGGAAATTCCTAAGAAGAGTCCACAAAACACAAGAAAAACTCTAAAAGAGTTCAAACACAAAAATGTGCATGAGTGTATAGTTTTTCAAGAATAAAACTTGTTACACATTTTATTTGAAGAAGATTGATTAACCATAAAAGAAATTTACAAAAGAAAATAATTAACAAGGAAAACTTACATGATGAAGGTAAAGAGAAAACTTGAAATTTTATTTTGAGAGAAAGTTTTTGTGTAAAGATGAGTTTTGCAAATTTTGCTTGATGATTTGTGTTTCAAGCATGGGTGTTTATATAGGAGTTGGAAGTCCTTGGTCAAGGTCTTTGGTCAAGAATTTTCGGTCAAGAATATTTTTTAAAAACTCCTATTTTGAGGAATTTTTGGTTCCAAGGCTCCTGGCCTGGTCAGACCTGCGCTGAGCGCATGGTCCCCCACGCTAAGCGGTGGGTCAGTGGTCCAGGCTTGACCGAGTCATGAGCCTTGACCAAGACTTTTGACTATGTTTTGGGCCCCTTTTTTATACATTTGGCCCATTAACCCATTGTTGAAAAAACTTTTCTCTTATAAAAAAAATATTTTCCGAGTTTTGATCCCCCTAAAAAAAATTCGTAAACAATTTAATTCTAACAAACAAATAAAATAGGGATAAAATTGTAGAAAGAGAAATAGTATATTATATATAAAAATATACTGGGTTGCCTCCCAGCAAGCGCTTCTTTAATGTCATTAGCTTGACATCAGTTATCGTCAATTTTCTTCTACTGCCTCAATGGTCCGGATTCACCTCTCAGGATTGCATTGCCATGTTGTCTAGGTTTATTTCGGTTTTAGCTGAAAATGTTGATTTTTCATTTTCAGCTATTTGCTTGGCCAACTGCCCAATTTGTATTTCCATATTCCTTAGAAAAGCATCAGTGTTTTTCTGATTTGCCATGGTCATTTGCATAAAATGGTTCAGAGTGTCTTCCACTTTGATGCTTTTGTCATGAGTTGGATGTTGATACTGATTATTTCGGGGGTAGAAGTTTTGTTTCTAAGGAAGGTCTTGCCTCCAAGGTTGATTCTTTTGAAATTGGTTATTACCCCTATGAGGGTAATTACCTTGAAAATTTCGCCTTGACCCTCATTGCAATTGTCACACCTATAAATCTGCTTCTTTGAGGTTTCCTGTAACTGTTTTGGTAGATCATTGAGTTTCTAGGTTACCTCCTCTAACTGTTGTTGAAGCAGTTTATGTTGGGCCAAAACAACATCAGTTGAGTTCAGTTCAAGCATTCCACCTTGCTTAGGTGGTGGCCTTCGTTGGTGTTGACTTTTTTGATCGTTCAAGGCCATGGATTCGATAATGTCAATTGCTTCTTGCAGAGGTTTAGCCATTAATTGTCCGCCTGAAGTTGTATTTAAGATCCATTTATGCTGCTGCTGAAGTCCGTTGACAAAGATATGAATCTGAGTTTGAACGTCAAATCCATGGTTTGGGCACTTTCTGAGCATAGATTTAAATCTATCCCATGCCTCGCATAGGCTTTGCCCAGAAAGGTGGAGATCGCAGTTTTCAAATCCATAAATTTTCCTTGCGGAGAATATCTCGACATAAATTTTTCTTCCACCAGATTCCAGTTATTTTGCAGATGTTTTGGGAGATCGAAGAACCATTCTTTAGCTTTTTCGATTAATGTTAACAGGAAAAGTCTTAGAAAGATGGTCTCCTCTTCAGACTCGGAGATCCCAGTAGTACCAACCAACTCATAAAATTTAGTGAGATGGTTGTACGGATCTTCGTGGTCTAATCCAGCAAAAGGGTTGGTGTACATGAGTTATACTAACCCTGTTTTCATTTCAGCTGGCCTTTGAGAGTTGGAAGGTCTCCCGATTCTTATCATGTTTCTGGGATTGAAACTGACAAATCCTCCTATGCTGTTCTGATTGTCTGTCATTTCTATTCTGTTTCCTTGAAAAATAGCTTTTTCTTTACGTGCCTTCTTTTGTGCTCTTTTTTGTTTCTTGAGAATTTTCTGTATTTCAGGATCAAGAGAAAATTCAAGTTGTTTATTCCTGCTCATGTATGAAAAAGTTCTTACTTAAAATTAAAGCTTTAAACTACGAAATGAAGAGAGAACTTCAGAGGGAGGTTTCTAGTGAGAGATTTCTTTGTTTCAAGTGATGGATATCTCTTTTGTTCGAATGAAATGGTCTCTTATTTATAGGCCTCTTTGCTGGACTGCTGGGCTGCTTGGTTGGACCGCTGAGTAGTTGACCAAACCCTTCAGCATGGGTTTGGTCCCTTGATCAAGTAGCTTAGTCACCTCCTTATGCTTGACTCATCAAAGCTAGTTGTGGGCTATGGAACCAACTCTGGTGAGATACTCTAAAAAGCCTATGGTGGGCGACTTGAAGTGATATCATTGGTGACTTCATGGTTGGCTTGATGGCTAAGTCAAGTATGGGTGCACACAGCTTAGCACCCCTAAGCTGCTTGTTTAGTAGCTTTGACCGTGCTGACTGGAACGTGGCCTAGTTCTTGGTGACTTAGGCAGGAGTCTGGTTCACTGCTGAGCTGCTTGTTGAGAAGCTTGGGCGTGTGTCAGGCTCGTGTTTAACCGTGCCAAGCTTGAGTTCTGACCAAGCTTGAGGTCATGGATGACTTCATGGTTTGCTTGATGGTTAAGTTAAGTCTGGTGCACACCGCTCAGCGCACCTGCTTCACCGCTAAGCTGCTTGTTCAGCAGCTTCTGACCATACTGATTGGGACGTGGCCTGGTGCTTGCTGATCTGGTCAGGAGAATGGTTTTCCGCTGAGCTGCTTGTTCAGCAGCTTGGGCTTGTGCCAAGCTCGTGTCTGACCGTGTCAAGCTAAATTTCTGACCGTTCCAGGTCTAGTCTGGTGCTAGGCTGAGCGGCTAAGCAGGTCCGCTCAGCTGCCTGGTTGAGCAGTTTGGTCCAGGTCAGGCTGATGGCCAGGTCAAGCTGGTGTCCAGGTCAGCTCAGCGGGGCTTGTTCCACGCGTAGCTGCCTGATTGAACATCTTGATTTTTGACTTCTTTTGCTTTGTTGACCATCAGTCTTTCTTTCTTCTTTTCTTCATTATAAATCCTATAAAATACATAAAAAAGAAATATACAAGATTGTGATATTTTATACAAAAAGTATTATTTTAAGTTTGTTTTTCTCAATTATGCTTAAGATAAGTGCCATAAAAGTGTATGAATTGTAAGCATGTTTGGCACTTATCATGCATCATTTCTTGCGTGATCATGTTAAAAAAGGTGATTGTATATTGGAATTTGTTGAAACATCTAAACAATTAGCAGATATTTTCACCAAGCCCCTCTCACAAGATACTTTCCATGTTCTTCGAAGAGAACTAGGAATTCTTGATGAAAAATATCTTGTTTGATAATTTGTGATTGCCTTGCATGACCCCTCTTGAATGCTTCATAAATAATGTTGAATGCTTATGATTCTTTGTATAATCCATGATTTTGTGCTCAAAAGCTTTAAATATATGTGATAGCTTAAAATTAATTTGCCAATAAGTTTGAAATCCATGCATGCTTTTAAAAAACATCCAAAACGCTGTATCTGATGCATTTAATCGATTAAGTCAATCACTTAATCGATTACATGGGCCAACAATTTTAAACCAGACATTTTTAACACAGGTTAATCGATTAAGCGATGCTGTTAATCGATTAACGGCATCAGTATATCAGAAACAGAAGCATTTCTGGGCATTTTTCAAAACCTCAATCATCCTGTTTTCTCTCAAATCTCAAAGGAACAAGTCCAACATCATCCCTAACCTTCGACCTAGCCCCAAACAGAATCACCCCACTACATTTCCACTCCATAAATCGACTTCCTCATCTCCCGTTTCCAAGAAATTCGTTTTCCCCAAATTGAAAACCTGATAAGTGCAAAAAGTATACACTTTTTCACCATCATTTAATGGCACTTATCCTATGCAAATTGTAGAAAGCCAACTTAATTTAACACTTTTTAGGTGAATTTTGTATGATTAAATAAATTAGTTCTTTATTAGTTCTTGTCCAAGTTTTCTTTGAGTTCTGTAGGAAATTGAATGTTAAAGAATAAATTCAAAGATGGACAAGAATTCAAGCCAAAATTCAAGACAAAAGCTCAAAATGAATTGCTAAAAGTAATCAAGTCAAAGCATGGCATGCTATGTGATTAATTTGGTTACTTAGCCTTGAAGAAAGACAGCTTACTTCGTCTTGAAGAAACCTAAGTTAAGGTAGGCCAAGAAACTTGCAAAAATCAAATGCTTACCTTAACTTAAAGAAAACAGCCCAAAAGTGCCAAGCAACCAACCAAAATCAAGTAACAAACCAAAGAAAAAAAGGTTGCTTCACCATGAAGAAATCAAGCACAAAGCTGTCCAGCCAAGCCAAGCACCAAGCACCAGGCTAGGACAGCCAAGCACCCAACACCAGGCAAGGTTAGCTAAGCTGTTGAAACAGGCATCTTAGTGTGGGACTAGGTCAGCTAAGCTGCTGAAACAGGCAGCTTAGCGGGGAACCAGGTGCGCTAAGCTACTGAAACATGCAGCTTAGCGGGAAACCAGGTGTGTTGAGCACCTGGCGCACCAGAAAAATGATTTCTACATCAACTCATGGAACATCTTACTTTTTCTTTGCTTAAAGGCCAAGAACATGACCTCATGGATGACATAAAGCTATGATAAGAAGGAGGAGGTGTCACCATGCATGTAACCTAGCCTAGCATAGGGGTCAAGTAGGGCCCAAAGTGGCTCTTCATAGGGGCCAATGGTGAGCAGCTTAGTTGCCAAACAGGGCAGTTGAGCGTCCATCACCTTGGCCTATATAAAGGCATGAAATTCTTAAGAGAGAAACATTGTACATTCATTCTAATTTCTTACTAGTTGATTCCTCTTCTTTTCCTTTCATTTTAGGTAGTTTTTAGGCTAGTTTTAGAGTAGTTTTCATGTAATTCAAGAGGAGAAAAGGAGAAGGCAAATGAGATGCAAAAATCAATTTTGATGCAAAAATCCATTTTGTAATCTCATTTGGAACCTAAAGCATCCAATCCTTGGACGAATGGCTCATGCTCCTAAAAATTTCATTTGTAAGTTGATTATGTATTTCTACTTCTTCTTTTATTTTAGAGTTTGAATTTTTATCATTTAAGTTGGTGCTTTGGTTAATTTTATTTGTTTGAGAAGTACATAATGCTCTTTTTAGATTGATCACCTAAAAAATGATTTCAAGTCATAAAAATTACTTGTCTCAGACACTTAACAAATAAACTAAGAAGTAGTTGTACGACTTAGTTTATTTGCCGAGTT
>NC_032017.1:6302146-6315287 GCF_001865875.1 Lupinus angustifolius | reverse complement strand
AATATTGTTTAGTAATAAATATAAGTGATTATCATTCTACCATTTTAGGACATACACTAAAAGGAGGATTTTAGAACTTTGTGTTCGGAGATAATCAAAGTAAAACATAAGAACTTGTCTAAGTCGTTCAAACTCATAAGAAGTTGAGAAATATTTGCCTTATTAAAAGGATTTTGTCTCCTCAAGAATTTGTTAATATTTAGTTTATGTTTCTTTTTAATTGTTCATATCAAATTCACTTCAAAACAAAACCAAAATATCTTTAACTCATTATTTGTGCATTGACATATTCATACGTTTCATTCTATTAGGCAATTCCTTGTGGTTCGACATAACCCTATACTATACTACAATTGATTCTTGAAAGAGGTGTACATTGTAAAATAGTAAAGTGTTATCGATAAATTTATTTGTTGAAAACAACTTTTAATATAAAAAAGTGATTTTATTTACATTCCGCAATTTATTTATTCTTTAATATCAACTTTCCTTAAGGAAGAAGTTTGGTTTGTTAATAAAATGAACCCGAAATGGAGTAAATAAATAAATGTTACCTAAATTTATTATTCTTTTGTTCTTTATTTATTTATTTGTTTCTAACAACTAACTATTCATCACTTTTGTACATTAGAATACCAGTAAACCGGTGTTGGAATTTATTCCACAAACCCGATATGGTATTCAAAGGTACTTAATAATTATGTAATAAGGGATTGTTTCGATACCATTGTACCGACGTTAGAATTTATTCTAACAAAGTCGAGATGGGGCAAAGAAGGAATAACTCATTCACATGATTATTAAGAAGTAAGTTGTAACTGGAGTATTCTTGAAACCATTATACTAGTGTTGCAATTTATTTCAACAAAGTCGAGATGGCGAACAAAGAATAAAACCGAGTTCACTTACTTAATCAAATAAAAAGAACACACCATAAATGAGGGAATTTCTGCTTTCAACAATTTGACACCTTGCTAAGGAACGATTTGTTGAGAGGGGAAAGCCATCTCACATAAATACCTTTCAACAAAACCCTACCCTAGGTTTCCCTCAACCTTCATCTAAACCTTCATCACGGTTCAGTTTTAGATTGCTATGGACAGAGGACGTGCTAAGAGAATCAAGACAACTGTGCAACATCCACCACGTGCCCCAAAAACCGTGCCACCTTAACAAACAAGGCAGGACTGCGGGGACCGATATTATTCATTGATTCTGCAAGAAACCAGGTTGTTGAAATTTCAGGGGAGAAAACCTACGTATATTCTGTTTGCGAATTTGACTTCGCTAGCGGAAAAGAACTTCGATTTTCCACATGGTTTGCAAGCTCAAGGGGTGGTCCCCTTTTTGGAGTTGGAAGGTAACATTTAGCCTCCTCTAGTTAGGGAATACTATGCTAACTTTAGATACAAAGATGGGAAGTATTGGTCGATGATTGTCGAAAACTGTTTGAGATTAATGAAGATGTCTTTATGAACGTGGGTGGTTTATTCTATACTAGTGCTAGTTTAAGTGATTGTGGTTAGGCAGACACCAACTCGTTTGATGTTGTTGAAATGTATAAGTCGTATTTGTGTAGACCTCAATTATATGTTCAAGACGAATTGACCAAAGTTGGGTCACTGTCTGTGGAAAACAGACTCCTACACTACTTGATTGCCTACATATTGATTCAGAGGAACACAAATCATACACAACCTACGGTGAATGATTTGAGGTTCATGTTTGCTGTGAAGGAGAACATCATGATAAATTGGCCTGACGAGATTCTGAAGGTCATGTATAGCGTCTCCACTTCTCACCAAGGTTGCTTCCTTATAGTATCTTCATTTCTCGAGTTATTAACTATCTACATATTGATGTTTCAGATACTATAGTGTTGGACTGCTCACATAAGGATCACTTGATTGGTGAAAGTTTGATTCATAAAATGGGTATTTACAAGTACAGTAACACATGGCAATATCAAGAGGACTTCAACACTGTAAATCTTGACCCCTCAAGTGAAGATGATCAAGATGATTACCAACAGCCAATTGCTGCAACTCAGGGGGAGTATTCAGGACATGCATCATAGGAACCTGCCTTTGGACAAGCTTACATGGATGCTATGGAACAACGTCTCAACAAAAAGGATGGATCTCCACTTTCAGTCTCTTAAGGACTCATATCATACGGATCTGGAAAATTTTGAGGAGCGTCAGAATGCTTATATTCCAACCATTACCAATCCTTGCGGAACTATGTTCACTTTTTGGGATTTTACACACTTGCTGAAAAATGCCTAGTTAATCGATTAAGCTCTGTTCGTAATCGATTAACCAGTAATAGAACCAGAATGATCAGAACAACAACTTACACAGTTATTAACCAACACCCAAACAAATATAAAACAAATACTTTTATGCAAGATTAACAAGAACATAGCAAGGAACAAACATGCAAAATATTAGCTCCAAACTCGCATTAAAATATCTTGAAATATAAAAGAGAAAAGGATAGAAAAGATTGCGCCGGGATTTTATCCCGGTTCATTTTGCTGTCCACTGCAAAACTACATTCAGTCCTTCCCTCTGATTTGGGAGATTTTCCTTCTTCACTATAGAACACAATGTACGTTACATACACGCTTCCAAATACAAGACTCAATCGCTCCTTTCTTGGAACCCAAAGAACTTCGTCACCCTTGGTTTTACCTTTCCTAAAACCGCCTCCGAGAAAACCTTTCTTACCACGATTCGGCCCCAGCCAAGGTATCACTCTTAATCCTCAGACTTCCAAGTTTTTGTGTGAAGAACACCTTACCTAACCACAGCTAGGATTTTCCCAATCCTTGAATAACAATGCCTTGAGTTATGAATGAGTACTTAATACTCAGATATTACAATAAAGATCAAAGCCTAAAACCTAAGCAATAACTCACAAGACGTCCTAGTCTAATATGAATGTTCATGCATGAGGTTTCTGAAAATATGCAATCATAAAAAAAACTATCTCTTTTTCTTTTCAAGAAACACAAGAATGATGCAAGAAAGCTTTTCAAAGAATCATGCAATATGAATATGAAAACTAAAGCCTTACATGATCTAATCTTTCTCCTAATTCAATACTCTCTAATAGATTGTAACAATGATTATCTATCTCTTTTCTCTGTGTTTTTTCTCTTTTAGTCGTTTCTACAATTAGCCAGTATTTATACAAAACAGATTTTGCCTCTAAAGATGGTTTTTCAGTTATGTAGTTGACACAGCGGAAAACACTCACGTTAATCGATTAAACCATGGGGTTAATCAATTAACCAGGGTATTTTTAATATATGATTAAATGGTAAACTACTTATATGATAATGCTCATGCAATACATGATTCCCAAAATATAATACCTTTAATACCCAAAATCAATGTATTCAAATGCATGAACCTAATTATCATATATTTCTAGATGATGTCTCATTTTAGTGGATTAATTACTTTATTAAGTCTTGTGAGACTGACACCTAGATTTACCTAACCTAGACTCAATATCTATGGCAAGCATCTTAGACTTCTAAAAAGATAATAAAGAATTATAACGTAAGTCTAATAAGACACCCCTTGAGCCCTCGGCATGTTGATTGTTGAGCCATATTCAAGCTTTAATTAACTCCTTGTCTTCATCAAAACATAGGCAAAATATTGCTAATGCAATCCTTGATTCTTTGCACTTTCACTTTTGAGGCACAACTAGGTGTAGTAGGGAAGATAGTACCAAAATTATTAATTTAGAAGATAATGAAATCAAGGAAAAATCAATATAATGGAGTTAAGCATGATAGATGCCTTACCGATGTTGGCAATTAGAAGCACAACAAAGGCAAAAATGGTGGTAGATAAAGTAACGGGTCGAGCCATGTATGACTTGAAAATGAAAATAGTTGATATTGAGTTTAGGAAATGAAGAAGTTGGATTTTGTTGGACAATCTAAATAGAGTTGGATGGTTGATCTTATATAGGATAACAACTTCTATTAAATTTATTTTGTTGGATATATTTCCTCTTTTATTCCCCTTCCAATATTTTAACTATTTTTAAAATAATTTTACTATTTTTGCACTGATAGCGTAAAAAAAATTATATTATCATTGTATCATCTCTCATTAATGTGTAAACAAAATTAACACTTAAATAAAATTAAAATAAATAGTAGACATAAATGATAAGTATGGTGTTTTCTTTTAGCCTTTCGAATAAATATAGATATACTCGTATAGTCAATTTTATTTCTTTAATAATACATATTCTTGAATTACATAAAAATATTTAAGGGATATCAAACATGATCACGATTTTCATGTTTTTCGAAAACTTATTTTTATCAGCAATTGTTAGTATGTTAGTATTTTTATTGTGGGGAGACTCGAACCCCAATCTCCTCCACTTACACCCTTCATCCTATCCATAAGAAATGCTTGTAGAATACTATTAATTGTATACTTTTCAATATACTACTCTCTATTCGTTGTTCTCTTAATAATTTATCTTCCAATTGTTTTCATCACTTATTGGAGTTGGAATCAGATTTATTGTAAGAAGTTAATTAGTCAATATACAAAAAAATTAGTAGAGATATTTTAATCAAATTTATTCCATTGTATATTATTTATTGACTTTATGAACCATGTATATAACATAAAACACTAAAATTTAGTAACAGAAAAGGTAATTAAGTAAGAGCATTTCATATTTGATTTTTACAATATGTAAAAGTACCATATCTAAATAAATTTAGAGTAGATAAGTATTTAATACCACCCATTTTATAATGGGACTCACTTTAATTATTCCAATAAATAACCATGTCTTATTTTTGTTTACATAAGAATTCTTTCTCAAAATATATAATATCTAAGTAAATACTCACAGCTAGGTAAGGTTAGAAGAAATTAAAAAAAAAAGGTTTAAACAAGAAATAGGAATTTCAATTCTACGTTTAATTATTATAAATATTATATATATATATATATATATATATAAATAATGTTTAATATTTATGTACTGTTAGTGTCAAATTTTATAAATTCATTATAACGTTTACTACTTTAACTTACTAGTCAATAATAGTTAACATATAAGTGGTAGATGATGTAATGAACTTTAATAGTATAAAAAATACTTACGGTCCCATGTCTATAAAAACTAAATTCTTGAATAGATCGTTATACAATAACTTTGGCTGAAATTGAATAGGTGCAATTTGGTTACAATTGAAAAAATGACAAATGAACACTAAACCAAATTATATATTTAATAATACAATAGTATAAACATTTAATAAATAAAATTCATTATAATATTAATTAGGTATTTTGTTATTTTCATAATTAGATTTGTACAAGAAGGGTTAGTTGATGGTTGATTAGAGGCAGTCATGGTGAGTAAGTTACTAAATTATTAATTAATAATACAATAGTATAAAATTGGTTTTACTTGAAGAAATTAATGAAAGTGCAAAGTGTCAAGGATAACACTATCAATTCTTTGTCAATGTTTTGATGAATACAAGGTTCTATTAAAACTTGAAGATGACTCAACAATCAACATGCCTTATAGTCATTTGGTCATATCTAGACTAGGACAAAATTTGAGTCTATATTCTAAGTAGTCTGGGATGTGTGTCGTAGTAAGTGAGTATAGGTTAGGTGAACCTAGGTGCTAGTTTCTCAAGCCATTTTAATTGTCATATCATATCCATGAAACATATCATCTAGTTAATTGTATGGTCATGCATTATTCATAGATGGTATATGTGCATATTAGGCATAATATAATTGCTAGAACAGGTAAATAATATGTGCATAACGTATGAGAAGTTTACCTTTTGAAACATGTGCCTTAATGTTTCAGTTAATCGATTAACGTGGTGACTTAATCGATTAACTCAACTGCATTTCTGTTAAATCAGAGCTTTCTGTTACAACTGTTTTCTATGTCATTTTGTTGCATGGTTAATCGATTAAGGGGTTGTCTTAATCGATTAACTAGTCTGCTATTCGTTATAACTAATTTCTGGTTTAACCGTTTAACTGTTTGCAACAAATCTAACTGCCAAAACTACTTGCTATAAATAAGAGGCAACGTTCACAAAACCATAGCATTGCATTCTATTGTATACGGCTTCTTAGAGAGCATATTGCATACTTTTTTACTGATTTTGCAAGAGAGATTGCATGTGTGAGAAGAGAGATATTATGCTATTCTGATTTCTGTCATTTACTTACTGTTTTGCATAATTTTGTGCTCATTCTTATCTTGCTCACATGCTCATGCATTAAATAGTTTTTTAGAGAGATTATTTGAAATCTGCTTTTGATTAACTCACATAAATCTTGATGGCTTAAGTGATTAGTGAGTGGGTTAGTCTTTGAGTCTTTTTCTTGTTATATTCCAAGCATTATTGTGCTTAGTATACCTTGTTGTTTAACGCGTTTTTTTGTGTATTTTTGGATTAGTCTCTTGGTGTGAGATCACCACAGAGATTGAGATTCTTCACCAAGGCTAGGAGGTCTTGATATGAGGACGAGAATCTTGTCTGGGACTGTTTCGCGAGAAAGGTTTTCTCATGCGAAGGGTAGAGTCAAACCAAGAATTTAGGGGTTCTAGATTTCTAGAAAGAAGCGTCCTATGTGCTTGTAATTGAATTGGTGTGTGTATTCATATTGTATCTCAATATTGTGAAGAAGAAAATCTCCCTAGATCAGAATGGGAGGTCTGGATGTAGTTTGCAGTGGACCACAAATGAACTAGGATAAAAATCCTTTTGTGCACTCTTTTTCTCTCTTAATCTTCTTGAAGTTTCTTGCTGTTATAAATTGAATCTGGAACTAATATTATGTATATTTGTTTACTGCCACATGCTTAATATTTGTGCGTAAAAATATCTGTATTATATATGTTCAATTGTGTTTAAATAACTGTGCATTTTGCATGTCTGGTCATTTTGTTCCATGCAATAGTTAATCGATTAAAGCGTGCTGTTAATCGATTAACTGGGCTTTTTCCAGCAGTTGGGTTTTGGCTCAAGAAGCAGTGATCGATAATCGCTACACATATTCAACCCCCCTTCTAGGTGTTCCTAGGCCACTGATGTCTAACAAGTGGTATCAGAGATAGTACAATGTGCTTGCTCAACCGCATTCGCGTGATCCTAAGGGAATTAAAATGGGTTCCACCAACCCCTTTGGCGGTGATGGCGCATCCATTAACCGCCCTTCCGTATTCAGTGTCGAGGGTTACGCCTACTGGAAAGTCCGAATGAAGATTTTTATAGATGCTATTGATTCGGATATTTGGGAATCCGTAATCAGTGGTCCTCTCGTCCCACTTCACTTAGTGGATGGCGAACCGGAAGAAAAGCCTAAAAACTTATGGACCGATGAGGAGCGCAAGAAGGTCTAGTTCAACCTTCGCGCCAAAAATATAATTACCTCGGCTCTATCTTACGATGAATTCTTTCGGGTGTCTCAATGTCAAAGTGCCAAGGATATTGGGGACACTTTACAAGTGACTCACGAGGGCACTAGCGAGGTCAAGCGCGTTCGGCTAAACACGCTAACTCATGAATACGAATTATTTCATAATGTACCAAGTGAATCGATCGGCGATATGCAAAAGCGATTCACTCACATTATTAATCATCTTATTGCTCTAGATAAAATGTTCACCAGAGGAGAAATCCCTAACAAATTTTTACGATGTCTTGACAGGAGATGGCAACCTAAAGTGACGACAATCATGGTGTCCAAGGATCTAGACTCCATGCCTTTGGCAACACTCTTTGGAAAGCTTTAGGAGCATGAGATGGAGCTCCATGCATGAGGAGTCTGATCGTAAAAAGAAAGGAATATCTCTTAAAGCTTCAACATCACAACCCAATGAAGAGATAGAAAATGACGACTCTGATTCAGACATTTATGAGGAAACGCTATATCTTCTCGTGCAGAAATTTGGTTTGTTTTTGAAAAAGAAATGAGGATTTAGACGATTCCAAAAGAAAGAAGCGCGAGAATCAACCAAGGAGCGCTTCACATGCCATGAATGTTGTAAGTCGGGTCACATGAAGTTCCAGTGCCCCAATTACTTAAAGAGAGTTGGTTTAGAGAAGAGAACTCCCCAAGACTTCAAATCGAAGAAAGTATACATCATGTGGGATGTACCGGAGGAAGAAACAACATCAAGAACCTCGGATGAAGAGGAGACCTCGAAGCTGTGCTTAATGATGATAACATATGAGGCTTGCAGATCAGGTAGTAATGATACTTCAGAGGAGGTATATTCTGACACATCATCCTCTTCTTCTGATTCTCCCTCATATGAGATATTATATAGTGCTTATGTTGAGATGCATGAAGAGCTTAAGAAATTAGCAAAAATAAGTAACGATAGAAAAAGAATAATTTTGCTAAATGATCATAAATTAATTCAACTGTAGAAAGAATTAGATGAATTAAAATTGGAAAATGAAACATTAGATCTAATTTTTTTTCTTGTACTTCATGCGATTGCTCTAAAACAACTTATGTCAAACTACTACTTGTGAGTCTTGCGAGGACTTGAAAAACGAAAATTTTAAACTAAATAAAAAACTCGCAAAACTTACAAATAGTAAACACCAATTAGACACTCTGCTTAGTAAAACGAGAAACGTTGGTGACCACACTGGATTAGGGTATGTTCCTCCATCCCATAAAAATAGACCATATATGAGACCTCTAACATGGCAATATAAAAATTCTAATAAGAAAAATAGAGTCCCTCCATGTTATTACTGTGGCACATATGGCCATACATCTCATTCATGTTACATAAGGAGATATGGGATACCCAATGGTGTTTACACACGGGTAAGAAAGGGAGATAACTCCCTCGCCACTAACAGAAAAGGACCCAACATACTTTGGGTACCTGAGACTAGCCGGTGATCTATTTTGCAGGTGTGTCTTCGAATACACAGACAAAACTGGTATCTTGATAGCGGCTGTTTGAGACATATGACTGGGGACAAGTCAAAATTCCTAGACTTGTCGTTGAAAGAAAAGGGATTCATCCCCTATGGAGACAACAACAAAGGAAGAATCTTAGGCACCGGGAAGATTGGCAACTCAACCCACACGATAATCGAGAACATTCTATACGTAGAAGGTTTGGAACATAATTTGTTGAGCATAAGCCAACTATGTGACAAAGGTAATCTTGTGTCTTTTGATTCTAATTGTTGTATCATTCGTGATGTATTATATAATAATGTTAAATTTGTCGGATATCGAGTAAATAATATTTATATGGTTAATCTGGAGGATGTCACTTCTCTTTTTTCAAAATGTTTCATTTCAAAAGAAGATGACATCTGGCTTTGGCATAGACGCGTCACTCACATTCATGTAAAGCATTTAGAAAGATTATCTAAAAACAATTTTGTAATTGGTCTTCCAAAACTCGATTTTAAAACTCAGGATTCATGTGACATGTGTTAGAAATGTAAACAAGTCAAGAATTCCTTTAATAAAAAGAATGTGATATCCACTACTAGGCCATTGGAGCTTCTCCATATGGACTTGTTTGGACCGTCACAACTTATGAGTTTTGGTGGGAGCTATTACGCCTTAGTTATTGTTGATGATTTTTCTAGATTCACATGGACTTTATTTTTAGCATCAAAGTATGATGCTAATAAATCTTTCAAATGTCTAGCCAAACAAATCCAAAACCAATCTAACCTGAAAATTATTTACATTCCATCTGACCATGGTGGAGAATTCGAAAATCATAAATTCAATAAGTTTTGTAATAAGCATGGCATTATGCATCAGTTCTCAGCTCCTCGTACCCCTCAACAAAATGGAGTTGTTGAGAGGAAAAATAGAGTTCTAGAGGAACACGCGAGGACTATGCTAAATGAGAGCAAGGTCCCAAAATATTTCTGGGCTGATGCAGTTCACATAGTATGTTATGTAATAAATCGAATACTACTTAGACCTACTTTTTCAAAAACACCTATGAAATTTTTAAAGGTCGACAACTGAATATTGCTCATCTTCATCCTTTCGGGTGCAAATGTTTTATTTTGAATAATGGAAAAAGATCTTCAAGAAAATTTGACTTGAAAGCTGATGAGGGCATATTCTTAGGGTATTCATTACATAGGAAGACATTCCATGTGTTTAATAAATATACCATGCAAGTAGAAGAGTCTATTCATGTTCATTTTGCGAATCTTCTCCAAAAGAGAAGAGAAAGGTGTTTTCGGATGATATTTCAGGTACACTAGAAGAAGTGCAATCCAAGGACATGAATGAAATCCAACAAGATTCGGAGAAAACAGTGGAAGATCAACATCAGGATATGCCTATTGCATGGAAAACTAAAAAGGATCATCCACTCGATAAGGTGTTAGGTGATATATCTACGGGGGTGGTAACCCGTAGATCTTTACGTAATTTCTGTAATTTTCTTGCATTTGTATCTCAAATAGAGCCAAAGACCATCGATGAAGCCATCGAGGATGTACACTAGGGTATAGCTATGCAAGAAGAGCTAAACCAATTCGAGCGAAATAATGTGTGGGACTTGGTCCCTAAACCAAATATCATCCCGTGATTGGCACCAGATGGGTCTTTCGTAATAAGCTAGATGAACCTGGCTTAATAATCAAAATTAAGGCTCGCTTAGTGGCCAAAGGCTACAATCAGGAGGAGGGCATCGATTATGATGAGACCCACGCTCTTGTAGCCAGACTTGAGGCCATTAGGATGCTCTTGTCTTTAGATTAATCATGAATTTTAAAATTTTCCACATGGATGTTAAAAGTGCATTTTTGAATGGATATATTGAAGATGAGGTGTACGTAGACCAACCATCAGGGTTTGAAAACTTCAAATACCCGAACCATGTGTATAAACTCAATAAGGCCCTCTACGACCTAAAACAGGCTCTTAGAACCTGGTACGATAGATTGAGTTCGTTCCTACTTGAAAAAGGGTTCGAAAGAGGTTTGGTCGACAACACTCTTTATTCGTAGATTAGATAATCATGTTTTACTTGTACAAATATATGTTGACGATATTATCTTCAGATCTACTAATGACACCCTTTGTAAGGAGTTTTCTGAGTTGATGCAGGGGGAGTTTGAGATGTCGATGATGGGTGAGCTAACTTTCTTCCTTGGGCTTAAAATTAAACAAATGGAAAGTGACATCTTCATCCATCAGTCGTAGTATTGCAAAGAACTATTAAATAAATTTGATATGGAGTAGTGTAAAGACGCATCTACACTTATGGCATCTTCATGTTATCTGGACAAAGATGAAAAGGGAAAAACGATTGAGGTAACCAAATATCGCGGGATAATCGACTCATTATTGTACTTAACTGCTAGCTGCCCTGATATTATGTTTAGAGTTTGTATGTGTGCTAGATTTCAAGCTCTGCCAGAAGAATCACATTATATTGTTGTAGAACGTATCATGAGATAACTAAAGGGAACTATTAATATGGGATTATGGTATCCTAGGGATGCCTCCCTATCCTTGGTATGTTACTCTAATTCCGACTTCGCTGGGTGTAAGTTGGATCGTAAAAGAACTAGTGGGACTTGTCACCTATTACATAGCTTCCTAGTTGCACGGCGTAGTAAAAAACAAGTGTGTGTTGCTTTGACCACCGTTGAAGCGAAATATATTGCCGCTGGCATGTGTTATGCTCAAATCCTTTGGATGAAGCAGCAACTTAAGGACTTTGGGCTCATATTAGAAAAGACCCCTATTAAGTGTGATAACATGAGTGCCATTAACCTTTCCAAGAATTGCGTCTTGCATTCTAGAACTAAGCATATTTAAATAAGGCATCATTTCTTGCGTGATCATGTTCAAAAAGGTGATTGTATATTGGAATTTGTTGAAACATCTAAACAATTAGCAGATATTTTCACCAAGCCCCTCTCACGAGATACTTTCTATGTTCTTCGAAGAGAACTAGGAATTCGTAATGAAAAATATCTAGTTTGATAATTTGTGATTGCCTTGCTTGACCCCTCTTGAATGCTTTATAAATAATGTTGAATGCTTATGATTCCTTGTATAATCCATGATTCTGTGCTCAAAAGCTTTAAATATATGTGATAGCTTAAAATTCATTTGCTAATAAGTTTGAAATCCATGCATGCTTTTAAAAAACTTCCAAAATGTTGTATCTGATGCATTTAATCTATTAAGTCAATCAGTTAAACGATTACATAGGCCAACATTTTTAAACCTGGCATTTTTAACTCAGGTTAATCGATTAAGGGATGCTGTTAATCGATTAACGACAATAGTATATCAGAAACAGAAGCATTTCTGTGCATTATTTAAAACCCCATTCATCCCCTTTTCTCTCAAATCTCATAGGAACAAGTCCAACATCACCCCTAAGCTTAGACCTAGTGTTGAAAGGTTATCTCGGTGTTTATTTTAGTTGGGAGTTTTCTTCTCTCAACAAATCGTCCTGACAGCAATGTTAATTTGTTGAAAGATTAATACTCTCATTTTCGTTATGTTCACTACAAAAAATTATCCAATTAGCCACGGTTAAAACCGTCTCTATTGTACCACAAAACCATGGCAAAATTCAGCAGCCACGGTTTCCTCTACCCTAGCAATTACTGGCGTTGCAAAAAAATTTGCCACGGTCTATTTATGTTATAGCCACGTCTTCACCAAGTGTGGTAACATTTCTTTAACCACAGTTCCAACCGTGGCTAATGTAACTACAACCGTGGCTAATGTTTACCATTAATTTAACCACATTGTAACCGTGGCTAATTATTTATTCAGTTATTCACATATTTCTCTCCTCATCCTCTCTAGCAATCATTATATTCCATAAAATAATGATAAATTTATTAATGAAATTAAATATTTACAAGCTAAAATTGATTCTCAATTTACAAAAATATTCTTTCCTTTCACATTTCTTTCTATCATAAAAAGAAAGCAAGATAAATAAATAAGGAGGTCCATATAAACAGGAAGGAGTATTTTAGCACATAAAACGATGATAATTTATATAACAAACGAGTCCTTTCATAAATATGAGATATCCCAGCTACCCAATTCCAAACAAGAATTTG
>NC_032017.1:6296075-6302046 GCF_001865875.1 Lupinus angustifolius | reverse complement strand
TTGGTGGACAATAACAACATAGAAGATGTCAAGCCTTAGCCATGAGTTATCATCTCACTTCAACCTTTCCTGACCCCCTCCCCCTTCAACTGTCCAGGAGCAAAAGAAACCACAAAAATATCATTTGTATATAAATTCAGGCTATCTGCTTTCAGACTAATAGAACCTCTTCCAGTACTCCATACCATTAGTTTAAGGTCCAATCAATTTTTTCTAGACTGATAGACTTATGTATTATGTTTAACTAGACCCATAACATTTTATAATCACACATCTATCTTTGAGGTTAAAGATTGATTACAAACACTGACTTCGCAAACGTACTTAAAAAGGTCGGATTTTGCTGGTCAAATAATATGAGCAAGTCCATAACACCAAATAATAGGTCCTATTATCCCCTCCCCCTCCCTTATTTATTTCTATAGAATGTAATGTTTACTAACATATGAGAAGAAAACACAGAACATTTAATAGGTAATATTGCTAGGTTAAAAATATAATGAGCAATGTTAAATGTTGCACAAACATAAAATTTTGCCAAGATTTTGAACAAATTCAATTATGGTTGTTGGATACTTGGATCAAATAAAGTGGGAGGCACTACTCATCTATACTAGAATTCAAAAACATGCTAACTCATTCTGTCAAAAATCGGCTAAAAAATTCTAACTGTGTAACATTAGAAAAGTACAATAGCCAACATATCCATACAAAGATCTAGCAATAGACTTTCACATTATAGAGCAAAAAACAGATCTTCATATATTAATAATAAATCAAGTTTATAACAGTAAAGCAAAACCAGAAATCTAAAAGGTCATTTGACGACTAAAATTACATTTCTAACAAATCCACTCGAAATAAGATTGTAAATGGAATATGATAATCTTAGTGAAATACTTGTGACTTTCACCTAATGTAAGGGTAGCCCTTAGTCAAAACTAAACATAAACAGAATCGTTTTAAAAGCACCAAAAAGAAATTAAAGCAACATTGCTCCAAGAGCAAATAGTTCAATACCATGATTGATTAGAGCATATTGAAGTCTTAAGATGACCATTAGTTCCTTTAATGACATAAAAAGAACATGAGTATATTCAGAATATCCCTCATCTGCAAAAACCAAAAGACCAAAAGGTCCTAAAGCACCACGTTTTGCAGCTCCACCATTAGGACTGCACTGATACTTCACATTGGATTGAAACATTTGTACTTCTTTCTAATTTCTATATCAACTTCAGCAATTCCATCATTTTGTATCCTCACTAAGTTAGCTATCAGTTCTTGCTGAGAAACAAGACAATAAAGTGCCATGAACATGGAAATAATTTAGCAACTCTTATGCATACATCACAAATACACACCACAATGTCAATAACAAATATGTGAAGGTAAAACCAAAAGAAACAAAGGTTCTTCACAAGTAGATATATATGTTATTAGTAGTTCACTATGGGTAGGAAAGGGAAACAAGATGAAGATTCTAAATATCTAGCATGTGTAAGTGAGAAACTATGAACTAATGATAATAAGGACTAAGGGGTGGTAATATTTACTTAAATTACCATATATTTGAATACTACTAGTTCAATATAGAGCCGAGAGATGACACCACTCTCAATAAACAAAATGACAAGGCTTCACCCCAACATGAATATGTCCAATATACAAATAGCAATCTCCCAGATTTGCATCTTGGATATGAGGTTAAACAGAACAGGCAAACAAATATTATTGTATCAAGTTATAAAAACGCATGAGCACAATTAAAAACTTCAAATCTTTCCAATCAATAATGCTCGCGTCTACCTTCTCATGCTCTCATAGCCTATCCAATAGGTCATGCTTTAGGAACCCTCTCTTCTCTATCATTGATCTAGGACCTTAATCTCAACTCTAATAGGTGATGTGACTGAATGCTCCAAAATTACATGAACAATAAAAACAATAATTCAAGGGGGACCAAGTGATAATTATTAGCACTGGGATTGAGAGATACATAATCAGACATGCAAAGGTTAGAAATAGGATAAAATTGAAAAAAAGCTGCAAAATTGGATTTCCATGTACCTGTATAATAACACAAAGAACTAAATATAAAAAAACAATAACATTTAAAATCAAACAAAATATAAAAAAAATGAACATGATTATTGGTAGCATTTTAGTTTTGTCCTTTACACACTAAGAACTTAACAAAATCTACACACTATAGAACAAGTGACTACAGTGAGATGATATATGAGACTTGCCCCATAAGACAAGAAAAACTTGTTGAACTTCATAGCAGTATATGTCTTGTAACATGAGATGGTACAAAATTATAAAATGGAAACATAACAACACAAATTGATAAATGAAGAAAACAGAAAATGAAGGATCCTGATAACAAAATGGTTCTTCTTCACAATATCAACATCTCTTCCTATAAAAGAATTTTCATGTCAATGTTTTTTTAATTCAATTTGGTCAAAGGCTAAGCAGGTTAAACATAGATGCCAAAATAGAAATTATTGTATTCAATCAGACTTAAAACTGCCTCGAGGCACGATAAAGAGGGCGATATCACATTACATAGGATGCTAGAACACTGGAAATAAAGTATATGATAGCAAGAAACCAGTTTGCTACACCTACAAGTTAAAACAAGTCTGTGTAAATAAAGCATGGTTTACTAACATACTTAACCAATGATAACTTTGAGCTTCAAACTACTAACAAACTTAACCTAAAATTCCTAATCATAGTAGAGAGAACTGAAATATGATGGTGAAGTTGATGGATTCTAGGAAATACAAAATGATCCTAACAATTCGAGATGCTAACCTGGTTAATGCAATGATATATGGCAGAATAGAAAAATTAAGTTTAGATCCAATTTTTAGAAAACAAATCCAAAAAGCATAATCACCTTATGGATACTAATGTCCCAAAAGCCATGCCTACAACCATTATTATTTAGATTCAATTTTTGCTAACAAAAACAATCAAATGTGTTATTAATCTCAAAAGCATAATCACCTGATGGGTACTAATGTCGTCGAGAGATATCTGGGCATAAGCTTTATCTTTAGCCAATGTAGTAATATCACCAAAGAAAATGACAAGCACATATCATATATATATGTTAGAGGAAACCTTTCAAGGTATAAAAATTATAAGCACACGCACGCACATGGACCAAAAAAAGGGAAGAAAAGAGAGTTAGTACCTTCTTGAATATATGTCAAGCAATGAATTATTATCATCCACAATTGGTATTGAGCTAACTTTAGCTGCAAGGAAAGCATATATATAAGCTACTCTGCAGGTGTCTCTTGCCTCATTTGCATCATTGAAGACCTTGCCAGCTTCCATTTTTGTAGCCTTTTCTGCTTCCTGGTACTAGTAGTAGAGACTAAAAAGCTCAAGTATGATATTCAAATAAAGATTCGAAGGGAGTCTAAGATGAGGATTATATATGGTGTAGAGCTAGGCTTGATAAAAACTATGGCTTACAGTTAAAACCTCTCTATAGAAGTTGGAATTTTAGAAGCTAGTTTAAGATTTAAGACTAGTTGGCAACTCTGTTTGTACTTACATGTGTCTATCCCAGAGGAAAATGTGCTCGAGTTATAGGAATGCACAAATCCTTTCATTGTAGACTTAAAACCGCACCAATCAATAATTCACCCGACTAGTAAAATGAACATGAAGTTTGTGATGTGACACAAAAGTGATGAGCCATATAGAATCAATGAAGATTTATAATTGGAGTGACATAAACAGGAGAGCACATTACATTATAACAATTTCAACTTAAAAGTTTCCTTACTTAATAAAAATAAAATCACATTTAAAAATGTCATAAATTTTACATGATAATTTTTCTCTCATTGAACCCAATGGGAAAAGACTTATCTTTCTGAAATATCAACATCTGAAACTCCTTGTAAATGGTAACAGGAGAAGAGTGCACTCTGACAGTCTCGTCAAGTAAGACAAATTAATCAAATTACATTATTAAACATAGTACCTACTAGAAACAAGTATTGAAACAAAACCTGCACCTAATGGTATCTGGTTGGTCTAAATGCAAGATACCAATGGTATATTACATACACTAATCATCACATTACTTGGAACATCAATTGTCTATCCCATTTGTTGGCAAGTCATTCACATGAGTACCCTATTGCACTAATTCCCGGTTGCATATTTAAGAAAGCATATGTAAGAAAGTCTTGTTGTTCAAGGACTGATGTTCTGAGATTAATACATATTTTGTATCAGTTTGAGAAAGGGAGACATTGAACACACTCAAATGACAATTCTCAGCACAATATAAATGAATTAAGGGAGTTTGGCAACTAATATCAGCAGAGGTGTAGAAGATTAAAAATGAATATGTTCAACATGATTGGACTCCATGCTATAAACTTATGATTCCACACATATCAATATCAGACCGTTTTGAGATAAGCATTTCATGTGTCATAAGGGAGGTATGCAAAAGACATTAGATTATTTACAGTTAGAGTTTTTTCTTCTTCGCTCACATAGCTTTCATCATTCTTCAATAAAGTTGACTAAACAACCTCACCACGACATACAAGTCATTGCAATTTTAGCTCCTAACACAATCAATGAAATATAAATTAACATAAGTTTTTACATTCACAAAACTTCATTCTCTACAATAGGCAACAAATCACTGTTTTTTCTTCAGGTTTTGTAATATCCAAACTAAAATCACTTTACGAAATTTACTTAAGTCATAAAATTAAGCACCTTACCGAATAATCTTAGGAAGGGGATAAAAAGTAAAGGAACATTGTTAATACCTTGAAATGAACTCTAGACTTGCAAGGTATATTTTCATAACACAATGGCATATTAACACTTAAAAATAAGTGATGTTACATAAATCATCACTATCTTGTAAAGGCAAAAAAATAATTCAAACCGACCATACATTTGAGTGACTAAAATGATAAAATAACTATTTAAAAAGATTATAGATGGAAATCTACAATACTACAATGATCTGAAAATTTAAAGAGAATAATATTAAAATCAAAAGGGACTCACATTTGGTGGGATTATATGATTCTGTAGAGTACTTGACCTAAGAGATAGATATAAAATCAGATGAATCAAAAGAAGCCAAACCCTAAAAATCAAATAACGAAAAACATCATAATAAAATTAGCTATACATAGTATGGGATTTGAAGTTTGAACCTAGATTAGAGTGATTGAAGAGTGAAGCTTCATAGGAACTAGTTGGTTGAAGTTGGACTTGAATTATTGATTGTAGGAACATGATGAAAGAATTTGGAGGAAACGAGATCGATGAATTGAAGAATAACGAGGGATTGTTATATTGATGAAGAATAAAGAGGGATTGTTATATTGATGATCAATGTTAAGAAAGAGTGAATTTGGACAGAGGAAGATGAAAGAGGAGGAAGTGTGCGGGTTTTAGGATAATAATGGGAAAAAGGAGAGGAAGAAGAAAGATGAAGGACTTTAATGGGAAAATAGAATGTGTCGGACAAAGGAGAGAGGGAAAATGAAAGATGAAAGGTTTTGGGGCTTTTTTTTTGTTGACACGGGTCCAACTACAATAGCTTATGGGTTGACTTCAGTATTAATTTTGGCACAAACTAGTTAGTGTGGCAAAAGAATCGTGGCTAACAAGATATTTTCTTGTAGTGGTTCCTTTTGTAAGTAAGAAAACTCGGTTTTATTCTTTGTTCTCCATCTTGGCTTTGTAGAAATAAATTTCAACGGCGGTATAATGGTTTCAAGAATATTCTAGTTACAAGTTACGTTCTTAATAATCATGTGAATAAGTCATTCCTTCTTTGCCCCATCTCGGCTTTGTTAGAATAAATTCTAACACCGGTATAATGGTATCAATGCAATTACCTATTACATAATTATTAAGTACCTTTGAATACCATCTCGGTTTTGTGGAATAAATTCCA
>NC_032017.1:6292136-6295975 GCF_001865875.1 Lupinus angustifolius | reverse complement strand
ATTAAGTACTTCTCAAACAAATAATATTAAGCAAAGCACCAACTTGAATGATTAAAATCCAATTTTTTGTAAATTAAGAAGAAGTAGAAATTACATAACCTTGTTCAAAAGAAAATGTTTAGGAGCATGAGCCATCCATCCAAGGATTGGATGCTTTTGAGTTCCAAATGATAGTACAAAATTGATTTTTGCATCTCATTTGCCTTCTGCTTTTCTCCTCTTGGATTACATGAAAAACTACTCTAAAACTACCCTAAAAACTACCTAAAATGAAAGGAAAAGAAGAGGAATCAAGTAGGAAGCATTTAGAATGAATTTGCAATGTTTTACAAGTTGCCTTGCCTACCTTAACATATGTTTCTTCAAGACGAAGTAAGCTACCTTTCTTCAAGGCTAAGTAACCAAATTAACCACATATCATGCCATGCTTTAACTTGATTACTTTTAGCAATTCATTTTAAGATTTTGTCTTGAATTTTGGCTTGAATTCTTATCCATCTTTGAATTTATTCTTTAATATACAATTTCCTACAAAACTCAAAGAAAACTCGGACAAGAATTAATAAAGAACCAATTTATTTAATCATGCAAAATTCACCTACAAAGTGTTAATTTAAGTTGGTTTTCTGCAATTTGCATAGGATAAGTGCCATAAAATGATGGTGAAAAGTGTATACTTTTTGCACTTATCAATGTCCTGGCCAGCCAGGTCTTATACATGTCCACGCCCAGCCAGGCTGGTGCGAAATAATAACCACTTGGCTTTGGAAAAATTAGTTTTCTACAAGATCAAAACTTATGCATGATTCCTTTTAAGTTCCATGAGATGTGTTTATGATTATGTGATTTTGACTCATAATGCTTCAAACTAAGAATTGAACACATCTTTTCAAAAACTCATTTAGAAATTCACTTATTAAAAATGTTATGAATCAAAGAGATTCATTTCACACACGGTTCAATAATGGAACCAAATGGGGTAAGTGTTTCACTCAAAACTCAACTTGTTTGATTTGCAAGAATTAAATTTTGTTTTTCATCTTAACACTTACTTTGATTGCACAAAATTTTCAAGAATCACTAAGGTCTTATTTAGGTTGTAATGAGGCTTGGCTATCAAAGGAAATTGGTTTTTCAAGATATTTCAAAGATACTTTCAAAGTTAAAAGAGAGAAAATTTAATTTTTCATTAAAAACATATACTCCTTTCAACTTTTTTCCATTTTTCCTTCCCTCATTCTTTTTCTTGACCTTTTTTGTGTACTTCTCTTTAATTTTCTCAATCTCTTTTCACTCCTTTTTTATTTTGGATCTTTTTCTTTACTTTTTGACTTGTAAAGAGATTGAGCATTTTTTCCTTGAACACTTTCTTACTTGGCCAACCATTCCCCCCAACTTAATTCCTTCCATCAACCTTCCTTTTGAAAAATGCTCTCTTTTTAATTAGAAAAGTATCGGAGATTATTTTTGTTTTTCCATTTTAGGCTCAAGGGTTGATTTTGCAAATAAATTTTTATTTTAAGGCTCAAAGGGGCTAACAAAGGATATTCCTATTTTTGGTTGGTCATTTTTGGTCAAGTGGCGCATTCTAATTGAAAGAACTTGCCTTGAGCATATCCTATCAAACTGTGGGCAACCAAGTAAAGAAAGATTCAAACAAAATAAATTGTGCAAAACCAAAACGTTTCTCACTAAGCTTACATAATTATTGTGTTTGGCTTACACTCCCTGACAAGGATGGTTTATGTACAACTCTTTGATTTTTAACAAATTCACAAGGTCATGATAAATGATTTTTCAAAAAGATTGCATTTTATCCAAGTTATAACCTTATGAATTATTCACAAAATTTTCAATTTTTCATCTCATGTTGCTTATCAAAGCTTGTAATTTACAATGTCATTGATCTTGAAAAATGTTTAAGCCAAGTTTGTGTTTATTTACTTTGCTTAGTTTCAACAAATTCACTTTTTAAACAAATCTCTAAAAAGAAAAATAACAAAAATAAACACACTAAAAAATAATTTTAACAAGTAAACACACTAAAAAATAAAAATAAACCCACTAAAAAAATTAAAATAAAGCAGAAACAGCAGAAAGTTTTAAAATACAGCAAAATTTTCATTCTTTCAAAATGTTATGCACACTCCCCCCAACTTAAGTACTTGACTTGTCCTCAAATCAAAAAAATATTTTTAGGAAGTTTGTATAATATTTTGAAAGAATGAAAAATAAAATTAAAACTAACCACCATTTTTAGGAGAATACAAAATTTCATTCTCCTTGTTTTCACTATCCTCTCCTAGATAGTGGTGCCATCAACTCCTCATTTTTGTCTGTTTGTTTGGACTTATTTTCCTATAAATCATTTTGAACTTGCAATTTTCTTTTTCTTTGAGGTTAGTCTAACAATTCACATGAATTTATAATTTCCTAAGACACTAAGTTTATGAATTAAATTTGATTGAGAGAATTCCAACCAAATAGCATGCTTTTTCATAAAAATTGATGTTTAGAAAATATTTTCAATCCTATTTCAAATCCAAGTGATAAAATGGAAGTCCAAGCAGAATTTATGGAACTTCAAAACACATTTTATCACACCAAACATCCATAAATAAATTGTTTCATAATTTCATTAATTTATTTTGTTAAGTGGTGAACCAAATAACACACTTTTTAGGAGTTCTCAAGTTTGGAAAAATTCATTTTTCGCACAAATGTAACAAGCATGATCTTAGTTTAACAATTAATTTGACAATTTCAAAATAATTTACTAAGGCATGTTGCTGGAGATGTTTCGTTAAAGTATCACAAGATAAAGTATCATCATCAAAAGGTACATGGTGAATACTTAACCTTTAAGGATTCAACTGGCTTCCCTTCTTGAAGAAAAAGTCCAACCACTTATCTTTGTTTATTTCAATCCCTTTTATGTTGTTCTTTTAAAAAGGTTGATGAGGGGTACCTCCACATCTCCTAAAAATTTTATAACAACAATAAAAGGTTTCTTAACTAGTGGGTTTTCACTCCACTAATTCACTTTTTTTCTTTTTTAGTTTTTAATTTTTTTTCAAATGAACAAAACATAAAAATAAAGATGTACAAAAGGAAAAATAAATTTATACAAAAGAGAAAGACAATGTTACGCACAATTATTTGATAAATGACATATAAATATGAAATATTTTATTATTAAAGCAATTCCCCGGCAATGACGCCAATTTGTTGAAAGGTTATCTCGGTGTTTATTTTAGTTGGGAGTTTTCTTCTCTCAACAAATCTTCCTGATAGCAATGTCAATTTGTTGAAAGATTAATACTCTCATTTTCGTTATGTTCACTACAAAAAATTATCCAATTAGCCACGGTTAAAACCGTCTCTATTGTACCACAAAACCATGGCAAAATTCAGCAGCCACGGTTTCCTCTACCCTAGCAATTACTGGCGTTGCAAAAAAATTTGCCACGGTCTATTTATGTTATAGCCACGTCTTCACCAAGTGTGGTAACATTTCTTTAACCACAGTTCCAACCGTGGCTAATGTAACTACAACCGTGGCTAATGTTTACCATTAATTTAACCACATTGTAACCGTGGCTAATTATTTATTCAGTTATTCACATATTTCTCTCCTCATCCTCTCTAGCAATCATTATATTCCATAAAATAATGATAAATTTATTAATGAAATTAAATATTTACAAGCTAAAATTGATTCTCAATTTACAAAAATATTCTTTCCTTTCACATTTCTTTCTATCATAAAAAGAAAGCAAGATAAATAAATAAGGAGGTCCATATAAACAGGAAGGAGTATTTTAGCACATAAAACGGTG
>NC_032017.1:6289397-6292036 GCF_001865875.1 Lupinus angustifolius | reverse complement strand
TTCAAATGAGAATTTCGTGCCTTTTTATAGGCCAAGGTGCTGGATGCTCAGCTGCCTTGTTTGCAGCTCAGTTGCTCACCTTTGGCCCCTATGAAGAGCCACTTTGGCCCCTACTTGACCCCTATGGTAGGCTATGTTATATGCATGGTGACACCTCCTCCTTCTTGTCATAGCCTTATGTCATCCATGAGGTCATTTTCTTGGCCTTTAAGCAAAGAAAAAGTAAGATATTCCATGATTTGACGAAAAAATCACTTTTCTGGTGCGCCAGCCGCTTAGCCCACTTGTTTCCCCGCTAAGCTACCTTTTTCAGCAGCTTGGCTGACCTGGTTCCCTGCTCAGCTGCATGTTTCAGCCGCTCAGCTGACTGGTTCCACGCTCAGCTGCCTGTTTCAGTAGATTAGCTGACCTGGCCTGGTCCTTGGTGCTGGCTGACCTAGCCTGATGCTTGGTGCCTGCCTGCCCTGGCCTAGTGCTTGGTGTCTGCCTGACCTGGCCTGGTGCTTGGTGCCTGCCTGACTTGGCCTGGTGCTTGGTGCCTAGCTGACCTGACCTGGTGCTTGGTGCCTGGCTGACCTGGCCTGGTGCTTGGTGCTTGGCTTGGCTGGACAGCTCTGTGCTTGATTTCTTCATGGTGAAGTATCCTTTTTTCCTTTGGTTTGTTACTTGATTTTTGTTGGTGGCTTGGCACTTTTGGGCTGTTTTCTTTAAGTTAAGGTAATCATTTGATTTTTTCAAGTTGCCTTGCCTACCTTAACATAGGTTTCTTCAAGACGAAGTAAGCTACCTTTCTTCAAGGCTAATGTCATGCTTTAACTTGATTACTTTTAGCAATTCATTTTGAGTTTTTGTCTTGAATTTTGGCTGGCTTGAATATCCATCGTGTAATTTATTCTTTAATATTCAATTTCCTACAAAACTCAAAGAAAACTTGGACAAGAATTAATAAAGAACCAATTTATTTAATCATGCAAAATTCACCTAAAAAGTGTTAATTTAAGTTGGTTTTCTACAATTTGCATACGATAAGTGTCATAGAATGATGGTGAAAAGTTTATACTTTTGGCACTTATCACCTAGCCCCAAATAGAATCACCCCACTATATTTCCACTCCATAAACCGGCTTCCTCATCTCCCATTTCCAAGAAATTCGTTTCCCCAAATTGAAAACTTGATAAGTGCAAAAGTATAAACTTTTCACCATCATTTTATGACACTTATCCTATGCAAATTGTAGAAAACCAACTTAAATTAACACTTTTTAGGTGAATTTTGAAAGATTAAATAAATTAGTTCTCTATTTGTTCTTGTCCAAGTTTTCTTTGAGTTTTGTAGGAAATTGAATATTAAAGAATAAATTCAAAGATGGACAAGAATTCAAGCCAAAATTTAAGACAAAAGTCAAAATGAATTGCTAAAAGTAATCAAGTTAAAGCATGGCATGCTATGTGCTTTATTTGGTTACTTATCCTTGAAGAAAGGTAGCTTACTTCGTCTTGAAGAAACCTAAGTTAAGGTAGGCCAAGCAACAAGCAAAAAACAAATGCTTACCTTAACTTAAAGAAAACATGCCAAAAGTGTCAAGCAACCAACAAAAATCGAGTAACAAACCAAAGTAAAAAAGGTTTCTTCACCATGAAGAAATCAAGCACAAAGCTCTCCAGCCAAGCTAAGCACCAAGCACCAGGCCAGGTCAGCTAAGCTACTGAAACAGACAGCTTAGCGTGGGACCAGGTCAGCTAAGCTGCTGAAACATGCAGCTTAGTGGGGAACCAGGTGTGCTAACCTGTTGAAACATGAAGCTTAGCGGTGAACTAGGTGTGCTAAGTGCCTGGCGCACCAGAAAATGATTTCTAGATCAACTCATTGAACATCTTACTTTTTCTTTGCTTAAAGGCCAAGAACATGACCTCATGGATGACATAAGGCTATGACAAGAAGGAGGAGGTGTCACCATGCATGTAACCTAGCCCACCATAGGGGTCAAGTAGGGGCCAAAGTGGCTCTTCATAGGGGCCAATGGTGAGCAGCTTAGCTGCCAAACAGGGCAGCTGAGCGTCCAGCACCTTGGCCTATATAAAGGCATGAAATTCTCAATTGGAAAACATTGTACATTCATTCTAAATTATTACTAGTTGATTCTTCTTCTTTTCCTTTCATTTTAGGTAGTTTTTAGGCTAGTTTTAGAGTAGTTTTTCATATAATTCAAGGGAGACAGGAGAAGGCAAATGAGATGCAAAAATCCATTTTGTAATCTCATTTGGAACCTAAAGCATCCAATCCTTGGATGGATGGCTTATGCTCCTAACAATTTCATTTGTAATTGATTATGTATTTCTACTTCTTCTTTTATTTTAAAGTTGGAATTTTAATCATTCAAGTTGGTGCTTTGGCTAATTTTATTTGTTTGAGAAGTACTTAATGCCCTTTATAGATTGATCACCTAAAAAATGATTTCAAGTCATAAAAAGTACTTGTCTCAAACACTTAACAAATACACTAAGTAGTAGTTGTACTGCTTAGTTTATTTGCCAAGTTAAGCATACTTTTCTTAAGATCTTATATTCAGTACTACTTCAATATTAGAGTAGCCAAGATTAGGGTGTGACAACCTAGTCTCTTGTGGACGTAATATTGT
>NC_032017.1:6282475-6289297 GCF_001865875.1 Lupinus angustifolius | reverse complement strand
CTTTAATACCAACCTTCCTTAAGGAAGAAGTTTGGTTTGTTACTAAAAAGAACCCGAAATGGAGTAAATAAATAAAGGTTACTTAAATTTATTATTCTTTTGTTCTTTATTTATTTATTTGTTTCTAACAACTAACTATTCATCACTTTTGTACATTGAAATACCAGTAAACTGGTGTTGGAATTTATTCCACCAAACCGAGATGGTATTCAAAGGTACTTAATAATTATGTAATAAGGGATTGCTTCGATACCATTGTACCGGCGTTAGAATTTATTCTAACAAAGCCGAGATGGGGCAGAGAAGGAATGACTCATTCACATGATTATTAAGAAGTAAATTGTAACTGGAATATTCTTGAAACCATTATACCAGCATTGAAATTTATTTCCACAAAGCCGAGATGGCGAAGAAAGAATAAAACCGAGTTCAGTTACTTAATCAAATAAAAAGAACACACCATAAATGAGGGAATTTCCGCTTTCAAAAAATTGGCACCATGCTAAGGAACGATTTGTTGAGAGGGGAAAGCCCTCTCACATAAATATCTTTCAACAAAACCCTACCCTAGGTTTCCCTCAATCTTCATCTAAACCTTCATCATAGTTCAGTGTTTGATTGCTATGGACAGAGGACGTGCTAAGAGAATCAAGACAACCGCACAACGTCCACCACGTGCCCCAAAAACAGTGCCACCTCAACAAACAAGGCAAGACCGCGGGGACCCATATTATTCATTGATTCTGCAAGAAACCAGGTTGCTGAAATTTCAGGGGAGAAAACCTACATATATTTGGTTTGCGAATTTGACTTGGCTAGCAGAACAGAACTTCAATTTTCTGTATGGTTTGCAAGCTCAAGAGGTTGTACCCTTCTTGTAATTGAAAGGTAACATTTACCCTGCTCTAGTTAGGGAATATTATGCTAACTTTAGATACAAAGATGGGACGTATTGGTCGATGATTGCTAGAAAACTGTTTGAGATTAATGAAGATGTCTTTATGAACGTGGGTGGTTTATCCTGTACTGGTGCTAATTTAAGTGATTGTGGTTGGGCAGACAACAACTCGTTTGATGTTGTGGAAATGTATAAGTCATGTTTGCGTAGACCTCAATTATATGTTAAAGGCGAATTGACCAAAGTTGAGTCACTGTCCGTGGAAAATAGACTCCTATACTACTTGATTGCCAACATTTTGATTCAGAGGAACACAAATCATGCACAACCTACGGTGAATGATTTGAGGTTCACGTTTGTTGTGAAAGAGAATATCATGATAAATTGGCCTGACGAGATTCTCAAGGTCATGTATAGCGTCTCCACTTCTCAATCAAGGTTTCTTTCTTATAGTATCTTCATTTCCCGAGTTATTGACTATCTACATATTTATGTTTCAGATACTATAGTGCTGGAATGCTCAGACAAGGATCACTTGATTCGTGAAAGTCTGATTCATAAAATGGGTATTTACAAGTATGGTAACACATGGAAATATCAAGAGGACTTGAACACTGTCAATATTGACCCCTCAGGTGAAGATGATCAAGATGATAACCAAGAGCCATTTGCTGCAACTCAGGGGAGTATTCAGGACATGCATCATAGGAACCTGCCTTTGGACAAGCTTACATGGATGCTATGGAACAAGGTCTCAACAATAGGATGGATCTTCAATTTCAGTCTCTTAAGGACTACATATCATACGGATTTGGAGAATTTTGAGGAGCATCAGAATGCTTACATTGACAACCATTACCAATCCTTGCGGAACTATGTTCAGACCACTGCTGACTCACAAACTAAAAGATTGTGTGTTGAGTTCAACAAGCTGATTGCCTTCATCAAGGGTGGTAGTAGCTCGAAGACTCCTGACAACCAGAATCCTCTATCTCATCCTTAGTTAGGAGTCCTTAGAGTCTTAGTTTATCCTCCCTAGCTAATGGACTTTGTTGATTCCTGTTCCCTCTTGAGAATTTATCTTTTATGTTGCATTGCTGATCTTATTTGTATTGTAATAAATCTATATCTTCTGCTGAATTACTGATTTAAAAATTGACATTGTGTTGCAATGATTTCGAATTCTCTTATTCACACTTGACCTCTAATTATGTTGCAAATAGGAGTCTTCTTTGTTTGAAATAGTTCTTGGTCATGGTTGGTATATGTGTTTATATTGAATGATTATGCCTATTGCTAAATGTTTGTATCTTTGTTTTAAACTAGAATTGAATACTTGTATCTTTTTTATAATGTCAAAAGGGGGAGAAAGGTTGCTTGTTGTTGTGTTACATGTGTCTTTTGTAGGTTGTATAATAGTTTTTACAGGTTGTTTTACATAGCTTTCGTACAAGAAGGGTTAGTTGATGGTTGATTAGAGGCAGTCATGTTGAGTAAGTTACTAAATTATTAATTCATAATACAATAGTCTAAAATAAATTTTTCTTGAAGAAATTAGTGAAAGTGAAAAGTGTCAAGGATAGCACTAGCAATTCTTTGCTTATGTTTTGATGAAGACAAGGTTCTATTAAAGCTTAAAGATTGCTCAACAATCAACATGCCTTATGCTCATTTGATCATATCTAGACTAGGACATAATTTGAGTCTATATTCTAATTAGTATGGGATGTGTGCCATAGTAATTGAGTATAGGTTAGGTGAACCTAGGTGTTAGCCTCTCAAGCCATCTTAATTGTCATATCATCTCCATGAGACATATCATCTAGTTAATTGTATGGTCATGCATTATTCATACATGTTATATGTGCATCTTAGGCATAATATAATTGCTAGAACATGTATATAATCTGTGCATAACATATGAGAAGTTTACCTTTTGAAACATGTGTATTAATGTGCCAGTTAATCGATTAACGTGGTGACTTAATCGATTAACCCAACTGCATTTCTGTTAAACTAGTGCTTTCTGTTACAACTGTTTTTTGTGTCATTCTGTTGCATGGTTAATCGATTAACGGGAGTCTTAATCGATTAACTAGTCTGTTATTCCTTATAACTAATTTCTGGTTTAACCGTTTAACTGTTTGCAACGAATCTAAATGCCAAAACTACTTGTTATAAATAAGTGGCAACGTTCATAAAACCATAGCAATGCATTCTATTGTATAGGGCTGTTTGGAGAGAATATTGCATATTGTTTTACTGATTTTGCAAGAGAGATTGCATGTGTGAGAAGAGAGATATTACGTTATTATGATTTCTATCATTTACTTATTATTTTGCATAATTCTGTGCTCATTCTTATCTTGCTCACATGCTCATGTATTAAATAGTTTTTTAGAGAGATTATCTGAATTCTGCTTTTGATTAACTCACATATATATTGATAGCTTAAGTGATTAGTGAGTGGGTTAGTCTTTGAGTCTTTTTCTTGTGATATTCCAAGCATTATTGTGCTTAGTATATCGTGTCTTTTAACGTGTCTTTTTGTGTATTTTTGGATTAGTCTCTTGGTGTGATATCACCACAGAGATTGAGATTCTTCACCAAGGCTAGGAAGTCTTGATTTGAGGACAAGAATCTTGGTTGGGGTTGTTTCGCGAGAAAGGTTTTCTCAGGCGAAGGGTAGAGTCAAACCAAGAATTTAGGGGTCCTAGATTTCAAGAAAGAAGCGTCATATGGGCTTGTAATTGAATTGGTGTGTGTATTCATATTGTGAAGAAGAAAATCCCCCTAGATCAGAAGGGGAGGCTTGGATGTAGTTTGCAGTGGACCGCAAACGAACTAGGATAAAAATCATTTTGTGCACTCGTTTTCTCTCTTAATCTTCTTTAAGTTTCTTGTTGTTATAAATTGAATCTGCAACTAATATTCTGGATAATTGTTTACTGCCATATGCTTAATATTTGTGCGTAAAAATTTCAGTATTATATTTGTTCAATTGTGTTTAAATAACTGTACAATTTTCCTGTCTGATCATGCTGTTATGTGTAATAGTTAATGGATTAAAGCGTGCTGTTAATCGATTAACTAGGCTGTTTCCACCAGTTGGGTTTTGGTTCAAGAAGCAGTGATCGATAACCGCTACACCTATTCAACTACCCCTTCTAGGTGTTACTTGGCCACTGATACCTAACAATTAGATTGTATTAAGTCATGATTATTAATAAATAATAAAAATTATGTATTGTGACACCGTGAACTTTATGTGTATGTTTTATTAATTATTTATTTTAACAATGATTAATTTTAGAAATTAATCGATATTTAATTAGACTAAACCGTATGTGAGTGTTAGTCTTGTATTGTGATTTCCTATTTTATGGTAAATATTTGTAATTTTCTGTGCTGGAAAGTTTTTGAGCTACTGTCGGGCCCAAATTCGCCCGAATTTGGCCCAATAACGTGTTTTTGAGTTCCGTAACTCGGAATCGAATTCTGTTTTTCGAAGTTCTAACCATAAACCAAAGTCGGGAGATTTTAATATCCGACCGAGTATTAGCCGAAAATAATCGAGCATGGTTTATTCGTGAATGTTTCCCTGAAAAGGTGACATCGCTTTCATGTAAGAGACTTGCTTGTGGAACAAGCAAAAGTACATATCCTCTTATAGAAAATCCCTTAAATCACTCATCTACCTCTTACACATCTACTTTTTGGAAGAAACCATTGGTCTTTACCCACTCTCAAATATGAAATTTTAGTATGATGTTTATATATATGTTATGAACATTTTCAACCGTTGAAATGTTCTAAAAGTCTTCCTAACTCTTGTTATGTTCAAAACTCTAAATATATATTTTCTTGAGCTTAGAAAGTTACTTTGAAACCATGAACTCTTTGTGTTCATGGGGCTGTTTTTAAGGTTTAAAAAGTTTTATTTTTTTTATTTGAGTTAAAGGTGATGATTTTGAAATGAGCCTTTAAAAAGTTTTGAACCATGTAAAGTTTGAAACTTTTCATTTGTTTTTGGCTTGAGAAACCATAGCCTTGAACAAATGCAAAATAGTTGTTTTTCGGATTTGATGATAAAAATAAATGTTGTAGTGGAACATGGTTAAAGGTGATGATATTTACATCAAAGGAACCTTTGAGGAGTTTTCTAACCATGCAAAGTTTGGATTATTTTCACTTGTTTTTGGCTTGAAAAACCATGGCCCTGGACCAATTTAGAATAATATATTTTTAATGGTGAGGTTTGGTTGTGTTTCAAAGGGTGTGATTTTGTTATCAAAGGAACATTTAAAGTGTTTAATGATAAGTTGAAAGATCAAAACTTTCCTTAGCATTAGGTCTAAATCATGGCCTATATGTGTTTAGAAAAAGTTTAGTTTCTAACTTTGAAATCCAAAATGTTTATGGATGAGTTTTGTGAAATAGCTTAGGAAATTTTGAGTTAAAGGTTGTTTAAGTATGAGATCAACACTAACAAGAATGTGTTGAAATGACCATGGGAAACTATTGTATAAAATATGGAATCTACTTAAGATGACTTACTTTAAAATGGTAAGATCAACTTAGAAGATATGGATTTAAAAAGTGTGGACTTTGATTAAGAAACTTACCTTGAAATGGTGAAGTATGGCTTAAAAAGTCTTCATGAAAGTATAAATTTAGGTTAAGATAAAAGTATAAACTTTATGAAAATCTTACCTTCAACATGTTGGAAATCGAGAATGATACTTTCGAGGATAAATGATGGTTCAAAAATATGAATCTTGGACCGGATGGATGAAAGTGTTTGAGTTCATAAATGAGTTAAAACAATGTTTTTACCTTAGGGTTTGTAAAAATCTAATTTGTGAATCACTAAATTGTTTTCGTGTATTTAGTTTCGAAGCTTTGGAAGTCGGACAACCATCCCACTCTCTCGTAAAGGAAAATCAAGCGTGACAATCTAAGGTGAGCGGGAATACATCATGACATAGTGGTGTCCGAATATGACACCTAAATCTCCTAAACTGTCTCAAAAGTTTGGAGTTATATTTGTGTATTAAGAGAACCCGTACTTAATCAATTATTTTGCGTGTTGGATTATGTACGGATACTTTCTTAAGTTGTATGATTAGGATAGCTTAAAATATCAAGTTTTGTGGTGGCTATCCATGAAGGAACACCACTCGAGAAACTAAAGTGCATTGGGATCGAAAGCAATAGAGAGTTGCGATTCGGTAGCCCAAAAGGGCGAGGAAAATGGTCCTGGTAAATGGACCACCTTGCCCGGGCGAGGGAGAAACATAGAAGAATGGTTTCAAATAGCGCTTGGGCGAGCAACCCCTCGCCAGGGCGAGCGATAACCATGCAAGAAATTGAGTCTATTTTGATGAATTGGTCGCTTGAGCGATAGTCTCTCGCTTTGGCGAAATATAAACAATATTTTGATTGATTGCGATTGTCTGATTGTTTAGGCAATAGCCCTAGCTTGGGTGTGAAGTGTATTTACCATTGGGAAAGATCGTGACTCAGATGATTGAACCCGGTGCCCAAAATCGACAAACTTATACAAGTACCTTTGTTCTTGCGCCTATTTAGGGCAAGGTTTCTGACTTTGATGTCGTGATTAGGGCGATACCCAAAAAAAGGATTACATGATACCACGCAGCGAGGTCGTCTGGCCGTAACAGGCTTGGCCATGTGGCCATCCAGGGTGATTCAGCGATGGTTCGTAGTGGTAGGGATGTTATTACTCTATTTACGTGTTGACGTAAGATCGAGTCCCACAAGAAACATTCCTCTGGGAGATGTCTTAGGTTGAGCCGATCATATAAAATAATGATTAAAAGATTTAATCGGCTAACCTCGGTTAGTGTGCATACTCATTATGTATAATGAAGTAGTAGAGAGGAAATTTACGGGAGACGAAC
>NC_032017.1:6257474-6282375 GCF_001865875.1 Lupinus angustifolius | reverse complement strand
CTTGTATTCCTAGATGAGGTATTCTGCTGGATGGGACAGTTCTCATAACGCAAACTAGATGATCTCTGACAACCCCTCTTTGCAATCAGGATCAATGAGAGAGATGCTCAGAAAGTGTTTGATTCGACACCGTCCTGAAATGGACAGTTCTTCGGAACAAATCGATCATATATCCTTGCGAAGAATAATATTGGTGCATTCAAATTGGCTTGTTATGGGACCTGTACTCTTGGTTATTTCTGAATAGTATATTGGGAGGATATTGGTGAAAGGATGGATGAAACAAGCATAACATCATACATTGAGATTGTGGACTTTGATCCTCATAATTTGAGATTATAACATCATTCATCATTGTGCATTTTTTTATATGTGAAATATATTGTGTTTATTATGCGTGCATGTCTCGATGTGATATTCAGTGTAATTTAATGCCGTCAATGAGTAATATTCATTAGATGTCTTACTCCCTCTTCTTTCTGTTTGTCTTCGGATGGCATTTTATTCAGATTGATCGTTCTGCGCGGATTCAGAGTTACTGCTTCTCAATGTCCCAGGAGGGGGCATGGAGGATAGAGGGAGATCAGTACACCTACACAAGCCCTTGTGACTTAGATCTGTGTAGGGTACTTTTTGATGTGTTGCATGTCTCAGCCTTTTGTGTAATTTCAGTTTGGGCGAATATTTCTTCCGCCTTGTATTTCGTACATATATTTTCCGTTATTAAGTGAAGTATTTTCAAAGTTATATTGTGTTATTTTTGGTTACCATTAGGTAACGGTTTTTTATTTTCCGCAATGTATGTTATTTAAAGTGATGTCCCGAAAAAGACACGAATATAAAGATGATAAGTTTACGTTATATTATTCAGAAAAAATGTTTATACCCATTTTTGGGCATTATATTTATGGAGTAATTTTCAGGGCGTTACATGTATTATAAAAGTAGTATAATTTCATTTGTTATCAGTGTACATGCTGATGGTATAAAATATTTTATGATGGATAATTTTTATAACATCTTTCAAAGTTTTAGTTTTAATCTACTTTTCAGATTTTTAAAATTTTATGTAATTTGATGAAAAGATAAAACCATTAATTTATTTAGTTGTGCCAGAAAATTAAGAGTAATATTAGTGGGAGATAATTTTGAAAACACATCTAATTTTTAATAAATTTTGTGATATTAGCTGCATTAATCATAATTCTTAATTCACATAAAACTAACAAAAAAATGTCTTATAAATAGAATCAGAGATAATAATAAATATATTTTTGTTCTTATTTAGCTATATCTTAAACTAAGACACGTAAAGTGATTTACATAATTAAGATAGTTAAAACACGTAAAAGTTTATTACTTATTTTTCATATAAGAAAATCATACCCCGCAAGTAATGCCACTTACTTTGAGATTTAAATTTTCATGTGACTTGTGATTATTTAAGAAACTGCTTTCAAATTTACTACATAATTAAATTAAAATTATGAATGTTAAGGATAATGTAAATGATGCGAATAACTAATTTTGTCATCTCTATATTAGAAAAGTAAAAGAAAATAAATAAATAAAATGAAAAAAGATAGAGAATGAAGTTGATTATTAAGTTTTAATTGGTGAGAGAAGTATATTTTATGAAAACGTTAGACAATATGCGTAATCCAGATTTTAAGGTTAGATAGTTGCTAATTATGGATAGAATCTGGTTTCAAAATAAACAACTTACATTTAAAACCATTTCAAAATAATGAAGGATTTAACAATAAATATTTCTTATTTCTTGATTCGTAAATGCATCATTAAATTAATAACTTTTTTATGAAAATAAAATCATATATGATTTAGTAAGCGGAACATGTTTAATCTATAAATAGGGGTAACAGCCATAAAAAATAGGTAAGAAAACATCAAAATTATAAATTCGTATTAAATGACTAAAGACTATAACTTTCAACTTTTAATATTGGAAATAGTTCTAAGCCATTGATGTTAATGATCTCGGAAACTCTTGCCCATAGTATTATTAGGGCAACGATTTTTAAAGAATATTGCTATATGTCAAAAACAATTGTGGCCTAAACAAAAGGCAACGTTCAGACAATCACAACTATAAAACTGTGACCTAAGGTAAATAGGGCTATTTTCTAAATTTGATGACATATTAGGCAGGTGTTGTAGAGGAAATTTTAATGTGGATTATCGTTATTCTGTGCAAGTCTTTCAACAACAAAAATGAAGCTCTTTAAAATTAAAATATTTAATTTTCCTTCTAATAAAAATTATCCACTTTATTTCAAATTTCTACAGTATCATTTGTCATTGCAAGATGTTTAGTGAAGGTCCTTAAAGATAAAAAGTTGTTCATGTTACCTTTTTATCCACCATTTGTATAAGAGTGATTTTTAACAGAGGTCTGTAAAGAATGGTATTATAAATTTTTTAATTTAATATCATATATATATATATATATATATATATATATATATATATATATATATATATATATATATATATATATATATATATCATTTTATATATATTGATTATCATAAAATATATAAATATATAATTAAAATTGAAAACTAGTTTGTTAACCAAGTATATAAATTGTGGTGTAGGTGTGGGTTTGCACAACCACTACATCATGTTGCCATCAGTAATTAAGTAGTTGTGATTGGTAAACATATGGTTATTGATAGTGATAGTGAAAATTTGCTTACAATAAAAAAAATATCAACTTTATTTCATATTTGTACAACTGAATATCTTTTGTCATTGCAAGAGGTTTAGAGAAGGTCCTCAAAGTGTATTTGTTTTATAAAAATTTGTTCACGTTGTTTTTAACATCACCATTTTATCCACAACTTCTATTGGAGTGATTTTCAACATAGGCATGTAAAGAATGGTATGGACAAGTAATTGTGGGAATGTGAAGCATTTTAAAGCAGCATGCCTATGATAAAGAAAATAACGTAGTTAGGAGAAGACGCTATTATTCATCTGATTTTTAAGATTGACTTATTTTTTATACATAACATTATTAATTTTTCTTAAATAGAGTAAATAAATAAAAGTAGAAGTGATATTTTTTTTTATCGGCATAAGTCAGAAGTGATGTATCCATCCATCATATCTGTAAAACTTTATTAGAATGAAGGAGGAGGAGAGCAAGGTTTGATACACCAGCACTTGGCATGTAAGGAGACTCCCCGGCAAAACCCATCAGTGTAGCCGATACATTCACAATATCGAGCACAGCTTGAGCTTCTTACAGATGGTACTGGGTAGCGATAGTCAATAAACTCACATTCTTTTTGCTATCCCCGGAGGTATAAATGCTTCTGTCACTACAACAATAACTCAATTAAACAATAAAGAACAACTATAACCCATTATGAAAAGGAAATTAAGTTATGAAATATATAGCTTGGATAAATATAAAAAAATACAACTTGAATATGATTTTGGTTTTTCTGATCTTAAAAAAATGATTAGGTTTTTTTGGTATACAAAACATGCATGATTAGGTTTTACATCATTTAAAATATATATATATATTTTTAGTCTATTAGATTAAATTGTTAGATTAAGTGTTTTTATTGTTAATGAAATACAAACAAACATGACAACTTCACTAGATAAATAACACGTGAATGTGCAGTATTGATTAAAAACAATAAAAACATCACCAAAAGTTGGCGAAATTAATTTAATTTTTTATGAGGACAAAAAATTATAGGAACCAAAACTATATTTAGACAAATAGATATTAAATAATGCATGCTACTCCTGTCACATAATACAAATATATTACAAACTTTTTGATTGGTATCAGTGGAAACGTCAAGAAGTGGGGTTGAAGAGATGTGGCGAAGCTCAAGTTCCACTTTTTGGGTTTTTACATACTTGCTGAAAAATGTCCAGTTAATCGATTAAGCACGGTTCATAATCGATTAAGCACGGTTCATAATCGATTAACCTGTAACAGTACTAGAATGATCAGAACAATAATTTGCACAGTTATTAACCAACACACAAACAGATATACAACAAATACTTTTATGCAAGATTAACAAGAACATAACAAGGAACAAGCATGCAAAATATTAGATCCAAACTCGCATTAAAACATCTTGAAATATAAAAGAGAAAAGGATAGAAAAGATTGCGCAGGGATTTTATGCTGGTTCGTTTTGCTGTCCACTGCAAAACTACATACAGTCATCCCCTCTGATTTGGGAGATTTTCCTTCTTCACTATAGAACATAATGTACGTTACATACACGTTTCCAAATACAATACTCAAACGCTCCTTTCTTGGAACCCAAAGAACTTCGTCATCCTTGGTTTGACCTTCCCCAAAACCGCCTCCAAGAAAACCTTTCTTACTGCGATTCGGCCCTAGCCAAGGTATCGCTCTTTATCCAAGACCTTCAAGTCTTTGTGTGAAGAACACCTTACCTAACTACAGCTAGGATTTTCCCAAGCCTTGAATAACAATGCTTTGAGTTATGAATGAGTACTTCATACTCGGATATTACAATAAAGATCAAAGCCTAAAACCTAAGCAAGAACTCATAAGACGTCCTAGTCTAATATGAATGTTCATCCATTAGGTTTCTGAAAACATGCAATCATAAAAAAACTATCTCTTTTTCTTTTCAAGAGACACAAGAATGATACCAGAAAGCTTTTCAAAGAATCATGCAATATGAATATGAAAACTAAAGCCTTAGCATGATCTAATCTTTCACCTAATTCAACACTCTCTAATAGATTCTAACAATGATGATCTATCTCTTTTCTCTATGTTTTTTTTTCTCTTAGTCGTTTCTGCAATTAGCCAGTATTTATACAAAACAAATTTTGCCTGTAAGAACGGTTTTTCAGTTATGCCGTTGAAACAGCAGAAAACACTCACGTTAACCGATTAAGCCATGGGGTTAATCGATTAACCAGTGTATTTTTAATACATGATTAAATGATAAACTACTTATATGATATATGCTCATGCAATACATGATTTCCAAAATATAATACCTTTAATGTACAAAATCAATGTATTCAAATGCAAGAACCTAATTATCATATATTTCTAGATGATGTCTCATTTTAGTGGATTAATTACTTTATTAAGTCTAGTGAGACTCACACCTAGGTTTACCTATCCTAGACTCAATATCTATGGCAAGCATCTTAGACTTCTAAAAAGATAATAAAGAATTATAACCTAAGTCTAATAAGACACCCCTTGAGCCCTCGGCATGTTGATTGTTGAGCCATCTTCAAGCTTAAATTAACTTCTTCTCTTCATCAAAACATAGGCAAAATATTGCTAATGCAATCTTGATGCTTTGCACTTCCACTTTTGAGGCATAGCTAGGTGTAGCCGGGAAGATAGTAACAAATTTTTTAATTTAGAAGATAATAAAGTCAAGTCAAAATCAAAATAATGGAGTTAAGCATGATGGATGCCTTACCTGTGTTGGAAATTAGAAGCACAAGAAAGGAAAAAATGGTGGTAGATAAAGTAACGTGTCGAGCCATGTATGACTTGAAAATGAAAATAGTTGATATTCAGTTTAGGAAATGAAGAAGTTGGATTTTGTTGGACAATTTAAATAGAGTTGGATGGTTGATCTTATATAGGATAACAAATTCTATTAAATTTATTTTGTTGGATATGTTTTCTTTTTTATTTTCCTTCCAATATTTTCACTATTATTAAAATAATTTTAATATTTTTGCACCGATAGCTTAAAAATATTTATATTGTCATTGTATCATCTCTTATTAATGTGTAAACAAAATTAACACTTAAATAAAATTAAAATAAAACTAGTAGACATAAATGATAAGTATGGTGTTTTCTTTTAGCCTTTCGAATAAATATAGATATACTCTTATACTCAATTTTATTTCTTTAATAATACATATTCTTAAATTATATAAAAATATTTAAGGGACATCAAACAGGATCACGATTTTCATGTATTTGGAAAACTTTTTTTATTAGCATTTGTTAATATGTTAGTATTTTTATTGTGGGGAGAGTCGAACCCCAACCTCCTCCACTCACACCTTTCATCCTATCCATAAAAATGCTTGTAATATATTGTTAATTGTATACTTTTCAATATACTACTCTCTATTCATTGTTCTCTTAATAATTTATCTTCCGATTGTTTTCATCACTTATTGGAGTTGGATTCAGATTTATTGTAAGAAATTAATTAGTCACTATACAAAAAATTAGTTGAGATATTTGAATCAAATTTATTCCATTTTATATTATTTATTGACTTTATGAACCATGTATATAACATAAAACACTAAAATTTAGTAACAGAAAAGGTAATTAAGTAAGAGCATTTCATATTTGATTTTTTACAATATGTAAAAGTATCATGTCTAAATAAATTGAGAGTATATAAGTATTTAGTGCCACCCATTTTATAATGGGACTTACTTTAATTATTCCAATAAATAACCATTGTCTTATTTTTGTTTACATCAGAATTCTTTCTCAAAATATATAATATTTAAGTACATACTTACAGCTAGATAAGTTTATGAGAAATTTAAAAAAAAGGTTTAAACAAGAAATAGGAATTTCAATTCTAAGTTTAATTATTATAAATATATATATAATGTTTAATATTTATGCATTGTTAGTGTAAAATTTTATATATTCATTATAACATTTACTACTATAACTTACTGGTCAATAATAGTTAGCACATAAATGGTAGATAATGGGATGACACTTTAATAGTATAAAAAATACTTACAGTCCCATGTCCACAAAAATTAAATTCTTGAATAGATCATTATTCAATAATTTTTCAAAGTGAATAGGTGCAATTTGGTTACAATTGAAAAAATGACAAATGAACACTAAACTAAATTATATATTTAATAATAATCATGAGTAAAGATAATAAATGTTTGTCAAATGTGTAAGTCTTTTATAGTTTAAAAGTATTTCCATGGATTAAAAGTTTAATAAATAAAATTCATTATAATACTAATTAGGTATTTTGTTATTTTCATAGTTAGATTAGTACAAGAAGGGTGGGTTGATGGTTGATTAGAGGCAGTCATGGTGAATAAGTTACTGAATTATTAATTAATAATACCATAGTATAAAAGTAGTTTTTGTTGATGAAATTAGATTGTATTAAGGCGTGATTATTAATTAATAATAAAAAGTATGTATTATAAAAGTAGTATAATTTCATTTGTTATCCGTGTACATGCTGATGGTATAAAATATTTTATGTTGGATAATTTTTATAACATCTTTCAAAGTTTTAGTTTTAATCTACTTTTCAGATTTTTATAATTTTATGTAATATGATGAAAAGATAAAACCATTAATTCATTTAGTTGTGCCAGAAAATTAAGAGTAATATTAGTGGGAGATAATTTTGAAAACACATCTAATTTTTAATAAATTTTGTGATATTAGCTGCATTAATCATAATTCTTAATTCACATAAAACTAACAAAAAAATGTCTTATAAATAGAATCAGAGATAATAATAAATATATTTTTGTTCTTATTTAGCTATATCTTAAACTAAGACACATAAAGTGATTTACATAATTAAGATAGTTAAAACACGTAAAAGTTTATTACTTATTTTTCATATAAGAAAATCATACCCCGCAAGTAATGCCACTTACTTTGAGATTTAAATTTTCATGAGACTTGTGATTATTTAAGAAAGTGCTTTCAAATTTACTAGATAATTAAATTAAAATTATGAATGTTAAGGATAATGTAAATGGTGCGAATAACTAATTTTGTCATCTCTATATTAGAAAAGTAAAAGAAAATAAATAAATAAATAAAATGAAAAAAGATAGAGAATGAAGTTGACTATTAAGTTTTGATTGGTGAGGGAAGTATATTTTATGAAAACGTTAGACAGTATGAGTAATTGAGATTTTAAGGTTAGATAGTTGCTAATTATGGATAGAATCTGGTTTCAAAATAAACAACTTACTTTTAAAACCATTTCAAAATAATGAAGGATTTAAAAATAAATATTTCTTATTTCTTGATTTGTAAACGCATCATTAAATTAAAGACTTTTTTATGAAAACAAGATCATATATAATTTAGTAAGCGTAACATGTTTGATCTATAAATAGGGTTAACAGATAGAAAAAATAGGTAAGAAAACATCAAAATTATAAAGTCATATTAAATGACTAAAAACTATAACTTTCAACTTTTAATATTGGAAATAGTTCTAAGTCATTGATGTTAATGATCTTGGACACTCTTGCCCATATTATGTATTAGGGCAACAATTTTTAAAGAATATTGTTATATGTCAAAAACAATTGTGGCTTAAACAAAAGGCAACGTTCAGACAATCACAACTATAAAACTGTGACCTAAGGTAAATTGTGCTATTTTTCTAAATCTAGTGACATAATAGAGTGGTGTTGCAGAGAAAATTTTAATGTGGATTGTCGTTATTCTGTGCAAGTCTTTCTACAACAAAAATGAAGCTCTTTAAAATTAAAATATTTAATTTTCCTTCTAATAAATATTATCCACTTTATTTCAAATTTCTAGAGTATCATTTGTCATTGCAAGATGTTTAGTGAAGGTCCTTAAAGATAAAAAGTTGTTCATATTACTTTTAATGTTACCTTTCTATCCACCAGTTGTATCAGAGCGATTTCCAACAGAGGTCCATAAAGAATAGTATTATAATTTTTTTAATTGAATATCATATATATATATATATAACTTTTTTAATAATTTCAGATTATATATGATCAAATTATTATTATTACAACTAAACTATAGTCATAAATTATTAAATACATGCATTATTACTATATAATAATTATTTTATATATATTGATTATTATAAAATTCATAATTATGTAATCAAAATTGAAAACTAGTTTGTTAACCATGTATATAAATTATGGTGTAGGTGTGGGTTTGCACAACCACTACATCATATTGCCATCAGTAATTAAGTGGTTGTGATTGGTATCCATATGGATAGTGCAAATATAGAGATGACAGATCGATCAAAGTTTAATTATTATAAATATTATATGATCAATTTATTATTATTTCAACTAAACTATAGTGATGAATTATCAAATGCATTATTACCCTATAATAATTATTTTATATATATTGATTATCATAAAATACATAAATATATAATTAAAATTGAAAACTAGTTTGTTAACCATGTATATAAATTGTGGTGTAGGTGTGGGTTTACACAACCACTACATCATGTTGCCATCAGTAATTAAGTTATCCACTTTGTTTCATGGACTATCCTCATTTATTGCAAGTCTTTCAACATAAAAAATGAAGCTCTTTAAAATTAAATTTTTTATCTAACTTATAGTGAAAATTTTCTTACGATAAAAAAATATCCACTTTATTTCAGATTTGTACAACTGAATATCTTTTGTCTTTGCGAGAGGTTTAGAGAAGGTCCTCAAAGTGTATTTGTTTTATAAAAATTTGTTCACGTTGTTTTTAACATCACCATTTTATCCACAACTTCTATTGGAGTGATTTTCAACATAGGCATGTAAAGAATGGTATGGACAAGTAATTTTGGGAATGTGAAGCATTTTAAAGACGCATTCCTATGATAAAGAAAATAAAGTAATTAAGAGAAGACGCTATTATTCATCTGATTTTTAAGATTGACTTAATTTTTATACATAACAATATTAATTTTTCTCATATAGAGTAAATAAATAAAAGTCAAAAGTGATGTTTTTTTATCGGCAAAAGTCAGAAGTGATGTATCCATCCATCATATTCGTACAATTTTATTAGAATAAAGGAGGAGGAGAGCAAGGTTTGATACACCAGTGTAACACCAGAATTTTACTGATATGACTTTATATTATTATTAGACTACTATATTTAGTATTGAATGTCTATGTTTGACTTATCATAGTGATAGTGATCATGATTAAATTCAAATGTGAATGATAATTAATTGCAGATACTTGAGAGCTTATGGCTATTCAAACAATTGAAAGTGTAGTGACCTTGGGACATTACCCATTTATTTTGATCACTAAGTTATGTCTTAAGGTCGTCCTGGGGACATTTATATGTTAAAAATTGCATTGGGGCTGACACCACTAACTTAGGTGATGTTATTGGAAATTGAAATTGTGATAATATTGATAAAAAGACTTAGTGTACTAACTTTGATCAGTGTGCATACATCATTGCATTTTTAGTTGGAGTTGGAGAAAATGGAATGATACGATGATAGCAATATCATTGGGATTTCGATAGGGGTGGCAATGACGATGACTCGTCAAGAAGCCTTGAGGGATTATTTAGGTGGGATGATCCAATGAGGGTCTGGTCTTATAAACTGTATGACCAGGATAGTCCTACATGCAAATTAAGTAGTTTTTGACACCCCCTTGTGCATTTCATGATCGGTAGAGAGGATTCATGAAACGGATTGGGCTTACCACGTAAGCACTTCTGATAGAAGTAATGGAGAACCATAGATATTGTTACTTGCCGTTGCTAACGAAATCTGTACTCCCAGTTGTTTTCCACTAGGGTCTTGGCCTTCGGGCAATTGATGGTGATTGGTTGGTGGAATTGCATGATCATAGCATGAGAGATTACTTAATCGTGGTGTATACACCTCAATAACTTATACACTAACATCATTCATCATTGTGCATAATTGTTATGAGTAGAGATAATAATTGTTGTGTATATTGTCTAATTATAGCATTGCAATTATTTGTGTTGCTCTAATGTTATGATTCTTTATAAATCCATTTCATCGCTTTTGCATGATTTAATGTCTTACTCCCTCAATGTTGTTTGTTTGGTTGTACATATAAATGAATTGTAGGTGGGGCAGCTGAGTAGCTTGTTGAAGATTTAAAGTAGTATAGTTTACCTATGACTCTAGAAGTCCTTTAGTTTTATTTTGTGTAATTGGATTAGTACTCTTATGCTCTGGCAGGATTAGATGGTGATACATCCACATTTTCTTGGTACTTTAACATTTTGTGATTTTATTGGAAAAGACAATATCTAATATTATCCTGGGAGACAATGGTTTACTATACTTAGGGATTTTACTTACTACACATTCTATGAGGATTAGGAATAATCATAAAACCTCTTTGACAAGTTTCTTTTATCTTGAATATTATCTAGTAAATCGTACCTTGAAATTATATATCTTACTATGTCCCAATTGGTGTGTTACATTTACCAATTGAGGTGTTACATTTAGTGGTACATTTAGTGGATTCAAGAACTGGAAAAGATCTTCCGAGCTATGGGTTGCAATGATGCACAAAAGGTGACTTATGCTTCCTATATGATGATTAAGGAGGCTGAGAACTGGTGGGAATATACTAGGTGACAAATGGAGGTAGAAGAACAGGCAGTTACTTGGGAAGCTTTCAAGGGGAAGTTTCTCCAAAAGTATTTTCCTGCAGATCTTACGAGGAAGAAGGAGCTAGAATTTTGCGATTAGAGCAAGGGCACATGACAGTGGGGGAATATGCTGCCAAGTTTGAGGAATTGGCTAAGTATTGCCCTTATTATGATCTAGATGCTGATGGAAGATCAAAGTGTGCGAAGTTTGAAATTGGTTTGAAGCCTGAGTTGAAGATGATGTTCGGCCATCAAGAAACCAATGACTTTCCAACCCTGGTCAACAAGTGTAGAATGTTTGAAGATGGCATGAAGGCAAGGGATGTTGCTTTGAGGAATATGAATTCCTAGAGAAATGTTGGACCTCAGCGGAACTTGATGCAAGGAAGAGGAAAAGGGAAGATGTTTTATGATAATAGGAAACCATACACTCCACCTATTGGCTATCGAGGACCTAGTTCTCAAGGACTGAAGAGTGCTACTGCAACTACACCTGAGGGCCAACCAATGAACTCTCCACCGTGGTGCAACAAATGTGGTCGACATCACTTTGGAATGATTTGTCCGGGATCATGGAATGTTTGTTTCTATTGTAAATAATAGGGACATATCAAGAGGTTTTGTCCGAGGTTGAAGTAGAGTATGAATGTGGTGAGAGCTGGGAGACCTAGAGCAACAGGAAGAGTTTTTACAATGAGTGGTTTTGAGGCTGCAGATGTTGATGGTTTGATCCAAGGTACATGTCTTGTGAATGATGTCCCCTTATTTGTGTTATTTGATTCGGGTGCGACACATTCTTTCATATCTTTTGATTGTGTGAAACAACTAAAGTTACAAGTAGATTCCCTACCTTTTGACTTGATTGTATCTACCCCTACCAACGCACCAGTTATAGTTTCCACTTTATGTTCAAAGTGCCCTGTTGTTGTAAACAATAGGACCTTCTTGACAGACTTGATATGCTTACCATTATCTCAAATAGATGTGATTCTTGGGATGGACTGGTTATCTTCTAACCGAGTACTTCTGAATTTTTTTTATAAAACTATAATATTTTGTTAACCTAGTGAGACCTCTAAGACTCCTAGTTGTCAGAGATCTATGTCGGCCAATGAAGTTAAGAATTCTCTAAAGGAGGGAGCGTTTGCTTACAATCTTCTAGCTTCCTTAGAAGGTGAGAAGAAGCCAGAGATCAAGGATTTTCCAGTGTTATGTGAGTTCCCAGATGTGTTTCCTGATGACATTCTCAATTTACCACCAGTGAGAGAAGTGGAGTTCTCAATTGATTTAGTACCAGGAACTGGACCCATCTTAATAGCTCCTTATAGGATGGCACCATTAGAATTGGCCGAGTTAAAAAACAACTAGAAGATTTATTGACCAAGAAGTTCATTCGGCCAAGTGTTTTACCATGGGGAGCTATAGTGTTGTTGGTTAAGAAGACGGATGACACTATGAGGTTATGCACAGATTACAGACAGTTGAACAAAGTAACAATTAAGAACAAGTATCCATTTCCTAGAATTGATGATCTGATGGATCAGTTGAGGGGGGCTGTTGTATTCTCTAAGATTGATCTAAGGTCAGGTTACCATCAGCTCAGAGTGAAGACAAAGGATGTTCCTACGACCGATTTTAGGACACGATATGGACATTATGAGTACCATGTGATGCCATTTGGTGTGACTAATGCTCCAGCATTATTCATGATTACATGAATAGGATTTTTCATTCGTACCTAGATTCTTTTGTGTTGTTATTTATAGATGATATCCTTGTGTATTATGAGAGTAGAGAAGAACATGTTGAGCATCTGAGACTTGTACTAAAGATTTTAAAGGACAATCATCTCTATGCCAAATTATCAAAATGTGAATTTTGGCTTGAGTTTGTGAATTTCCTTGGGCATGTCATATCTAAGGAAGGAATTGCAGTGGATCCTTCTAAGGTTGAAGCGGTGATAGAATGGGCTGCTCCAAAATCAGTAACAGAGATTAGAATTTTTCTTGGACTAGCTGGTTATTATCGAAAATTCATTGAAGGTTTCTCAAAATTAGCTTTGTCATTGACTAAGTTGACCAGAAAGGGACAACCGTTTGTTTGGACAACAAGATGTGAGGAGAACTTTCAAGAGCTAAAATGGAGGTTAACGTCTGCACATGTATTGATTCTTCCATGTTCAAACAGTAACTTCAATGTATATTGTGATGCTTCAAAACAAGGTTTGGGTTGTGTGTTGATGCAAGATGGGAGAGTCGTTGCTTATGCTTCGAGACAATTAAGACCACATGAGCAAAATTATCCAACTCATGATCTAGAGTTAGCTACTATTGTCTTTGCCTTGAAAATATGGAGGCACCATCTTTATGGCGTGAGATTTGAGGTCTTTAGTGATCACAAGAGTTTAAAATATTTGTTTGATCAAAATGAGTTGAATATGAGACAAAGGTGATGGATGGAATTTCTCAAAGATTACGACTTTGGTCTTCAATATCACCCTGGGAAGGCTAATGTGGTTGCAGATGCACTAAGTCGAAAATCATTACACATGTTTGCCTTAATGGTGCGAGAAATGAAATTGATAGAGGAATTCAAAGATATGAATTTGGCGGTTCAAGTGAACTCAAGAAGTGTAATTCTGGGAGTGCTTAAGGTGACAAATGAGTTCTTCGATCAAATAAAGGAGATGTAGATGATAGATCAAAAGTTACAAGTTAATAAAGATCTAGTAGTTAGTGGAAAAGAGAATGAATTCCATGTCGACGCTAATGGTCTTTTGAGATGTAGAGGAAGAGTTTGTGTCCCGTGTGATGTTGAGTTGAGGAAAATGATTTTAGATCAAGAGTAAGTTGAGTATTCCTCCTGGAGCGACTAAGATGTATCAGGATTTGAAAAAGATATTTTGGTGGTCTAGAATGAAAAAGGATGTCACTGAGTATGTATCACGTTGCTTGGTATGTCAAAAGGCCAAGATCGAACATCAGAGGCCTGGTGGTGAATTGCAATTGTTGGAAGTTCCTGTTTGAAAATGAGATAGCATTGCAATGGATTTTGTGTCAGGTTTTCCAAGGACTCAAAAAGGTTTTGACTCAATTTGGGTGATAGTTGATCGACTGACCAAGTCTGCTCACTTTCTTCCCATAAATATGAGATACTCTATGGAAAAATTGGCAAATTTGTACATAAGGGAGATAGTCAAGCTGCATGGTGTTACTTCTAGCATCATATCAGATAGAGATCCTCGATTCACTTTGAACTTTTGGAATAGTTTACAATCTGTATTGGGAACTAAATTGAAATTGAGTTCGGCTTATCATCCACAAACAGATGGTCAGTCGGAAAGGACAATTCAATCACTGGCGCTCGAACAACCTGGAAGTTGGGATACAAGTTTACCTTTGATTGAATTTACATATAATAATAGTTTTCATTCAAGTATTGGCATGACACCATACGAAGCTTTATATGGTAGAAAGTGTAGAACTCCAATTTGTTGGTTTGAGACAGGAGAAAATTTGGTGTTGGGACCCGATGTGGTTCAAGAAACGACAAAAAAGATTAAAATAATAAGAGAAAACATGAGGATAGCTCATAGTCGACAAAAGAGTTACTATGAGAATAGGAGGAAGTCAATAGAATTTGAAGAAGGAGATCATGTCTTTATAAGAGTAGTAGTCACAGCTACATGGATTGGCAGGGTCTTGAAATCTCGCAAGCTTACCCCAAGATTTATTGGACCTTATCATATTTTAAAGAGGATTGGTCTCGTTGCTTATCAAATAGCTTTACCACCATTTTTATCAAACCTTCATAATGTTTTCCATGTCTCACAATTGAGGAAATATATTCATGACCCATCACATGTCTTAGAGTCTGACTCAATTTAGTTGAAAGAAAACCTCAGTTTTAAGACCTTACCTGTGAGGATTGTTGATAGTAGTACGAAGAAACTGCGAGGAAAGGATATTCCTTTAGTGAAAGTATTTTGGAGTCAAGCTGATGATAGAGAGGCTACTTGGGAAGTGGAAAGTAACATGATGGACGCTTACCCCCATTTGTTTAATCAATGTATGTTTAATTTTCGAGGACGAAAATTCTTATTAGAGGGGAAGGATTGTAACACCACAAATATTTTTCAACTAATTTGCAAATAGATATATTTGTAAATAGTCAATCCCTAATTATTTGGTTAATCTTTATCATAATTATATCTCTAAGATTTTTGGATATACTAGGTGGTAATTCTTCATGATTATATTAGCTATTTTTAGTAATTTAGGGACAAAACTGAATATTTATTATTTGGATAAAAATAACATTCGATATTATTTTAAATTGTATTTTAACCTAAACTGTAACTATATATTTAAGACCTAAAAGCAATCAGAAAAGAAAAAAAACCGATTGCCTACTCCTGCAAGTCTTGGTTACGGCAGTAGATAGAAGGAAGAAAATTGGTAAGTTCTCTCTTGTGTGCCCTTGCAAACCAAAATATAAGATTTCTATACTGTGTTGATGTGTTTGAAAATTCACTTTCCATCCTTGAAAAGTAACCGTAATTTGGAAGGACCTTATTTTGGTAAAGCTTTAAAAATTTCAAGTGTGTCTCTTGTTTAATCACACGAGTATGAATCTGAACTTTGATGTTTCCAAACCAAATTTTACTCCTTTCATTTTTTACAAAACGGTGGGTACTGGCAATTTACCAAATAATTAATCAAGTTTGACAAATCTTGAACTTCTCCCTGTTAGTAAACCAACGTGGCTCTTTAGGAAATTTAGTATCATAAATTAAGATCATACTTATCCATAACTTTCAGGGGTGAGTTTTGTTAATGTCACTCATTATTATATTTTTGGGCTCTTTAATATTAATCCTTTTTCATTACAACCCCTTCCCTTTTATGTCATCCCATCTTATACTTAAGTGAAATGAGTTGGTAAGATAATTAACATCTATTTTTCACAATTATCTTCACCGGCAGTGTCATGCATTTAAGTGACTTAGTTAACATTTTTAACTTAATGACAGTAAGAACATGTAATTATAAAATTATTAGTCTATATTAAATTGTTTGCTAGTTGTAGATGTAGAATATAATTTCATTTGTTGTCTTATTTGTTGTTGGCCTGTGTATAAGAGAAGATTCTAAAGTTGGAAGGAAGCAACAGGAGCGCTAGTTTATCTACTGGACAAGGAGCATGCGTAACGCCAGGTGAGGGAGAAGCATTAGACGTAGTGGTATTAGAATGTAGCATGGGGTCTCCAATGATACTCACTAGTTGGAGGATCCTTAGAATAAAATGATTAATGAGGGGTCAATTGTCGTGATTGTTATGGACTTTCTCATTTAATTATTTTTGTTATGAATATTAAAATATTGTGTCTTGATTGAATGATTATATGTTTGATATTGATGACTTACTGATATGACTTTATACTATTATGAGACTACTATAATTAGTATTGAAGGTCTATGTTTGACTTATCATAATGATAGTGTTCATGATTAAATTCATATGTGAATGATAATTAATTGCAGATACTTGAGAGCCTATGGCTCTTCACACAATTGAAAGTGTAGTGACCTTAGGACATTACCCATTTATTTTGATCACTAAGTTATGTCTTGAGGTCGTCCTGAGGACATTTATATGATAAAAATTGCATTGGGGCTGAGACCACTAACTTAGGTGATGTTATTGGAAATTGAAATTGTGATAATATTGATAAAAAGACTTAGTGGACTAACTTTGATCAGTGTGCATACACCATTGCATTTTTAGTTGGAGTTGGAGAAAATAGAAAGATACGATGATAGCAATATCATTGGGATTTGGATAGGGGTGGCAATGACGGTAACTCGTCAAGAAGCCTTGAGAGATTATTTAGGTGGGATGATTCAGTGAGGGTCTGGTCTTATAAACCGTATGACCAGGATAGTCCTATATGCAAACTAAGTAGTTTCTGACACCCCCTTGCTCATTTCGTGGTCGATAGAGAGGATTCCTGAAACGGACTGAGCTTACCACGTAAGCACTTCTGGAAAACAATAGATATTGTTACTTGCCGTTGCTAAGGAAATCTGTACTCCCGGTTGTTTTCCACTAGGGTCTTGGCCTTCGGGCAATTGATGGTGATTGGTTGGTGGAATTGCATGATCATAGCATGAGAGATTACTTAATCGTGGTGTATACACCTCAATAACTTATACACTAACATCATTCATCATTGTGCATAATTGTTATGAGTAGAGATAATAATTGTTGTGTATATTGTCTAATTATGGCGTTGAAATTATTTGTGTTGCTCTAATGTTATGATTCTTTATAAATCCATTTCGTCGCTTTTGCATGATTTAATGTCTTACTCCCTCTATGTTGTTTGTTTGTTTGTACGTATAAATGAATTGTAGGTGGAGTAGCTGAGTAGCTTGTTGAAGATTTAAAGTAGTATAGTTTACCTATGACTCTAGAAATCCTTTAGTTTTATTTTGTGTAATTGTGTTAGTACTCTTATGCTCTGGCAGGATTAGATGGTGATACATATTTTTTTGGTACGTTAACATTTTGTGATTTTATTGGGAAACACAATATCTAATATTATCTTGGGAACAATGGTTTACTATACTTAGGGATTTTACTTACTACACATTCTATGAGGATTAGGAAGAATCATAAAACCTCTTTAACAAATTTCTTTTATCTCAAATATTATCTAATAAATCGTACCTTGAAATTATATATCTTACTATGTCCCAATTGGGGGTGTTACAACCAGCACTTGGCATGTAAGGAGACTCCCCGGCAAAACCCATCAGTGTAGCCGATACGTTCACAATATCAAGCATAGCTTGAGCTGCTTACACATGGTATTGGGTAGTGATAGTCAATAAACCCACACATTCTTTTTGCTATCCCTGGAGGTATAAATGCTTCTGTCACTAAAACAATAACTCAATTAAACAACAGAGAACAACTATAGCCCATTATGAAAAGGAAAGCAAGTTATGAAATACATAGCTTGGATAAATATAAAAAAATACAACTTGAATATGATTTTGGTTTTTGTGATCTTAAAAACATGATTAGGTTTTTTGGGTGTACAAAACATGCATGATTAGGTTTTACATCATTTAAATATATATATATATATATATATTATTTTTATTGTTAATGAAATACAAACAAAAATGACAACTTCACTAGATAAATAACACGTGAATGTGCAGTATTGATTAAAAACAATAAAAACTATAAAAACATCACCAATAGTTGGCGAAATTAATTTAATTTTTTAAGAGGAGCAAAAATTATATGAACAAAAACTATATTTAAACAAATAGGTATTAAATAATGTTGTTTAATAATATAAATATGTTACAAACTTTTGAGGCATAGTAGCTAGATGTAGCAGGGAAGATAGTAACAAATTTTTTAATTTAGAAGATAATGAAATCAAGGCAAAATCAAAATAATGGAGTTAAGCATGATGGATGCCTTACCGATGTTGGCAATTAGAAGCACAAGAAAGGCAAAAATGGTGGTAGATAAAGTAACGGGTCGAGCCATATATGACTTGAAAATGAAAATAGTTGATATTGAGTTTAGGAAATGGAGAAGTTGGATTTTGTTGGACAATTTAAATAGAGTTGGATGGTTGATCTTATATAGGATCACAACTTCTATTAAATGTATTTTGTTGGATATGTTTCCTCTTTTATTCCCCTTCCAATATTTTAACTATTTTTAAAATAATATTAATATTTTTGCACTGACAGCGAAAAAATTTATATTGTCATTATATCATCTCTTATTAATGTGTAAATAAAATTAACACTTAAATAAAATTAAAATAAAACGAGTAGAACATAAATGATAAGTATGGTGTTTTCTTTTAGCCTTCAGAATAAAATATAGATATACTCTTATACTCAATTTTATTTCTTTAATAATACATATTCTTAAATTACATAAAAATATTTAAGGGACATCAAACACGATCACGATTTTCATGTTTTTGGGAAACTTTTTTTTATCAGCAATTATTAGTATATTAATATTTTTATTGTGGGTAGACTCGACCCCCAACCTCCTCCACTCACACCCTTCATCCTATCCATAAAAAATGCTTGTAGAATATTATTAATTGTATACTTTTCAATATACTACTCTCTATTAGTTGTTCTCTTAATAATTTATCTTCCAATTGTTTTCATCACTTATTGGAGTTGGAATCAATTTTATTGTAAGAAATTAATTAGTCAATATACAAAAATTAGTAGAGATATTTTAATCAAATTTATTCCATTTTATATTATTTATTGACGTTATGAACCATGTACATAACATAAAACACTAAAATTTAGTAACAGAAAAGGTAATTAAATAAGAGCATTTCATATTTGATTTTTTACAATATGTAAAAGTATCATGTCTAAATAAATTGAGAGTAGATAAGTATTTAGTCCCACCCATTTTATAATGGGACTCACTTTAATTATTCCAACAACTACCATTGTCTTATTTTTGTTTACATAAGAATTCTTTCTCAAATATATAATATCTAAGTACATACTCACAGCTAGGTGAGTTTATGAGAAATTTAAAAAAAAGGTTTAAACAAGAAATAGGAATTTCAATTCAAAGTTTAATTATTATAAATATATATATATATATATATATATATATATAAAATTTTATACATTCATTATAACATTTACTACTTTAACTTACTAGTCAATAATAGTTAGCACTTAAATGATAGATGATATGATGACACTTTAATAGTATAAAAAATATTTGTGGTCCCATGTCCATAAAAATTAAATTCTTCAATAGATCATTATTCAATAACTTTAGCTGAAATTGAATAGGTGCAATTTGCTTACAATTGAAAGAATGACACATGAACACTAACTAAATTATCTATTTAATAATATTCAGGAGTAAAGATAATAGATGTTAGTCAAATGTGTAAGTCTTTTATAGTTTAAAAGTATTTCCATGGATTAAAAATTTAATAAATAAAATTCATTATAATATTTTGTTATTTTCATAATTAGATTCGTACAAGAAGGGTTAGTTGATGGTTGATTAGAGGCAGTCATGGTGAGTAAGTTACTAAATTATTAATTAATAATACAATAGTATAGAGAGCATATTGCATATTGTTTTACTGATTTTCAAAAGAGAGATTGCATGTGTGAGAAGAGAGATATTATGCTATTCTGATTCCTGTCATTTACTTACTTTTTGCATAATTTTGTGTTCATTCTTATCTTGCTCACATGCTCATGCATTAAATAGTTTTTTAGAGAGATTATGTGAATTCTGCTTTTGATTAACTCACATAAATCTTGATAGCTTAAGTGATTAGTGAGTGAGTTAGTCTTTGAGTCCTTTTTCCTGTTATATTCTAAGCATTATTGTGCTTAGTATACCTCGCTGTTTAACGTGTTTTTTTAATGTTTTTCTGGATTAGTCTCTTGGTGTGAGATCACCATAGAGATTGATATTTTTCACCAAGGCTAGGAGGTCTTGATTTGAGGACAAGAATCTTGGCCGGGGCTGTTTCGCGAGAAAGGTTTTCTCAGGCGAAGGGTAGAGTCAAACCAAGAATTTAGGGGTTCTAGATTTCAAGAAACAAGCGTCATATGTGCTTGTAATTTAATTGGTGTGTGTATTCATACTGTATCTCAATATTGTGAAGAAGAAAATCTCCCTAGATAAGAAGGGAGGCTTGGATGTAGTTTTGCAGTGGACCGCAAACGAACCAGGATAAAAATCCTTTTGTGCACTCTTTTTCTCTCTTAATCTTCTTTAAGTTTCTTGTTGTTATAAATTGAATTTGCAACTAATATTTTGGATATTTGTTTACTTCCATATGCTTAATATTTGTGCGTAAAAATATATATATTTTATCTGTTCAATTGTGTTTAAATAATTGTGCAATTTGCATGTCTGATCATTTTGTTTTGTGCAATAGTTAATCGTTTAAAGCGTGATGTTAATCGATTAACTGGGTTGTTTCCAGGAGCTGGGTTTTGGTTCAAGAAGCGGTGATCGATAACCGCTACACCTATTCTATCCTACCCCCGCTAGTTGTTCCTAGGCCATTATTACCTAACAAGTGGTATCAGAGCTAGTACGACGTGCTAGCTCAACCGTATCTACGTGATCCTAAGGGAATTAAAATGGGTTCCACCAACCCCTTTGGCGGTGATGGTGCATCCATTAACCGCCCTCCCGTATTCAGTGGCTAGGGTTACGCCTACTAGAAAGTCCGAATGAAGATTTTCATAGAGGCTATTGATTCATATATTTGGGAATCTGTAACCAGTGGTCCTCTCGTCCCACTTCAATTAGTGGATGGCGAACCGAAAGAAAAGCCTAAAAGCTTATGGATCGATGAGGAGCGCAAGAAGGTCCAGTTCAACCTTCACGCCAAAATTATAATTACCTCGACCCTATCTTACGATGAATTCTTTCGGGTGTCTTAATGTCAAAGTGCCAAGGAAATGTGGGACACTTTACAAGTGACTCACGAGGGCACTAGCGAGGTGAAGCGCGCCCGGCTAAACACGCTAACTCGTGAATACGAATTATTTCTAATGCTACCAAGTGAATCGATCGGCGATATGCAAAAGCGATTCACTCACATTATTAATCATCTTATTGCTCTAGATAAAATTTTCACTAGAGGAGAACTCACTAACAAAGTTTTATGCTGTCTTGACACGAGATGACAACCTAAAGTGACGGCAATCATGGAGTTCAAGGATCTAGATTTCATGCCTTTGGCAACACTCTTCGGAAAGCTTCAGGAACATGAGATAAAGCTTGGGCGTCTGACCATGCATGAGGAGTCTGATTGTAAAAAGAAAGAAATATCTCTTAAAGCTTCAACATCACAACCCAATGAAGAGATAGAAAATGACGACTCTGATTTAGACATTGATGAGGAAACGCTAAATCTTCTTGTGAGAAAATTTGGTAAGTTCTTCAAAAAGAAAGGAGGATTTAGATGATTCCAAAAGAAAGAAGCGCGAGAATCAACCAAGGAGCGCTTCACTTGCCATGAATGTGGTATGCCGGGTCACATGAAGTTCCAGTGCCCCAATTACTTGAAGAGAGTTGATTCAGAGAAGAGCACTCCACGAGACTTCAAATCAAAGAAGGCATACATCGTCTGGGATGTACTAGAGGATGAAATAACATCAAGCACCTCGGATGAAGAGGAGACCGCGAAGCTGTGCTTAATGACGATAACATATGAGGCTTGCGGATCAGGTAGTAAGGATACTTCAGATGAGGTATATTCTGACACATCATCCTCTTCCTCTGATTCTCCCTCATATGATTTATTATATAGTGTTTATGTTAAGATGCATGAAGAGCTTAAGAAATTAGCAAAAATAAGTAACGATAGAAAAAGAATAATTTTGCTAGATGATCAAAAATTAATTCAACCGCAGAAAGAGTTAGATGAATTAAAATTGGAAAATGAAATTTTAGATCTAATTTTTTCTTGTACTTTATGCAACTGCTCTAAACATAACTTATGTCAAACTACTACTTGTGAGTCTTGCGAGGACTTGAAAAACGAAAATTTTAAACTAAATGAAAAACTCACTAAACTTACAAATAGTAAATACTAATTAGACACTATACTTAGTAAAACGAGAAACGTTGGTGACCACACTAGATTAGGGTATGTTCCCCCATCCCATAAAAATAGACCATATACGAGACCTCTAACATGCCAATATAAAAATTCTAATAAGAAAAATAGAGTCCTTACATGCTATTACTATGGCACATATGGCCATACATCTCATTCCTGTTACATCAGGAGATATGGGATACCCAGTGGTGTTTACGCGTGGGTAAGAAAGGGAGATAACTCCCTCGTCACTAACAGAAAAGGACCCAACATAATTTGGGTACCTGAGACTAGCAGGTGATCTATTTTGCAGGTATGTCTTCGAACACACAGACAAAATTGGTATCTTGATAGCGGCTGTTTGAGACAAATGACTGAGGACAAGTCAAAATTCCAAGACTTGTCGTTGAAAGAAAAGGGATTCGTCACCTATGGAGACAACAACAAAGAAAGAATCTTAGGCACCGGGAAGATTGGCAACTCAACCCACACGATAATCGAGAACGTTCTATACGGAGAAGGTTTGGAGCATAATCTGTTGAGCATAAGCCAACTATGCGACAAAGGTAATCTTGTGTCTTTTGATTCTAATTGTTGTATCATTCGTGATGTATTATCTAATAATGTTAAATTTGTCGGATATCGAGTAAATAATATTTATATGGTTAATCTAGAGGATGTCACTTCTCTTTTTTCAAAATGTTTTATTTCAAAAGAAGATGACATCTGGCTTTGGCATAGACGCGTCGCTCACATTCATGTGAAGCATTTATAAAGATTGTCTAAAAACAATTTTGTAATTGGTCTTCCAAAACACGATTTTAAAACTCAGGATTCCTGTGACATGTGTCAGAAATGCACACAAGTCAAGAATTCCTTTAATAAAAAGAATGTGATATCCACTACTAGACCATTGGAGCTTCTCCATATGGACTTGTTTGGACCGTCACAAATTATGAGTTTTGGTGGGAGCTATTATGCCTTAGTTATTGTTTATGATTTTTCTAGATTCACATGGACTTTATTTTTAGCATCAAAGAGCGATGCTTATAAATCTTTTAAATGTCTAGCCAAACAAATCCAAAACCAGTCTAACCTGAAAATTATTTACATTCGATCCGACCATGGCGGAGAATTAAAAAATCATAAATTTATTAATTATAATAAGCATGACATTATGCATCAGTTCTCAGCTTCTCGTATCCCTCAACAAAATGGAGTTTTTGAGAGGAAAAATAGAGTTCTAGAGGAACTCGCGAGGACTATGCTAAATGAGAGCAAGGTCCCAAAATATTTCTGGGATGATGCAGTTCACACAAAATGCTATGTAATAAATCGATTACAACTTAGACCTACTTTTTCGAAAACACCTTATGAAATTCTTAAAGGTCGAAAACCGAATATTGCTCATCTTCATGCTTTCGGGTGCAAATGTTTTATTTTGAATAATGGAAAAAGATCTTCAGGAAAATTCGACTCGAAAGCTGATGAGGGCATATTCTTAGGGTATTCATTACATAGCAAGGCATTCCGTGTGTTTAATAAATATACCATGCAAGTAGAAGAGTCTATTCATGTTCATTTTGACGAATCTTCTCCAAAAGATAAGAGAAAGGTCTTTTCTGATGATATTTCAGGTACACTTGAAGAAGTGCCATACCAGGACATCGAATGAAATCCAACAAGATGCGGAGCAAACAGTAGAAGATCCACATCAGGATATGCCTATTGCGTGGAAAACTAAAAAGGATTATCCACTCGATAAGGTGTTAGGTGATATATCTACGGGGTGGTAACCCGTA
>NC_032017.1:6250822-6257374 GCF_001865875.1 Lupinus angustifolius | reverse complement strand
TTCCCCAAACCAAAAGATCATCCCATAATTGGAACCAGATGGGTCTTCCGTAATAAGCTAGATGAATCTGGCTTGATAATTAGAAACAAGGCTTGCTTAGTGGCCAAAGGCTACAACCAGGAGGAGGGCATCGATTATGAAGAGACCTACGCTCCTGTAGCCATGCTTGAGGCCATCAGGATGTCCTTGTCTTTTGCATCAATCATAAATTTTAAACTTTTCCAAATGGATGTTAAAAGTGCATTTTTAAATGGATATATTCAAGAGGAGGTGTACGTAGACCAACCATCGGGGTTTGAAAACTTCAAATACCCGAACCATGTGTTTAAACTCAAGAAGGCCCTCTACGGCCTAAAAAAGGCTCCTTGAGCCTGGTACGATAGATTGAGTTCGTTCCTACTTGAAAAAGGGTTCGAAAGAGGTTTGGTCGACACCAGTCTCTTTATTCGTAGACTAGATAGTTTTTACTTGTACAAATATATGTTGATGATATTATCTTCGGATCTACTAATGACATCCTTTGTAAGGAATTTTCTGAGTTGATGTAGGGGGAGTTTGAGATGTCGATGATGGGTGAGCTAACTTTCTTCCTTAGGCTTCAAACTAAACAAATGGAAAGTGGCATCTTCATCCATCAGTCATAGTATTGCAAAGAACTATTAAATAAATTCGATATGGAGCAGTGTAAAGACGCATCTACACTTATGGCATCTGCATGTTATGTGGACAAAGATGAAAAGGGAAAAACGATTTAGGTAACCAAATATCGCGGGATAATCGACTCATTATTGTACTTAAATGCTAGCTGCCCTGATATTATGTTTAGAGTTTGTATGTGTGCTAGATTTCAAGCTTTGCTAGAAGAATCGCATTATATTGTTGTAAAACGTATCATGAGATATCTAAAGGGAACTATAAATATGGTATTATGGTATCCTAGGGATGCCTCCCTATCCTTGGTACGTTACTCTGATTCCGACTTCGCTGGGTGTAAGTTGGATCGTAAAAGAACTAGTGGGATTTGTCCCCTATTAGGCAGCTCCCTAGTTGCATGGCATAGTAAAAAGCAAGCGTGCATTGCTTTGTCCACCGTTGAAGCGGAATATATTGCCGGTGGCGTGTGTTGCGCTCAAATCCTTTGGATGAAGCAGCAACTTAAGGACTTTGGGCTCATATTAGAAAACATCCCTATTAAGTGTGATAACACGAGTGCCATTGTCATTAACCTTTCCAACATTCTCTTCTTGCATTATAAAACTAAGCATATTGAAATAAGGCATCATTTTTACGTGATCATGTTCAAAAAGGTGATTGTATGTTGGAATTTGTTGAAACATCTAAACAATTAGCAGATATTTTCACCAAGCCCCTCTCACGAGATACATTCTATGTTCTTTGAAGAGAACTAGGAATTCTTGATGAAAAATATCTTGTTTGATAATTTGTGATTGCGTTGCATGACCCCTCTTCAATGCTTTATAAATAATGTTGAATGCTTATGATTCCTTGTATAATCCATGATTCTGTGCTCAAAAATTTTAAATATATGTGATAGCTTAAAATTCATTTTCCAATAAGTTTGAAATCCATGCATGCTTCTAAAAAAACATCCAAAATTTTGTATCTGGTGCATTTAATCGATTAAGTCAATCAGTTAATCGATTACCTGGGCCAACATTTTTAAACCTGACATTTTTAACTCAGGTTAATCGATTAAGGGATGCTGTTAATCAATTAACGACATCAGTATACCAGAAACAAAATCTTTTCTGTCTATTTTTCAAAACCTCATTCATCCCATTTTCTCTCAAATCTCAGAGGAACAAGTCCAACATCATCCCTAAACTTCAACCTAGCCCCAAATAGAATCACCCCACTACATTTCCACTCCATAAATCGACTTCCTCATCTCCCATTTCCAAGAAATATGTTTTCCCCAAATTGAAAACCCAATAAGTGCAAAAAGTATACACTTTTCACTATCATTTTATGACACTTATCCTATGCAAATTGTAGAAAACCAACTTAAATTAACACTTTTAGGTGAATTTTGTATGATTAAATAAATTAGTTCTTTATTAGTTCTTGTCCAAGTTTTCTTTGATTTTTGTAGGAAATTGAATGTTAAAGATAAAATTCAAAGATGGACAAGAATTCAAGCCAAAATGCAAGACAAAAGCTCAAAATGAATTGCTAAAAGTAATCAAGTTAAAGTATGGCATGCTATGTGCTTAATTTTGTTACTTAGCCTTGAAGAAAGGTAGCTTACTTCATCTTGAAGAAACCTAAGTTAAGGTAGGCCAAGCAACTTGCAAAAATCAAATGCTTACCTTAACTTAAAGAAAACAACCCAAAAGTGCCAAGCAACCAACGAAAATCAAGTAACAAACCAAAGAAAAAAAGGTTGCTTCACCGTGATGAAATCAAGCACAAAGTTGTCCAGCCAAGCCAAGCACCAAGCACCAGGCCAGGTCAGCCAAGCACCAAGCACCAGGCCAGGTCAGCTAAGCTGCAGAAACAGGCAGCTTAGCATGGGACCAAGTCAGCTAGGCCGCTGAAACATGCAGCTTAGCGGGGAACCAGGTGTGCTAAGCTACTGAAACAGGCAGTTTAGCGGGGAACCAGGTGTGTTAAGCGCCTGGCGCACCAGAAAAATGATTTCTAGATCAACTCATGGAACATCTTACTTTTTCTTTACTTAAAGGCCAAGAACCTGACCTCATGGATGACATAAAGCTATGACAAGAAGGAGGAGGTGTCACCATGCATGTAACCTAGCCCACCATAGGGTCAAGTAGGGGCCAAAGTGGCTCTTCATAGGGGCCAATCGTGAGCAGCTTAGCTCCCAAACGGGGCAGCTAAGCGTCTAGCACCTTGGCCTATATAAAGGCATGAAATTCTCAATTTAAAAATATTGTACATTCATTCTAAATTCTTACTAGTTGATTCATCTTCTTTTCCTTTCGTTTTAGGTAGTTTTTATGCTAGTTTTAGAGTAGTTTTTCATATAATTCAAGAGGAGAGAAGAGAAGGCAAATGAGATGCAAAAATCCATTTTATAATCTCATTTGGAACCTAAAGCATCCAATCCTTTGATGGATGGATCATTGTCCTAACAATTTCATTTGTAAGTTGATTATGTATTTCTACTTCTTCTTTTATTTAAAAATTTGAATTTTAATCATTCAAGTTGGTGCTTTGGTTAATTTTATTTGTTTGAGAAGTACTTAATGCTCTTTTTAGATTGATCACCTAAAAAATGATTTCAAGTCATAAAAATTACTTGTCTCAAACACTTAACAAATAAACTAAGAAGTAGTTGTACTACTTAGTTTATTTGCCAAGTTAAGCATACTTTTCTTAAGATCTTATATTGATTACTACTTCAATATTAGAGTAGCCAAGATTAGGGTGTGACAACCTAGTCTCTTGTGGACGTAATATTGCTTAGTAATAAATATAAGTGATTATCATTCTACTATTTTAGAACATACGCTAAAAGGACGCTTTTAGAACTTGGTGTTTCGAGTTAATCAAAGTAAAACATAAGAACTTGTCTAAGTAGTTCAAACTCATAAGAAGTTGAGAAATATTTTCCTTATTCAAAATGATCTTGTCTCCTCAAGAATTTGTTAATATTTAGTTTATGTTTCTTTTTAATTGTTCATAAGAAATTCACTTCAAAACAAAACCAAAATATGTTTAACTCATTATTTGTGAATTGACATATTCATATGATTCATTCTATTACGCAATTCCTTGTGGTTCGACATAACCCTATACTATACTACAATTGAATCTTGAAAGAGGTATAAATTTTAAAATAGTAAAGTGTTATCAGTAATTTATTTGTTGAAACACGTATTAAAATACAAAAGTGATGAAGCTAACCTACTAACTAAACTCACTAACTTCTATTTATTGTTATTTACTTTCTATAATTTATTTATTCTTTAACACCAACCTTCCTTAAGGAAGAAGTTTGGTTTGTTAAATAAAATGAACCCGAAAGGGAGTAAATAAATAAAAGGTCACTTAAATTTATTATTCTTTTGTTCTCTATTTATTTATTTACTATTCATCACTTTTGTACATTAGAATACCAGTAAACCGGCGTTGGAATTTATTCCACAAAACCGAGATGGTATTCAAAGGTACTTAATAATTATGTAATCAGGGATTGCTTCGACACCATTGTACCGGCGTTAGAATTTATTCTAACAAAGCCGAGATGGAGCAAAGAAGGAATAACTCATTCACATGATTATTAAGAAATAAGTTGTAACTGGAATATTCTTGAAACCATTATACCAGCGTTGGAATTTATTTCAACAAAGCCGAGATGACGAACAAAGAATAAAACCGAGTTCACTTACTTAATCAAATAAAAAGAACACACCATAAATGAGGGAATTTCCGCTTTCAACAAATTGGCACCTTGCTAAGGAACAATTTGTTGAGAGGGGAAAGCCCTCTCACATAAATATCTTTCAACAAAACCCTACCCAAGGTTTCCCTCAACCTTCATCTAAACCTTCATCACGGTTCAGTGTTTGATTACTATGGACAGAGGACGTGCTAAGAGAATCAAGACAACCGCGCAACGTCCACCACGTGCCCCAAAAATCGTGCCACCTCAACAAATAAGGCAGGACCATGGGGACCCATATTATTCATTAATTTTGCAAGAAACCAAGTTGCTGAAATTTCAAAGGAGAAAATCTACATATATTAGGTTTGTGAATTTGACTTGGCTAGCGGAACATAACTTTAAATTTCTGCATGGTTTGCAAGCTCAAGGGGTTGTCCCCTTCTTGGAATTGAAAAGTAACATTTAACTTGCTTTAGTTAGGGAATATTGTGCTAACTTTAGATACAAAGATGGGAAGTATTGGTCGAGGATTGCTGCAAAACTGTTTGAGATTAATGAATATGTCTTTATCCTGTACTGGTGCTAGTTTAAGTGATTGTGGTTGGGCAGACAACAACTCGTTTGATGTTGTTGAAATGTATAAGTCGTGTTTGCGTAGACCTCAATTATATGTTCAAGGCGAATTGACCAAAGCTGGGTCACTGTCCGTGGAAAACAGACCCCTACACTACTTGATTGCCTACATATTGATTCAGAGGAACACATATCATGCACAACCCACGGTGAATGATTTGAGGTTCATGTTTGTTGTGAAGGAGAACATCATGATAAATTGGTCTGACGAGATTCTAAAGGTCATGTATAGCGTCTCCACTTCTCAATCAAGGTTGCTTCCCAAGTTATTGACTATCTACATATTGATGTTTCGGATACTATAGTGCTGGACTACTCAGACAAGGATCACTTGATTGGTGAAAGTCTGATTTATAAAATGGGTATTTACAAGTACGGTAACACATGGCAATATCAAGAGGACTTCAACACTGTAAATCTTGACCCCTCAGGTGAAGGTGATCAAGATGATAACCAAGAGCCATTTGTTGTAACTCAGGGGGAGTATTTAGAAAATGTATCATAGGAACCTGCCTTTGGACAAGCTTACATGGATGCTATGGAACAACGTCTCAACAATAGGATGGATCTCCACTTTCAGTCTCTTAAGGACTCATATCATACGGATTTGGAGAATTTTGAGGAGCGTCAGAATGCCTACATTGACAACCATTATCAATCCTTGCGGAACTATGTTCACTTTTTGGGTTTTTACACACTTGCTGAAAAATGCCCAGTTAATCGATTAAGCATTGTTCATAATCGATTAACCAGTAACAGAACCAGAATGATCAGAGCAACAACTTGCACAATTATTAACCAACACACAAATATATATACAGCATATACTTTTATGCAAGATTAACAAGAACATAGCAAGGAACAAGCATGCGAAATATTAGCTCCAAACTCGCATTAAAACATCTTGAAATATAAAAGAGAAAATGATAGAAAAGATTGCGTAGGGATTTTATCCTGGTTCGTTTTGCTGTCCACTGCAAAACTACATCCAGTCCACCCCTATGATTTGGGAGATTTTCCTTCTTAACTATAGAACACAATGTACGTTACATACACGCTTCCAAATACAAGACTCAAACGTTCCTTTCTTGGAACCAAAAGAACTTTTTTACCCTTGGTTTGACCTTTCCCAAAACCGCTTCCAAGAAAACCTTTCTTACCGCGATTCGGCCCTAGCCAAGGTATCGCTCTTTATCCCAAGACCTCCAAGTCTTTGTGTGAAGAACACCTTACGTAACTGCAGCTAGGATTTTTCCAATGCTTGAATAACATGCTTTGAGTTATGAATGAGTACTTAATACTCAGATATTACAATAAAGATAAAAGCCTAAAACCTAAGCAAGAACTCACAATATATCCTAGTCTAATATGAATGTTCATGCATGAGGTTTCTGAAAATATGCAATCATAAAAACAATTATCTCTTTTTCATTTCAAGAAACACAAGAATGATGCAAGAAAGCTTTTCAAAGAATCATGCAATATGAATATGAAAACTAAAGCCTTAGCATGATCTAATCTTTCTCCTAATTCAACACTCTCTAATA
>NC_032017.1:6232747-6250722 GCF_001865875.1 Lupinus angustifolius | reverse complement strand
TTTAAAGAACTATCTTTTTCTTTTCAAGAAACACAAGAATGATGCAAGAAAGCTTTTCAAAGAATCATGCAATATGAATATGAAAACTAAAGCCTTAGCATGATCTAATCTTTCTCCTAATTCAACACTCTCTAATAGATTCTAACAATGATGATCTATCTCTTTTCTCTGTGTTTTTCCTCTCTTAGCCGTTTCTGCAATTAGCCAGTATTTATACAAAACAAATTTTGCCTCTAAAAATGGTTTTTCAGTTATGCAGTTGAAACAACAGAAAACACTCACGTTAATCAATTAAGCCATGGGTTTAATCGATTAACCAATGTATTTTTAATATATGATTAAAAGTTAAACTACTTATATGATATATGCTCATACAATACATGATTTCCAAAATATAATACCTTTAATGCACAAAATCAATGTATTCAAATGCATGAACCTAATTATCATATATTTCTAGATGATGTCTTATTTTAGTGGATTAATTACTTTATTAAGTCTAGTGAGACTCACACCTAGGTTTACCTATCCTAGACTCAATATCTATGGCAAGCATCTTAGACTTCTAAAAAGATAATAAAGAATTATAACCTAAGTCTAATAAGACACCCCTTGAGCCCTAGGCATGTTGATATTTGAGCCATCTTCAAGCTTTAATTAACTCCTTGTCTTCATCAAAACATAGGAAAAACATTGCTAATGCAATCCTTGATTCTTTGACTTTTCACTTTTGAGGCATAGCTAGGTGTAGCAGGGAAGATAGTAACAAATTTTTTAATTTAGAAGATAATGAAATCAAGGCAAAATCAAAATAATGGAGTTAAGCATGATGGATGCCTTACCGATGTTGGCAATTAGAAGCAAAAGAAAGGGAAAAATGGTAGTAGAAAAAGTAACGGGTCGAGCCATGTATGACTTGAAAATGAAAATGGTTGATATTGAGTTTAGGAAATGAAGAAGTTGGATTTTGTTGGACAATTTAAATAGAGTTGGATGGTTGATCTTATATAGGATAACAACTTCTATTAAATTTATTTTGTTGGATATGTTTCCTCTTTTATTCCCCTTCCAATACTTTATCTATTTTTAAAATAATTTTAATATTTTTGCACGGATAGCGTAAAAAAATTTATATTTTCATTGTATCATCTCTCATTAATGTTTAAACAAAATTAAAATAAAACTAGTAGACATAAATGATAAGTATGGTGTTTTCTTTTAGCCTTCAGAATAAATATAGATATACTCTTATACTCAATTTTATTTCTTTAATAATACATATTCTTAAATTACATAAAAATATTTAAGGGACATCAAACAGGATCACGATTTTCATGTTTTTGGAAAACTTTTTTTTATCAGCAATTGTTAGCATTATAGTATATTTATTGTGGGGAGACTCGATCCCCAACCTCCTCCACTCACACCCTTCATCCTATCCATAAAAAATACTTATAGAATACTATTAATTGTATACTTTTCAATATACTACTCTCTATTGGGTGTTCTCTTAATAATTTATCTTCCAATTGTTTTCATCACTTATTGGAGTTGGAATCAGATTTATTGTAATAAATGAATTAGTCAATATACAAAAAATTAGTAGAGATATTTTAATCAAATTTATTCCATTTTATATTATTTATTGACGTTATGAACCATGTACATAACATAAAACACTAAAATTTAGTAACAGAAAAGGTAATTAAATAAGAGCATTTCATATTTGATTTTTTACAATATGTAAAAGTATCATGTCTAAATAAATTGAGAGTAGATAAGTATTTAGTACCACCCATTTTATCATGGGACTCACTTTAATTATTCCAATAAATAACCATTGTCTTATTTTTGTTTACATAAGAATTCTTTCTCAAAATATATAATATGTAAGTACATACTCACAGCTAGGTAAGTTTATGAGAAATTAAAAAAAAAAGGTTTAAACAAGAAATAGGAATTTCAATTCAATGTTTAATTATTATAAATATATATATATATATATATAATGTTTAATATTTATGCACAGTTAGTGTAAAATTTTATATATTCATTATAACATTTACTACTATAACTTTCTAGTCAATAATAATTAGCACATAAGTGGTAGATGATGTGATGACACTTTAATAGTATAAAAAATACTTAGGGTCCCATGTCCATAAAAATTGAGTTCTTGAATAGATCATTATTCAATAAATTTAGGTGAAAATGAATAGGTGAAATTTGTTTACAATCGAAAAACTGACAAAAGAACACTAAACTAAATTATATATTTAATAATATTCATGAGTAAAGATAATAAATGTTGGTCAAATGTGCAAGTCTTTTATAGTTTAAAAGTATTTCCATGGATTAAAAATTTAATAAACAAAATTCATTCTAATACTAATTAGGTATTTTGTTATTTTCATAGTTAGATTCGTACAAGAAGGGTGAGTTGATGGTTGATGAGAGGCAGTCATGGTGAGTAAGTTACTGAATTATTAATTAATAATATAATAGTATAAAAGTAGTTTTTCGTGAAGAAATTAGTGAAAGTGCAAAGTGTCAAGGATAGCACTAGCAATTTTTTGCCTATATGTTGATGAAGACAAGGTTCTATTAAAGCTTGAAGATGACTCAACAATCAACATGCCTTATGCTCATTTGGTAATATCTTGACTATGACATAATTTGAGTCTATATTCTAAGTAGTATAGGATGTGTGTCGTAGTAAGTGAGTATAGGTTAGGTGAACCTAGGTGTTAGTCTCTCAAGCCACCTTAATTGTTATATCATATACATGACACATATCATCTAGTTAATTGTATGTTCATGCATTATTCATACATGTTATATGGGGATATTAGGCATAATATAATTGCTAGAACATGTATATAATCTGTGCATACGTATGAGAAGTTAACCTTTTGAAACATGTGCATTATTGTGCTAGTTAATCGATTAACGTGGTGACTTAATCGATTAACTCAACTGCATTTCTGTTAAATCAGTGCTTTCAATTACAATTGTTTTCTGTGTCATTCTGTTGCATGGTTAATCAATTAACAGGTAGTCTTAATCGATTAACTAGTCTATTATTCGTTATAACTAATTTATGGTTTAACCGTTTAACTGTTTGCAACGAATCTAACTGCCAAAACTACTTGCTATAAATAAGAGGCAACGTTCAAAAAACTATAGCATTGCATTCTATTGTATAGGGTTGTTTAGAGAGCATATTGCATATTGCATATTGTTTAGAGAGCATATTGAATATTGCATTCTCAGGCGAAGGGTAGAGTCAAACCAAGAATTTAGGGGTTCTAGATTTCAAGAAATAAGCGTCCTATGTGCTTGTAATTGAATTGGTGTGTATCCATACTATATCTCAATATTGTGAAGAAGAAAATCTCCCTAGATCAGAAGGGGAGGCCTGGATGTAGTTTGCAGTGGACCGCAAACGAACCAGGATAAAAATCCTTTTGTGCACTCATTTTCTCTCTTAATTTTCTTTAAGTTTCTTGCTGTTATAAATTTAATCTGCAACTAATATTCTGGATATTTGTTTACTGCCATATGCTTAATATTTGTGCGTAAAAATATCTGTATTATATATGTTCAATTGTGTTTAAATAACTGTGCAATTTTCCTGTCTGATCATTCTGTTATGTGCAATAGTTAATCAATTAAAGCGTGTTGTTAATCGATTAACTGAGTTGTTTCCAGCAGTTGGGTTTTGGTTCAAGAAGCGGTGATCGATAACCGCTACACCTATTCAACCCCCATTCTAGGTGTTACTAGGCCACTGATACCTAACAATTAGATTGTATTAAGTCATGATTATTAATTAATAATAAAAAGTATGTATTGTAACACCATGAATTTTCTGTGTATGTTTTATTAATTATTTATTTTAACAATGATTAATTTTAGAAATTAATCGGTATTGAATTAGACCAAACCATATTCCAGTGTTAGTCTTTTTTTTGTGAATTCCTATTTTGTGGTAACTTTTCGTAATTTTCTGTGATTAAAAGTTTTTGAGCTGCTGTTAGACCCAAATTTGCCTGAATTTGGCCCAATAACGTGTTTTTGAGTTCCGTAACTCGGAATCGAATTCCGATTGTTCTATTGGCTTAGAAATATTATTTTGAGTCAAGATAGACATGAAGTTTGTTTAGAATGCATTTCTATTTATTTTTCACTCCGAATTCCGCGTTTCGAAGTTCTAACCGTAAACCGAAGTCGGGAGATTTTAATATCCGACCGAGGATTAGCCGACAATAATAGAGCATGGTTTATTCGTGAATGTTTCCCCGAAAAGGTGACATCGCTTTCATGTAAAAGACTTGCTTGTGGAACAAGCAAAAGTACATATCCTCTTACACAAAATCCCTTAAATCACTCAACTGCATCTTACACATCTACTTTTTGGAAGAAACCATTGGTCTTTACCCACTCTCAAATCTGATTTCTTGTTCTTAAAAGCCAATACCTAGCTTAGGAGGAAACCCTTGGCATTTTCTCTCTACACTTTAGAATTTTAAGAACTCTTAAGGCAGTTCTTCTTAGTTCTTCATCTTCTTAAGATCTAACCATTAGATGTTTATGAAATTTTAGTATGATGTTTATATGTATGTTATGAACATTTTCAACCGTTGAAATGTTATAAATGTCTTCCTAACTTTTGTTAAGTTCAAAACTCTAAATAGAGATTTTCTTGACATTAGAAAGTTACTTTGAAACCATGAACTCTTTGTGTTCATGGGGCTATTTTTAAGGTTTAAAAAGTTGTATTTATTTTATTTGAGTTAAAGGTGATGATTTTCAAAGGAGCCTTTAAAAAGTTTTGAACCATGTAAAGTTTGAAACTTTTCATTTGTTTTAGGCTTGAGAAACCATAGCATTGAACAAATGCAAAATAGTTGTTTTTCGGATTTGATGATAAAAATAAATGTTGTAGTGGAACATGGTTAAAGGTGATGATATTTACATCAAAGGAACCTTTGAGGAGTTTTCTAACCATGCAAAGTTTGGATTATTTTCACTTGTTTTTGGCTTGAAAAACCATGGCCCTGGACAAATTTAGAATAGTATATTTTTAATGATGAGGTTTGGTTGTGTTTCAAAGGGGATGATTTTGTTATCAAAGGAACATTTAAAGTGTTTAATGATAAGTTGAAAGATCAAAACTTTCCTTAGAATTAGGTCTAAATCATGACCTATATGTGTTTAGGAAAAGTTTAGTTTCTAACTTTGAAATACAAAATGTTTTTGCTTGAGTTGTTGTGAAAAAGTGTAGCTTAGGAAATTTTGAGTTAAAAGGTTGTTTAAGTATGAGATCAACACTAACAAGAATGTGTTGAAATGACCATGAGAAACTATTGTATAAAATATGGAATCTACTTAAGATAACTTACTTTAAAGTGGTCAGATCAACTTAGAAGATATTGATTTAAAAAGTGTGGACTTTGATTAAGAAACTTACCTTGAAATGGTGAAGTATGGCTTAAAAAGTCTTCATGAAAGTATTAATTTAGGTTAAGATACAAGTATAAACTTTATGAAAATCTTATCTTGAAAATGTTGGAAATCGAGAACGAGACTTTCGAGGATAAATGATGGTTCAAAAATATGAATCTTGAACCAGATGGATGAAAGTGTTTGAGTTCATAAATGAGTTAAAACATTGTTTTTATCTTAGGATTATCATGTAAAAATCTAATTTGTGAATCTCTAAATAGTTTTTGTGTGTTTAGTTTCGAAGCTTTGGAAGTCGGACAACCAGCCCACTCTCTCGTAAAGGAAAATCAAGCGCGACAATATAAGGTGAGGGAGAATACATCATCACATAGTGGTGTCCGAATATGACATCCGGATCTCCTAAACTATCTCAAACGTTTGAAGTTATATTTGTGTCTTAAGTTTTATGATTAGGATAGCTTAAAATATCAAGCATTGTGGTGGCTACGCATGAAGGAACACCACTCGAGAAACTAAAATGCCTTGGGATCGAAAAAAACAGAGAGTTTCGATCCGGTAGCCCAAAAGGGCGAGGAAAATGGTCCTGGTAAATGGACCACCCTCGCCTGAGCGAGGGAGAAATAGAGAAGAATGGTTCCAAATAGCGCTTGGGCGAGCAACCCCTCGCCTGGGCGAGCGATAACCATGCAAGAAATTGAGTCTGTTTTGATGAATTGGTCGCTTGAGCGACAGTCCCTCACTTGGGCGAAAGACAAACAATATATTGACTGATTGCGATTGTTTGATTGCTTAGGCAATATCCCTAGCTTGTGTGTGAAGTGTATTTACCCTTGGGAAAGACTGTGACTCAGATGATTGAACCCGGTGCCCAAATCGACAAACTTATACAAGTACCTTTGTTCTTGCGCCTATTTAGGGCAACGTTTCCGACTTTGATGTCGTGATTAGGGCGATACCAAAAAAAAAAGGATTACATGATACCACGCAGCGAGGTTGTCTGGCCATAAGAGGCTTGGCCATGTGGCCATCTAGGGTGATTCAGCGATGGTTCGTAGTGGTATGAATGTTATTCCTTTATTTACGTGTTGACGTAAGATCGGGTCCCACAAGAAGCATTCCTCTAGGAGATGTCTTAGGTTGGGCTGATCATATAAAATAATGATTAAAAGATTTAATTGGCTAACCTCGGTTAGTGTGCATACTCATTATGGATAATGAAGTAGTGGAGAGGAAATTTACGGGAGACAAACAAGCCCCGAGATGTTGAGAGGGACGACGATGGCGGTGGTTCGTCAGCAAAGTCTTGATGGTGAGTCTAGGTGAGACGAGTCCCTTGTATTCCTAGATGATATATTTTGTTGGATCAGACAGTTCTCACAGAACAAACTAGACGATCTCTGACAACCCCTCTTTGCAATCTGGATCAATGAGAGGGATGCCCAAAAAGTGTTTGATACGACACCGTCCTGAAATGGACAGTTCTTCGGAACAGATCGATTATATATCCTTGCGAGGAATAATTTTGGTTCGTTCAAATCGGCTTGTTATGGGACATGTACTCTTAGTTATTTCCGAATAGTATATTGGGAGGATATTGGTGAAAGGATGGATGAAACAAGCATAACATTCATACATTGAGATTGTGGACTTTGATCCTCATAATCTGAGATTATAACATCATTCATCATTGTGCATTTTTATATCTGAAGTATATATTGTGTTTATTATGCATGTCTGTCTGCATATTCCGTGTAATTTCATGTTGTCAATGAGTAATATTCATTATATGTCTTACTCCCTCTTCTTTTTGTTTGTCTTCGGATCGCGTTTTGTTCAGATTGATCATTCTGCAAGGATTCGGAGTTACCACTTCTCAATGTCCCAGGAGGAGGCATGGAGGATAGAGGGAGATCGATACACCTACTCAAGCCCTTGTGACTTAGATCTGTGTCGGGTACTTTTTTATGTGCTGGATGTCTCAGCCTTTTGTGTAATTTCAGTTTGGGTGAATATTTCTTCCGCCTTATATTTCGTATAGATATTTTCCATTATTAAATGAAGTATTATTCAAAATTATATTGTGTTATTTTTTGTTACCATTAGGTAACGATTTTTGATTTTCCGCAATGTATGTTACTTAAAGTGATGTCCCGAAAACGAAACGAATAAGATGATAAGTTTACATTACATTATTCAAAAAAATTGTTTTTACCCATTTTTGGGAGTAATTTTCAGGGCGTTACATGTACTATAAAAGTAGTATAATTTCATTTGTTAACCGTGTACATGCTGATGGTATAAAATATTTTATGTTGGATAATTTTTATAACATCTTTCAAAGTTTTAGTTTTAATCTACTTTTCAGATTTTTATAATTTTATGTAATATGATGAAAAGATAAAACCATTAATTCATTTAGTTGTGCCAGAAAATTACGAGTAATATTAGTGGGAGATAATTTTGAAAATACATCTAATTTTTAATAAATTTTGTGATATTAGCTGCATTAATCATAATTCTTAATTCACATAAAACTAACAAAAAAATGTCTTATAAATAGAATCAGAGATAATAATAAATATATTTTTGTTCTTATTTAGCTATATCTTAAACTAAGACACATAAAGTGATTTACATAATTAAGATAGTTAAAACACGTAAAAGTTTATTACTTATTTTTCATATAAGAAAATCATACCCCGCAAGTAATGCCACTTACTTTGAGATTTAAATTTTCATGAGACTTGTGATTATTTAAGAAAGTGCTTACAAATTTACTAGATAATTAAATTAAAATTATGAATGTTAAGGATAATGTAAATGGTGCGAATAACTAATTTTGTCATCTCTATATTAGAAAAGTAAGAGAAAATAAATAAATAAATAAAATGAAAAAAGATAGAGAATGAAGTTAATTATTAAGTTTTGATTGGTGAGGGAAGTATATTTTATGAAAAAGTTAGACAATATGAGTAATTGAGATTTTAAGGTTAGATAGTTGCTAATTATGGATAGAATCTGGTTTTAAAATAAACAACTTACTTTTAAAACTATTTCAAAATAATGAAGGATTGAAACATAAATATTTCTTATTTCTTGATTTGTAAACGCATCATTAAATTAAAGACTTTTTTATGAAAACAAGATCATATATAATTTAGTAAGCGTAACATGTTTGATCTATAAATAGGGTTAACAGATAGAAAAAATAGGTAAGAAAACATCAAAATTATAAAGTCATATTAAATGACTAAAAACTATAACTTTCAACTTTTAATATTGGAAATAGTTCTAAATCATTGATGTTAATGATCTCGGAAACTCTTGCCCATATTATGTATTAGGGCAACGATTTTTAAAGAATATTGCTATATGTCAAAAACAATTGTGGCCTTAACAAAAAGGCAACGTTCAGACAACTATAAAATTTTGACCTTAAGTAAATAGTGCTAATTTTCTAAATCTGGTGATATATTAGGTTGTTGTTGTAGAAGAAATTTTAATATGGATTGTCGTTTTCAGAGTGATTTTCTAAATCTGGTGATTATTAGTGCTAATTTTTAGAGTGATTTTCAACTGAGGTCCGTAAAGAATGGTATTATAATTTTTTTAATTGAATATCATATATATATATATATAACTTTTTTAATAATTTCAGATTATATATGATCAAATTATTATTATTACAACTAAACTATAGTCATAAATTATTAAATACATGCATTATTACTATATAATAATTATTTTATATATATTGATTATTATAAAATTCATAATTATGTAATCAAAATTGAAAACTAGTTTGTTAACCATGTATATAAATTATGGTGTAGGTGTGGGTTTGCACAACCACTACATCATATTGCCATCAGTAATTAAGTGGTTGTGATTGGTATCCATATGGATAGTGCAAATATAGAGATGACAGATCGATCAAAGTTTAATTATTATAAATATATATATATATATATAAATAATGTTTAATATTTATGCATTGTTAGTGTAAAATTTTATACATTTATTATAACATTTATTACTTTAACTTACTAGTCAATAATAGTTAACACATAAGTGGTAGATGATATGATGACACTTTAATATTATAAAAAATATTTACGGTGTAAGTCCTTAAAAATTAAATTATTGAATAGATCATTATTCAATAACTTTAGCTGAAAATGAATAGGTGCAATTTGGTTACAATTGAAAAAATGACAAATGAACACTAAACTAAATTATATATTTAATAATATTCATGAGTAAAGATAATAAATGTTGGTCAAATGTTAAGTCTTTTATAGTTTAAAAGTATTTCCAAGGATTAAAAATTTAATAAATAAAATTTATTATAATACTAATTAGGTATTTTGTTAGATTCGTACAGAGTTGAAGGTTGATGAGAGGCAGTCATGGTGAGTAAGTTACTGAATTATTAATTAATAATACAGTAGTATAAAAGTAGTCATATTATGTAACACTTGATATTGGAAAAAGTTCTAAATATTTGATGTTAATTATCTCGAAAATTCTTGCCCATATTATGTATTAGGGCAACTATTTTTTAGAGAATATTGCTATATGTCAAAAACAATATGGCCTAAACAAAAATCAAGGTTCAGATAAAAATGAAGCTCTTTGAAATTAAAATATTTAATTTTCCTTCTAATAAATATTATCCACTTTATTTCAAATTTCTACAGTATCGTTTGTCATTACAAGACGTTTAGTGAAGGTCCTTAAAGATAAAAAGTTGTTCATGTTATTTTTAATGTTATCTTTTTATCCACCATTTGTATCAGAGTGATTTTCAACGGAGGTCCGTAAAGAATTATATTTTTTTAATTAAATATCATATATTATAACTTTTTTAATAATTTCAGATTTTATATGATCAATTAATTATTATTTCAACTAAATATAGTGATAAATTATCAAATACATGCATTATTATCATATAATAATTATTTAAATATATTGATTATCATAAAATACATAAATATATAATTAAAATTGAAAACTACTTTGTTAACCATATATATAAATTTAGTGGTTGTGATTGGTATCCATATGGTTATTGATATTGATAGTGCGAAAGAGGTTATCCATTTTGATTCTTGGACTATCCTCATTCATTGCAAGTCTTTCAACACAAAAAATGAAGCTCTTTAAAATTTCAATCTTTAACTCACTTTATAGTGACACTGACACCCCCTGAGTTTTATTATTTACATTGATTTGTATATTATTTAGATTTGTTTACATAATATATCATGTTTTGTTTAGCTTAATTGCATTTATCACATTTTTTGTTTAAAAGATTACACTTATTTCTTATGCAGTGGTGATTAATGTAATGAAAGTTTAAACATAGGGGAGGTTTGTGTAAGTGTAGAAAAGTGATGGATGGTTTGTGTAACTTCACTAAAACTCAGGGGTGTCAGTGTAATTTACTCTAAAAAATATCCACTTTATTTCAGATTTCTACAACTGAATATTTTTTGTCATTGCAAGAGGTTTAGAGAAGGTCCTCAAAGTGTATTTGTTTTATAAAAATTTGTTCACGTTGTTTTTAACATCACCATTTTATCCACAACTTCTATTGGAGTGATTTTCAACATAGGCATGTGAAGAATGGTATGGACAAGTAATTGTGGGAATGTGAAGCATTTTAAAGCAGCATGCCTATGATAAAGGAAATAACGTAATTAGGAGAAGATTCTATTATTCATCTGATTTTTAAGATTGACTTATTTTTTATACATAACATTATTAATTTTTCTCAAATAGAGTAAATAAATAAAAGTCAGAAGTGATGTTTTTTTTATCGGCAAAATTCAGAATGATGTATCCATCCATCATATTCGTACAATTTTATTAGAATGAAGGAGGAAGAGAGCAAGGTTTGATACACCAGCACTTGGCACGTAAGGAGACTCCCCGGAAAAAACCATCAGTGTAGCCGATACGTTCACAATATCAAGCACAGCTTAAGCTGCTTACACATGGTACTGGGTAGCGATAGTCAATAAACCCACACATTCCTTTTTCTATCCCCTGAGGTATAAATGCTTCTGTCACTAAAACAATAACTCAATTAAACAATAAAGAACAACTATAACCCATTATGAAAAGGAAAGCAAGTTATGAAATATATAGCTTGGATAAATATTAAAAAATACAACTTGAATATGATTTTGGTTTTTGTGATCTTAAAAAAATGATTAGGTTTATTTTGGTATACAAAACATGCATGATTAGGTTTTACATAATTTAAAAATATATATATATATTTAGTCTATGAGATTAAATTGTTGGATTATGTATTTTTATTGTTAATGAAATACAAACAAATATGACAACTTCACTAGATAAATGACACGTGAATGTGCAGTATTGATTAAAAAAAAATATATCACCAAAAGTTGGCGAAATTAATTTAATTTTTTACGAGGACCAAAAATTATATGAACAAAAACTATATTTAGACAAATAGATATTAAATAATGTATGCTACTTCTGTCACTTAATGCAAATATGTTACAAACTTTTGAGGCATAGCTAGGTGTAGCAGGGAAGATAGTAACAAATTTTTTAATTTAAAAGATAATGAAATCAAGGCAAAATCAAAATAATGGAGTTAAGCATGATGGATGCCTTACCGATGTTGGCAATAGAAGCACAAGAAAGGAAAAAATGGTGGTAGATAAAGTAACGGGTCGAGCCATGTATGACTTGAAAATGAAAGTAGTTGATATTGAGTTTAGGAAATGAAGAAGTTGGATTTTGTTGGACAATTTAAATAGAGTGGGATGGTTGATCTTGTACAGGATAACAACTTCTATTAAATTTATTTTGTTGGATATGTTTCCTCTTTTATTCCCCTTCCAATATTTTAACTATTTTTAAATTAATTTTAATATTTTTACATTGATAATGTAAAAAAAATTATATTGTCACTATATCATCTCTCATTAATGTGTAAATAAAATTAACACTTAAATAAAATTAAAATAAAACTAGTAGACATAAATCATAAGTATTGTGTTTTCTTTTAGACTTTCGAATAAATATAGATATACTCTTATATTCAATTTTATTTCTTTAATAATACATATTCTTAATTTACATAAATATATTTAAGGGACATCAAATGGGATCACGATTTTCATGCTTTTGGAAAACTTTTTTTATTAACAATTTTTAGTATGTTAGTATTTTTATTATGGGGAGATTCAAACCCCAACCTCCTCCACTCACATCCTTCATCCTATCCATAAAAAAATGCTTGTAGAATACTATTAATTGTATACTTTTTAATATACTAGTCTCTATTCATTGTTCTCTTGATAATTTATATTACAATTGTTTTCATCATTTATTGGAGTTGAAATCAGATTTAATGTAAGAAATTAATTAGTAATATACATAAAATTAGTAGAGATATTTTAATCAAATTATTCCATTTTATATTATTTATTAACTTTACGAACCATGTATATAACATAAAACATTAAAATTTAGTAACAGAAAAGGTAATTAAGTAAGAGCATTTCATATTTTATTTTTTACAATTTGTAAAAGTATCATGTCTAAATAAATTGAGAGTAGATAAGTATTGAGTTCCACCCATTTTATAATGGGATTCACTCTAATTATCCCAATAAATAACCATGGTCTTATTTTGGTTTACATAAGAATTCTTTCTCAAAATATATAATATCTAAAGATAGCAACTAGATGTGCTCCCCCATGACAATAAAAAGTAGCACTCTTGAACCATCAATATGTTGAGATAATGAAAGTTCCAACTTTCTTGGAGCTCTGCTAGGGCTTATTTCCAACTTCTTCGGATCTTCTCCAATCTCATCATGACCTCTCCCCCTCCTCTCATTCCTTGGTCTTTCTTAGGTGACATGCCAGATCTGTCGCATAAGCTCAAGCCAAATGCTCATTCTCTCCCAAAACCTTCTTTTCTTCAAGCTCTTAAGGGCTCGGGTGAGGTTTCCATTTCACAGCTTCCCCTCCCTTGTGTTAAGGGAGATGCAATAGCCATTAAAATCCCAGAGGCAGAGTACCAAGCTGGATTATAGAGATGCAAAAACCATTTACATGGTAGAATTATCCTCTCAAAAGGAGACCAGCCATTAAAGTTCCCTGAACTCAAAACCAAACTCTCTTCTCTCTGGGCACTGGCGGGAAAATGGAACATGATTTCACTGGGCAGGGGTTTATATGATTTCTCATTCTCTTCAGGAGAGGATATGAGGAAGGTGTGCTCAATAGGATCTTGGAATCTCAAGCCAGGAATCCTAAGACTCTCACTATGGATGCCTGACTTCAATCCCTCCCTTCAAAAGATCACACACTCTCAGTGTTGGGTTAAAATTCTAGGACTCCCTCAAAAATATTGGAGTCCTACGATTATATTCGCAATAGCAGGAGGAGTTGGCACCCCTATCTCCCTGGATGAGGCAACAAAAAATAGATCCTTTGGCCATTATGCAAGAGTGCTAGTGGATATCAACTTAAAGAACTCTCTTCCTGACCAAATTTTGGTGGAGAGGGAGGGGTTTGCGTTCTTTGTATCCATTGTAGTGATGATCATTTTCATGATATCTTATCTCCAAGTAATGAAGTATATAAGTACCAACTCCTTTTCTCATCGACGATCATTCTAATGATGATTATACCATTGAGTTCCCTTTCAACCGATGATCATTCTGGTGGTGCTTTTTTCTCTCGCTCATTGACAAATTATATTAGCGATGAATTATATTAGTTATAACTGCATTTCATATCGATGGTTATTTCGATATTGATTATATATGCAGATTTTGCAGTTCACAATATTGTTCATCAATTTTTGTATGGAGCCCATATATCTAATTATTTGGTTATTTTTTTCATTTTTAAGGAATTACAATAGAACCTGAAGTGGTCAGGACCCAGCATGAACCCCCCCAACCCCCAGGTGGTAACTTCATTATTCAAGACATCCAGGAAATGACCAATCCATCTGCAGCTAGAGATATGAGGTTAGTAGGAAGGCTATGGGCTGATGATAAAGAGGAGGAGGGTGAGGAATTGGGGGAGGACTCATACACTGAGGTTCTCTCAAAATCTCAAAAGAAGAAATTAAGGAAAAGGAATAGCACTGAAAAGGTGTACAATACCCACAAGGGTGGATACCTAACCCCTTCTCAATGAGAGTTCTTTATTGGAACTGCAGGGGATTTGGCAGCCTTAAAACAAGGTTAGTCCTCAAGACTTTCTGCATGGACCACAAACCTGATTTGGTTTTCCTATCTGAGCCTTTTATTTCCTCGGAGGCCCTCTCCCCTCTATTCTGGTCTGGAATGAACCTAAAGTTGTTTGTGAAGAATGATAGGCATCCTCAGTTGCCTAATATCTGGGGTATTTGTAGAATTGACCTGTTTCCCTTAGTTATAGCTAATTCCAGACAACAAATTTCCATTTATGTTTCTGATCAGGATTCCACATGCCACATCTGTGCTGTGTATGCACACACTCACTATATTCATAGAAGAGTTCTTTGGGCTGAGATCAGAGACATCATGGCTGCAATTTGGTGCTGCATTGGGGATTTTAATGTGATTCTTGGAGCTAATGAGCATCGTGGCCATGTTGTCCCTCTTAGATTGCCTTCTGAGGAATTTAAGTCATTCTCTGATGGCTCTAACCTTATCCACCTTTTGACTAGAGGTGCTCAGCTCACTTGGACTAATAAAAGGAGAGGCAATGCCCTCACTGAGAAAAGGTTGGATAGATGTCTTTGCAATGCTGCTTGGCTTGCCTCTTGGAATGAAATTTTCTGTTGTACTTTGGCTAGAATCTCTTCTGATCACCACCCTCTCCTCCTCAGTTTCTCCTCTTCATCAATCTCCAGAATATCTGCCTTTAGATTTCATGGTATGTGGCTTCAACATTTGGACTGTAAAAGAGTGGTTGCTGAGGTTTGGCATTCTGATATTAGAGGTTGTCCTATGTTTATCATCTCTCAGAAGCTCAAGCTGCTAAAAGTGAGGCTTAGAGATTGGAACAAAACTGTCTTTGGTGATTTGCATCTCAGGGTTAAGACCTCCCTTGCCTCAGTTGATTCCATCCAGCAGTGCATCAGCAACTCTGGCCCTGATGAGGATCTCTTGGACCAAGAAGCTATTGCCCAACAGCAGTTGCTTCAAGCTTTAATGGTTGAGGAGGTTTTTTGGAAAGAAAAAGCTAAATGAACTGGCACATAAATGGTGATAGGAATACTAGCTTCTTTCACAAAGTGGCTAAGGTTAGGCAAAACACCAAAGCTCTCACCATGCTAAAGGAGGGGGAAAATATTCTAACTAATCATGATGAAATTGTCACTCATGTTTTGGACTATTTCACAGCCTTGTATGCCTCTCCTAACACTATTACCCCTAATGATCTGATTAGTTCTGTTGTCCCTCATTTGGTGAATGATGATGATAATTTCTTGCTCACTAAGCTCCCATCCAATGAGGAAATTAGATCTGCTGTGTTTAGCATGAAGGGGGATGGTGCTCCTGGCCCTGATGGATTTGGTGGTTGTTTCTTTCAGGCTTTCTGGGAAATTATAGGACCTAATGTGTGTCAATCTGTGATCTACTTTTTCTCCAACAATTGGCTTCCTCCAAACTTAAACTCCAACTCTGTGGTTCTCATCCCTAAGCACCCTGAAGTTGATATAATTGAGGACTTTAGACCAATTGCCTTGGCAAACTTCCAATTTAAAATCATCACCAAAGTCTTAGCTGATAGACTTGCTCTGGTGGCTCCTAAAATTATATCTCCTCAGCAAAGAGGATTCATAAAGGAGAGGCATATCCATGAGTGCATCTGTATTGCTTCTGAGGCAATCAACTTGCTTGATCATAAAGTGTTTGGAGGAAATTTGGCCATCAAGCTGGACATCAGAAAGGCTTTTGACACCCTTGACTGGTGTTTCTTGTTGGACACCCTTTCTGCTTTTAGTTTCAACAACAAATTTACTGACTGGATCAAGACCATTCTTCACTCAGCCAAGCTATCAATCAGTGTTAATGGGCAAGCTGTTGGGTTCTTCTCCTGCAAAAGGGGAGTTAGACAAGGGGATCCTTTGTCTCCCCTGCTTTTCTGTCTTGCTGAGGATGTCCTTAGCAGAGGCATCTCCAAGTTGGTGTTAGAGGGACAACTAAGTCCATTATCTGGTCCTTCTAATCTATACACTCCCAACCATGTGTTATATGTTGATGACATCCTCATATTCTGTAAAGGTATCAAGAGGAATCTCATGGCTCTTAAGAGGTTGATTATTGATTATGCCAATGCTTCAGGTCAACACATAAGTCTCACCAAGTGCAGATTCTATTCCACCACTGCCTCTCCTAGGAAAATCATGGATTTGTCTTCCACACTTGGTTTCTCTCATGGCAGGCTTCCTTTTAACTATCTTGGTGTTCCTCTTTTTCAAGGGAAACCAAGGAAGATCCACCTCCAAGCAATTGCTGATAGGATTATCCTTAAGTTAGCCACCTGGAAAGGCTCCTTACTGTCTATCATGGGAAGAGTTGAACTGGTCAAGTCAATCATTCTTAGTATGCTCACCTACAGCTTTCACATATACTCTTGGCCCTCCATCTTGCTGCAGAAATTGGACCAGTGCATTAGAAATTTCATTTGGTTAGGAGACACAAGCATAAGGAAAATTGTTACTGTGTCTTGGCACAAGGTCTGCTCTCCCTCTAGCTCTGGTGGCCTCGGTCTCAGATCCATCAAGGCTATGAATCAGGCTGCTTTGATCAAGCTTGCCTAGGAAATGTCTTCCTCCAACCAGGAGTGGGCTATCCTTTATAGGCATAAGTTTGGGAGAGGCACCTCCCATTCTCAGAGATATTTTAAATCTTCCATATGGCCTGGCATCAAAAGCAATTGGCACACAGCTATGTCTAATTCCATTTGGTTGGTTGGAGAAGGGAAGTGTATTAATTTCTGGTTGGACAACTGGTTGGGCTCTCCTCTGGTGGACTCCCTTCACATCCCTGAGGAGTTCCACAACTCTCTCCTATCGAAGATAGCTGATTTTACTCAGGACTGCAAATGGACAATTCCCAAGCTTATTCATGATCGCTTTCCTCAGATTGCCTCTAGCATTGCTGATACAATCATCACAGACAAGGGTGACCAATTTGTTTGGCAGGGCACTATGGATGGCTCTTTGCCTCTTCATGCTGCTTATAACCACATTAGGCCTAATGCTAATCATATGACCTGGTGTAGGACTATATGGTCTGATTCAATTCCTCCATCCAAGTCCTTCACTACTTGGAGGTTGTTCCATAGGAGAATGCCCACAGATGAAAATCTACAATTGAGAGGGTACTCTCTAGCTTCAAGATGCAACCTCTGCAAACTCAGCTGTGAAACATCTGATCATTTGTTTCTCCTTTGTCCCTTTTCAGTTGACCTTTGGCATTGGATTGGTGGCTCTTTTCACA
>NC_032017.1:6220962-6232647 GCF_001865875.1 Lupinus angustifolius | reverse complement strand
ATATTGGGGTGTTTCACCCAGCCTTAAAAAAAAATATAATATCTAAGTACATACTCACAGCTAGGTAAGTTTGTGAGAAATTAAAAAAAGAAGGTTTAAACAAGAAATAGGAATTTCTATTCAAAGTTTAATTATTTTAAATATAAATATATATATATATATATATAAATAAAGTTGAATATTTATACACCGTAAAATTTTATACATTCATTATAACATGTACTACTTTACTTTACTAGTCAATAATAGTTAGCACATAAGTACATAAAAGTTACACTTGAATACTATAAAAAATACTTATGGTGTAAGTCCATAAAAATTAAATTCTTGAATAGATCATTATTCAATAACTTTAGCAGAAAATGAATAGGTGCAATTTGGTTACAATTGAAAAAAATGACAAATGAACACTAAACTACATTATATATTTAATAATATTCCTGAGTAAAGATAATAAATGTTGGTCAAATGTTTAAGTCTTTTATAGTTTAAAAGTATTTCCATGAATTAAAAATTTAATAAATAAAATTCATTATAATACTAATTAGGTATTTTGTTATTTTCATAGTTAGATTCGTACAAGAAGGGTGAGTTGATGGTTGATTAGAGGCAGTCATGGTGAGTAAGTTACTGAATTATTAATTAATAATACAATAGTATAAAAGTAGTTTTTCTTGAAGAAATTAGAATGTATTAAGGCATAATTATTAATTAATAATAAAAAGTATGTAATATAAAAGTTGTATAATTTCATTTGTTATCCGTGTACATGCTGATGGCATAAAATATTTTTTGTTGGATAATTTTTATAACATCTTTCAATGTTTTAGTTTTAATCGACTTTTCAGATTTTTAAAATTTTATGTAATTTGATGAAAAGATAAAACCATTAACTTATTTAGTTGTTCCAGAAAATGAAGTGTAATATCAGTGGGAGATAATTTTGAAAATACATCTAATTTTTAATAAATTTTGTGATATTAGCTGCATTAATCATAATTCTTAATTCACATAAAACTAACAAAAAAATGTCTTATAAATAGAATCAGAGATAATAATAAATATATTTTTGTTCTTATTTAGCTATATCTTAAACTAAGACACAAAAAGTGATTTACATAATTAATATAGTTAAAACACATAAAACTTTATTACTTATTTTTCATAAAAGAAAATCACACCCTGCAAGTAATGCCACTTACTTTAAGATTTAAATTTTCATGTGACTTGTGATTATTTAAGAAAGTGCTTTCAAATTTACTAGATAATTAAATTAAAATTATGAATTTTAAGGGTAATGTAAATGGTGCCAATAACTAATTTTGTCACCTCTATATTAGAAAAGTAAAAGAGAATAAATAAATATATAAAATGAAAAAAGATAGAGAATGAAGGTGGTGAGGGAAGTATATTTTATGAAAAAGTTAGACAATATGAGTAGTTTAGATTTTATTTTTTTTAAACAAAGGTGCTAACATTCACCCAAGATTTCATTAAAAAGTAAAGGATTACAAACGGATGCCAAAAACTTACAAGTTGCGGAACCTATAATTAGGAAGCAAATTCCTATTCCCGTAAAATTCATCATGCAAAAAAGCCGGCATACTATTCCACCAAGAGTCAATCTTGGAAGTCCAGTGTTGTTAAAACCGTACCGGTTATCAAACTGGTCAGGGTACTGGTATAGTGGTATAGTGGTTCAACAAGTGGTTCAGTAATTAAACCGCATGCCGGTTAAACCGGACATACGACTTATATTTTTATATATATAACCCTATAACAAAAAAATTCCAAATAGGTAGGTACTCAAATTTATAATCCATATTTATAATCTATTCAAAATTCACATAAATAAACAACTTTAAGTCTTTAACAAATTCAAAGTCTAAATTAAAAAACATATATCAATCCAAAAGTATCACTTAACAACCGCAAAATATAAATAAATGACATAAGTTCACAACCCACTCTACAAAACAAATAAATTTGGAGTTTTAACATTTAACACCAATGAGTCAAAGTTGTCTCATATGAATATTATATTTTTATACCAAATCCTATCTTCAGACAGTACTCCAAGATTATACAAATGTATGTTAGGAACCAAAAGGTGTAATCTAAGTATGTTTTGGAAGTATGTGCCTTGAAGGGTTGAAGAATGGTGAGGGTCACCTTGTAAGGGATTTTTAAGTTTTTTTTTATGTGTATAAACCGGCCGGTTTAGTAAAATACCGGCCGGTTCACCGGTTTTGACCGGTTTGATACTTGACCGGTTCAACACCTGTACCGTACCGGTTAGGGGTCCGGTTCACCGGTTTTCTGGTTGAACCGGCCGGTACGAAATGGTTTTTATAACTATGCTTGGAACTAACTCCATAAGTGGCAAGCTTATCAGCACAAGAATTCCCTTGTCTAAAAATATGACTAACCATAAAGTGCATGGAATTTAAAATGTGATTGCACTTGTTCATGAGATTACTTAGACGCCAAGGAACCAATTTGGAACCGTGGAAAATGTCCACCACCACCTTTGAATCACACTCCAACCAAATAGACCTCCATCCTTTCTCATGGGCTATAGTGACAACCATTATAGCTACAAGTAACTCCACATATATAGAATTCTGGATGCTGAAATAGGAAGCAAAGCAACCCATGAATTCCCCGTTACTATTTCTGAAAATCCCCCCCTCCTGCATGACCAGGACAACCATGGACAACACCATCTGAGTTTGCTATCACCCAACCAAAAGAAGGAGTCTTCCAAATTACCTCTAAAATATTAGGAGCCTTGAGAAAATTGTCTGTTATACCGAAAGCTCTTAGTAACTTGAACTCTGTTATAGAGTTTTTTGCATACAACTTGCAGATATTCCTAGTGAAGGCAGTGTCAATTTTGATTTTTGCCATGGCTTGAAAGAGGGAAATGTCCATATCATTAAATCTAGCTTGGTTTCTGCAGTACCAGATTGTAGATATGGCATTAAGAATGCAAGCTATCATTATTGTCTTTGCCAAAGGAATAAAAGAATCTGAGATGATGAGAAGATTGGCAATAGAGCAAGACCCCAGGCTACACCCAGTTTGAGCCTAAAGCCCTGTCCAGATTCCTCTAGCAAACCTGCACCTGAAGAAGATATGCTCAGAAGACTCCTCATTTTCCTTGCAGAGAGAACAAATTGATCCCAAAGCTAAGCCTCTAGCCTTTAAGTGTTTATCAGTAGGTAGTTTATTATAGTACAATCTCCAAGTGACAAAAGATTTTGAGGGAGGAATTGCAGAAGACCAAATATTCTTGCACCAATTTTGCTAAGAAGTCAGAGGTTTGATGAAAAGATAAGCCTCTTTCATGGAGAGAATTCCATCAACAACATTAATCCAAGCGAGCTTATCTCCTTGATGAGAGATTAACAAGCTTGTTATAGAGTTGCACACCTGAGGGTGGAACCTAGCTAGCCAAGAAGGGATAATCCAAGAAGACTCATGAATGAAATCTGCCACTCTAGCCATTAGAGAGGTAGAGATATGGGCAGGGATGTTAAGGTACTCCACCAGAGGATGGCCAGTCCAATTATCCATCCAGAACTTGATTGCCTTGCCATTCCCAACTAACCAAATGGAATTATCCTGCACCATCTTCCAAAACTTTTTGATTCCAACCCAAACAGAGGATTTAATGTAGGAAATATAAGGCCTTGACCCCTTGCAAAATTTGTCCCTGAAGAACTCTGCCCAAACATCATTTGAAGCCCTCATCTCCCAAGCCAACTTTAAAATAGCAGCATGATTCATTTATTTGAGAGATCTAATACCCAAACCTCCCTCTTTAACAGGAGTGCAAACCTTATGCCAGACAACAGTTACCATTTTGTTGATTGTTGGATCACCTGACCAAATAAAGTTTTTGATGTTAGCATCCATTTTCCTTAGCAAATTAGCAGGCCAGAGATAGACATGAAAGCTATACCCCAGCATACTAAGAATGATGGATTTGACTATCTCCACCCTGCCCATTATAGAAAGGATAGAACCTCTCCATTTAGACAACTTGTTAACTATTTTATCAGCTATATATTGCAAATGAATGGCTTTAGGCTTTCCTTTAAACAGGTGGACTCCAAATAAGTGAAAGGAAGTTGACTAGCAGCAAATCCCAACCAATTTTTTATGTTGCTTAGTTTCCTAGCTGAAGCTTGAGAAGAGTAGAACTTGCATTTGTTTCGATTTAAGCACTAACCTGATACATTTGCATAGTCAATGAATAAGGACTTTAAAGCCATCAACTGATTTTTAATACCCTTGCAGAAAATCAAGATGTCATCTGCATAGAGGACATGAGTTGGAGTGTTGATTCTAGGACCAGAGATTGAACTAATTTTACCCTGCTCATACAGATTAGAGATTCCTCTGCTTAGGACATCCTCAGCCAGGAAAAACATTAGAGGAGATAGAGGATCCCCTTGTCTAACACCTCTCTTTCAACTAAAGAAACCTACAGCCTGACCATTAACAGAGATAAATAACTTAGCAGATCTAAGAATAATCCTTATCCAGTTGATGAATGTAGCATGAAAACCAAATGCCCCCAAACTGTCCAATAGGAATTTCCAGTCAATTGTGTCAAAAGCTTTTTTAACATCCAATTTGACACATAGATTGACACCATAAACTTTATGATCAAGGAGATTCGCTGCTTCAGATGCAAGACTAATGCAATCATGTATCTGTCTTCCCTTCATGAAGCCTCTCTAGTTAGTAGAAATTATTTTACGAGCAATTTTAGCAAGCCTATTAGCTAGGACCTTAGAGATAATTTTGAACTGGAAATTTGCTAAAGCAATTGGCCTGAAGTCCTCTATTCAGTTAGCACTAGGGAATTTAGGTATGAGAACCACCTTGTTGGAATTCAAATGGGGAAGGATCCAACCCTGGTTGAAGAATTGGAGAACCGAATTGCACACATCCTTGCCTATAATATCCAAAAACTCCTAAAAGAAACAACCCCTAAACCCATCAGGCCTAGGGGCTCCTTCTCCATTTAGAGCAAAAATTGCAGTCCTTATCTCATCATTTAAAGAATGCTAGCTAACATGGAATTATCATCTTCTATCACTTAAATAGGGATGACATTCCTTATAAGATCAGAGTGTTGAATTGAGTTCTGGGATGCATACAAATTTTGAAAATAACCAAGCACATGTTCAGAAATATCCTGATGCTCAAGAATGATGTCATCCCTATTTCTTAGCATAGTAAATGACTTAGTGGCATGCCTTATTTTGGCTATTTTATGGAAATAACTGGTATTTCTATCCCCATGCAACTGCCAATTCACTCTAGACTTTTCCCTCCAAAACTCCTCCTCAGCTCTAAGGGCCATAGAGAGATCCCTTTGGGAAACCTCTTCCTGGGCCATTAAATCATCAGTCAGACCATTATCCTTAATGCAGAGTTGAATGTCTTTAACAAGAGCCAGAGCATTTTGCACTCTAAGATGAATATTACCAAAAATCTCCCTATTCCAAACTTTTAGGACATGCTTGAGAGTCTTCAACTTCGTAGCCATAATATACATAGGACAACCAACCACTCTTATTTTCCAATGATCCTCTACCACCTTATGCAGAGCAGGGTGCTGAATCCACATTCTATGAAACCTGAACTGAGATTTATGAGAAGCCAAGGCATTAAAACAGTTTAGCATCAAAGGATGATGATCTGAAGCATACTTAGGCAAGGTGAAGCAAGAAGAGTAATGCCATTCAGAGAGCCAACTATCATTGCATAAAACTCTATCTAATCTCTTTTCTATATGAGCCACACCACTTCTTTTGTTGGTACAAGTGAACTCAACTCCCCTTGTGACAATGTGATTAAGATTGCCCACCTCATAGAAGGATTTAAATTCCTCACAAGATGTTCTGTTAGGAAGAGTTAAACCTCTGTACTCATTAGCACCAATAACATCATTGAAGTCCCCCAAAACACACCAAGGGCAAGAGAAAGCATCAATTAAGGACAGAAGCTCAGACCACAACTCTCTACGAATCATGTACTAAGTATGAGCATAAACAGTAGAGATAAACACCTTCTTATCCTCCACTTCTAAAGATATGGATATATGCTGAGATGACTTGGAAATTATTGTTGGGTTGATATCAACATGACACAAGGCCCAAATATTAGGCTTCAAACCTCCTCTCTCATTCACTCCAATGAGCTTGAGACTTAAAGTAGACCAAAAGATAGGATTTATTCTGGTAGAAAGCACCATAGGTTCAGATATGAATAGGATATCTGGTTTATTCTCTAAACATTTTTAACAAAAGCTTGGTCTTCAAGTTACCTAGACCCCTGCAATTCCAGAATAGGAGCTTCAATTTGAAACATTTAAATAGCCACCCCTTCGGGTAAAGTGATCCTTTTCATGGCTTTGTTTTTGTCTCAATTTATTTTTTTGAGATTTTGAGAGGACTTTAGTGAACTCTTCTACCTTATCAGATTCCCCCACCTCCTCACCCTCAACAGTCTCTTCCTCATCAGCCCATAGCCTACCCACAATTCCAGCTTCTCTGTCTGCAAGACTAGGCAATTGGCTATGAGATAGGATTTTGAATTTCTCTTTTGGCATTAGCTGTACATGATCTTCTCTATCATGTTCGAAAGAGTCCCCCACCCTAGTTTCTAGTGTGTCACCATCCGAATAATCTCCCTCATCTTCTACTCCAATTTGAGAGGACATACCCACTTTTTCCAGCTGCTCAGTTTGAAGAACATCCTTATTCTCAATCTCCAAATTAATGATCAAATCCTACTGTTGACCTAGCATGAAGTCTTTAGGAAGGATAGAGACCTCCTCACGACTAGAAGTCTCCTTTCCTTTACCCACTCTTGGCTCAGGTGGACTTTTTTCAGGAACTATTTTAGGAACTTTCCCTAATTGAGTCCCCTTTTTCAACTGCTTAACCTCATTTACTGTGCCTTTGGTGCTTCTTCTAAAATTAGCTTCCAAATGACCAATGGAATAACAACCATTACAGAAACTTGGCAGATTTTCCTACTCAATATACAAAAAAAGGCAAAACCTTCCCTTTCTACTAGAATCTGGTTAGGCAAGCTTCCTTTGAGATCCAAGTCTACTAAAATTCTAGCAAAATGTCCAAAAGACCTGGACGAAGTTGCTTCATCCAGAGCAATGGGTGTTCCCAATCCCCCTGAAATTGAAAACAGAATTTTAGCACTCCAGTATTCAAGGGGAATACCCAAGATCCTATCCCAGCATTGAGAGTGTGAGATTTTTTGGAGGCTTGGGTTAAAATCCGGCGTCCAAAGAGACAACCTGAGTAGCCCCGGTTTCAAGCTCTAGGATCCCACCGCACAAACCACTCTCATATCTTCAACCAAAGAAAATGAGAATTCATAAAAGCCCCGTCCCAATGAGACCATGCTCCAATTATCTATCATGCTCTAAAAAGAGGCAAGTTTATCCTTCAACTCCGAAAATTTCAATGGCTTGTCTCCCTTTGAAAGAATTAGTCTCCCATGAAGATGGGACTTACACCTTTGCACACCAGCTTGGTACTCATCCTCTGGTATTTTGATGGCAATGGAATCTCCCTTTAGACAGGGTTGTGGAAATTGGGAGATTGAAATGTCATTTTAAGCTTTGAGAGCTTGCACAAATGATTTATTTTCCTTCACCACACTCTGTTCTCTCCCCCCTATGGAGGGTCCTTCCAGATTTGACAAAAATACCAGGGAATCGTTGTTTTGTTTGATTTAGCACTCATCATTGCAGATCCAAGAAAGTTGGAAACTCAAGCTCTAGCAGAGCAACACATGCAATCATCTATAGTTAGATTTGCGAAATATCCCCATTTTTTTTAATCACATTACGTAATGGATAGTTGCAAATTATGGATAGAATCTGGTTTTAAAATAAACAACTTACTTTTAAAATCATTTCAAAATAATGAAGGATTGAAAAATAAATATTTCTTATTTCTTGATTTGTAAATGCATCATTAAAATAATGATTTTTTTATGAAAATAAGATCATATATGATTTAGTAAGTGTAACATGTTTGATCTATAAATAGGGGTAACAGACAGAAAAAATAGGTAAGAAAGCACCAAAATTATAAAGTCGCATTAAATGATTAAATACTATAACTTTCAACTTTTAATATTGGAAATAGTTCTAAATCAGTGATGTTAATAATCTCGGAAACTCTTGCTCATATTATGTATTAGGACAACGATTTTTAAAGAATGTTGCTATATGTCAAAAACAATTGTGGCCTAAACAAAAGGCAACTTTAGACAATCACAACTATAAAATTGTGACAATCACAACTATAAAATAGTGCTATTTTTCTAAATCTGGTGACATATTAGGCTCTTGTTGTAGATGAAATTTTAATGTGGATTGTCATTATTCTGTGCAAGTCTTTGAACAACAAAAATGAAGCTCTTTAAAATTAAAATGTTTAATTTTTCTTCTAATAAAAATTATCCACTTTATTTCAAATTTCTACAATATTATTTGCCATTGCAAGACGTTTAGTGAAAGTCCTTAAAGATAAAAAGTTGTTCATGTTATTTTTAATGTTACATTTTTATCCACCAAAGGTATCATCGTGATTTTCAACGGAGGTCCGTAAAGAATGGTATTATAAATTTTTTAATTGAATATCGTGTATATATATATTATAACTTTTTTAATAATTTCAGATTATATATAATCAATTTATTATTATTTCAACTACATTTTAGTGATAAATGATCAAATACATGAATTATTACCAGATAATAATTAATAATTATTATATATATATATATATTTATTATCATAAAATACATAAATATATAATTAAAATTGAAAAGTAGTATGTTAAGGATGTATATAAATTGTGGTGTAGTGAGGGTTTGCACAACCACTACATCATGTTGCCGTAAGTAATTAAGTGGTTGTGATTGGTATCCATATGGTTATTATTAATTGATAGTGCAGAAGAGGTTCTAAAATAAGGTGTAATGATTTGGATCTTTTGTTTACATATTTTACAAGAAGAGCTAGTCAAAGTGAAGACACATATAAATTTGCCTTGGATGTTTATGACAAGTCACTTGCACAAGTAGAGACATATCTTAAGGAATTATCTTGTGGAAAAGTTGGTGAAGTTGACACTAGTATTTTGGATAATGAAGAAAGAGCAATCAGAGATATTGAAGAGAATTGTGACACTAATACTACCAAAGTGAGGGGAATCAAAATTAAAGGAAGAGGTCGAGGGATTGGTGGCCTTGGAAGGAGTTGTGGTCGTGGCAATGGCTCTGCGCGTTTCAAAAGTTCATTGGAGAAGGGCAAAAGGAACAAGAAACCTCATTGTTCTACATCAAATGCACATGTATTTATTTTTAATATGAAATTTTTACAATACTATATATATTTATCTAACTGGGTATATATATACTTATAATTGACTGGTCTATGCAGATAAATGATGGATTTGTTGAGGGTAACAACCTTGTTGTTTCTGTTATGTCTGATATGGGTGAGGAACAAATTAATGCTTTCAAGGATATTGGTCCAAATAACTAGATTAAACAGTTGTTTTGTTTGTTGCTGTTTTTTCTTTATTTTTAAGCAAATATATTTATGTAAGTCTTCTTTATAGTAATTATTGAAGACCTGACTTATAAACTCATGATGCACCATTTTAGATCTTCGATGTTGCTCAATTTTGGCAAGAAGTGATCTCATGAGGCTGGTTTTTTTTTAGAATTCAATATTTGAATGAACAGGAGATTAATACTTATAAACTTGTGATACTTATAAAGTCTAGTGAAATTTGTATTGTTACCAAGGCTGTTCATGAATATGGTAATAAAATTTGCATTTGTCCAACAAATTGAATTATGGAATCAAAACAGAGAATTCATTTGTTTGTTGGTCTATGGATATTATCGTGAAAATTGTGTTCAGACTTCAAAGAGAAGGAAGCAAGAAGAATTTGGTTGGACTTTACTTCTATTTCAAGTTGCTATAACATTGGTCAAAGGATTAAACAATTTTGTATTAGTCATTCTGCCTTCTCATGTATTTTCATACTAATAGCTCAAATAATGGCACATATAGATATATATAAATTACAAACTTGAAATGAACATTGCCCAGCACATGACAGTGATGTAGTTTGGTATAGAAATAGATTTTTTAAGTATGAATTTGATGTTGTTTGGTTGTGAAATTTGGATGTTGTTAAAGATTTTGTTGTATTGATTTATGTTGGCAATGTACTAAATTCTTAGTTAAATCTTGAAATTTCAGACATAGTCAAAACTTGCTCTTACTTAAATAAAGGAGACACACAAAGAATTGGATTAAGAAAGCAAATTGTTTATTACATCAATGTAAAACTAATGAGTTGTACAGCTCCAAAGTTGAAATATCAGACATAATGTTATTGATATGTTAGATGTTCATTTGCTTTTACATTGAAGAAGATTCAGTTCTCCGAGACCCATTAGCATTGATTTGATGTTATCAATATACTTTTGAATTCACAATGAACCAGATCTCCTGCCATAAAAGAAAGAACAAATTTAGCATTAATAGAATAAAGTAATTTAACACAAAGTTAGCAATATACTTTTGCACTCGGCTCTTGAAATTTTGACACAAAGTTAGTCACAAACACAAAGAAAAACTCATAAAGTGATGTTTTTTCATATTTAGGTATTATGTCAAACACATGGTGAGCAATGTTAAAAAACATTTACAAGAAATACTAAACAGTAATGCATTTGACACCTTACTATGAACAATTGCAAGTATTGTCATAATACATAACAATATGACTAAAGAACAATTATTTCCAGCCAAACTTAGATATGTAATTGCAAAATGACTTACAATGCTTTACCCATATAATGAAAATCCAAAACTTCAAAACCAAATAAAAAAAAAACTTTAAGGAAAGTTAAGAGAAAAGTAAGTTTATCATTTTCTTTAATCCATACATACTGATAATAAAAAATTAATAACAAGTCCTTAAACGAAAATCAATACCTTCACTGAATGAAAACCGTGGAGATTGAACAGGAGTGCAAACCTTATGCCCAAACCTCCCTCTTTAACAGGAGTGCAAACCTTATGCCAGACAACAGTTACCATTTTGTTGATTGTTGGATCACCTGACCAAATAAAGTTTTTGATGTTAGCATCCATTTTCCTTAGCAAATTAGCAGGCCAGAGATAGACATGAAAGCTATACCCCAGCATACTAAGAATGATGGATTTGACTATCTCCACCCTGCCCATTATAGAAAGGATAGAACCTCTCCATTTAGACAACTTGTTAACTATTTTATCAGCTATATATTGCAAATGAATGGCTTTAGGCTTTCCTTTAAACAGGTGGACTCCCAAATAAGTGAAAGGAAGTTGACTAACATCAAATCCCAACCAATTTTTTATGTTGCTTAGTTTCCTAGCTGAAGCTTGAGAAGAGTAGAACTTGCATTTGTTTCGATTTAAGCACTGACCTGATACATTTGCATAGTCAATGAATAAGGACTTTAAAGCCATCAACTGATTTTTAATACCCTTGCAGAAAATCAAGTGTTAGGTATCAGTGGTTACGATACACCTAGAAGGGGGGGTTGAATAGGTGTAGCGGT
>NC_032017.1:6214205-6220862 GCF_001865875.1 Lupinus angustifolius | reverse complement strand
GTTTTCAGTTTCAACAACTTTTCAAACAGTTGGATTAATCGATTAAAGTATTCGTTAATCGATTCACAGCATTTTTCATGTGTATTTTTAAATACAAAACCTCAAATACGTTATGCACTTAGTTCATACATGTTTAACACTTAGTTTATGCCTAGAATGCACATATACATGTATTTATGTGATGCATGAACATATTATGAATGACATATCTCAAAGATGAAATGATTTAAAAGATTTATGCATATGAGATATGTATTAGGTGACCTCAGCCTTAGACTCAACTTAAACTAGTTTCTAGTCTAAGCCTAGTACCAATCAAAAGACTTAAGCATGTTGATTTGTTGATGATCTTCAAGCTCTTATTAGCACAAGTTGTCCTCATCAAAACCATGACATATAAAGAGAGCTTTCCAAAGTGTTCCTCTTGACATGCACACTTTCATCAAGATGTCATCTACATAGAGGACATGAGTTGGAGTGTTGATTCTAGGACCAGAGATTGAACTAATTTTACCCTGCTCATACAGATTAGAGATTCCTCTGCTTAGGACATCCTCAGCCAGGAAAAACATTAGAGGAGATAGAGGATCCCCTTGTCTAATACCTCTCTTTCAACTAAAGAAACCCACAACCTGACCATTGACAGAGATAGATAACTTAGCAGATCGAAGAATAATCCTTATCCAGTTGATGAATGTAGCATGAAAACCAAATGCCCCTAGAGTGTCCAATAGGAATTTCCAGTCAATTGTGTCAAAAGCTTTTTTAACATCCAATTTGATAGCTAGATTGACACCATAAACTCTATGATCAAGGAGATTCACTACTTCAGATGCAAGACTAATGCAATCATGTATCTGTCTTCCCTTCATGAAGCCTCTCTAGTTAGTAGAAATTATTTTAGGAGCAATTTTAGCAAGCCTATTAGCTAGGACCTTGGAGATAATTTTGAACTGGAAATTTGCTAAAGCAATTGGCCTGAAGTCCTCTATTCTGTCAGCACTAGGGAATTTAGGTATGAGAACCACCTTGTTGGAATTCAAATTGGGAAGGATCCAACCCTAGTTGAAGAATTGGAGAACCGAATTGCACACATCCTTGCCTATAATATCCCAAAACTCCTAAAAGAAACAACCCCCAAACCCATCAGGTCCAGGGGCTCCCTCTCCATTTAGTGCAAAAACTGGAGTCCTTATCTCATCATTTAAAGGAATGCTAGCTAACATGGAATTATCATCTTCTATCACTTAAATAGGGATGACATTCCTTATAAGATCAGAGTGTTGAATTGAGTTCTGGGATGCATACAAATTTTGAAAATAACCAAGCACATGTTCAGAAATATCCTGATGCTCAAGAATGATGTCATCCCTATTTCTTAGCATAGTAAATGACTTAGTGGCATGCCTTATTTTGGCTATTTTATGGAAATAACTGGTATTTCTATCCCCATGCAACTGCCAATTCACTCTAGACTTTTCCCTCCAAAACTCCTCCTCAGCTCTACGAGCCACAGAGAGATCCCTTTGGGAAACCTCTTCCTGGGCCATTAAATCATCAGTCAGACCATTATCCTTAATGCAGAGTTGAATGTCTTTAACAAGAGCCAGAGCATTTTGCACTCTAAGATGAATATTACCAAAAATCTCCCTATTCCAAACTTTTAGGACATGCTTGAGAGTCTTCAACTTGGTAGCCAGAATATACATAGGACAACCAACCACTCTTATTTTCCAATGATCCTCTACCACCTTATGCAGAGTAGGGTGCTGAATCCACATTCTATGAAAACTGAAATGAGATTTATGAGAAGCCAAGGCATTAAAACAGTTTAACATCAAAGGATGATGATCTGAAGCATACTTAGGCAAGGTGAAGCAATAAGAGTAATGCCATTCAGAGAGCCAACTATCATTGCATAAAACTCAATCTAATCTCTTCTCTATATGAGCCACACCACATCTTTTGTTGGTCCAAGTAAACTCAACTCCCCTTGTGACAATGTGATTAAGATTGCCCACCTCAGAGAAGGATTTAAATTCCTCCCAAGATGTTCTGTTAGGAAGAGTTAAACCTCTGCACTCATTAGCACCAATAACAGCATTGAAGTCTCCCAAAACACACCAAAGGCAAGAGAAAGCATCAATTAAGGCCAGAAGCTCTGACCACAACTCTCTACGAATCATGTACTGAGTATGAGCATAAATAGTAGAGATAAACACCTTCTTATCCTCCACTTCTAGAGATATGGATATATGTTGAGATGACTTGGAAATTATTGTTGGGTTGAGATCAACATGACACAAGGCCCAAATATTAGGCTTCAAAACTCCTCTCTCATTCACTGCAAAGAGCTTTAGACTTAAAGCAGACCAAAAGATAGGATTTATTCTGGTAGAAAGCACCATAGGTTCAGATATGAATAGGATATCTGGTTTATTCTCTAAACATAAATTTTTTAACAAAAGCTTGGTCTTCAAGTTACCTAGACCTCTGCATTTCCAGAATAGGAGCTTCATTTTGAAACATGTAAATCCCCTTCGGGTAAAGTGATCCTTTTCATGACTTTGTTTCTGTCTCAATTTCTTTTTTTGAGATTTTGAGAGGACTTTAGTGAACTCTTCTACCTTATCAGATTCCCCCACCTCCTCACCCTCAACAGTCTCTTCCTCATCAGCCCATAGCCTACCCACAATTCGTGCTTCTCTGGCTGCAAGACTAGGCAATTGGCTATGAGATAGGATTTTGAATTTCTCTTTTGGCATTAGCTGTACATGATCTTCTCAATCATGTTCGAGAGAGTCCTCCACCCTAGTTTCTAGTGTGTCACCATCCGAATAATCTCCCTCATCTTCTACTCCTATCTGAGAGGACATACCCACTTTTTCCAGCTGCTCAGTTTGAAGAACATCATTATTCTCAATCTCCATATTAATGATCAAGTCCTGCTCTTGACCTGGCATGAAGTCTTTAGGAAGGATAGAGACCTCCTCATGACTAGAAGTCTCCTTTCCTTTACCCACTCTTGGCTCAGGTGGACTTTTTTCAAGAACTATTTTAGGAACTTTCCCTAATTGAGTCCCATTTTTCAACTGCTTAACCTCATTTACTATGCCTTTGGTGCTTCTTCTACAATTAGCTTCCAAATGACCAATGGAATAACAACCATTATAGAAACTAGGCAGATTTTCGTACTCAATATACAATAAAAGGCAAAACCTTCCCTTTCTACTAGAATCTGGTTAGGCAAGCTTCCTTTGAGATCCAAGTCTACTAAAATTCTAGCAAAATGTCCAAAAGACCTGGACGAAGTTGCTTCATCCAGAGCAACGGGTGTTCTTAATCCCCCTGAAATTGAAAACATAATTTTAGCACTCCAGTATTCAAGGGGAAGACCCAAGATCCTAGCCCAGCATTGAGAGTGTGAGAATTTTTGGAGGCTTGGGTTAAAATCCGGCGTCCAAAGAGACAACCTGAGTAGCCCCGGTTTCAAGCTCCAGGATCCCACCGCACAAACCACTCTCATATCTTCAACCAAAGAAAATGAGAATTCATAAAAGCCACATCCCAATGAGACCATGCTCCACTTATCTATCATGCTCTAAAGAGAGGCAAGTTTATCCTTCAACTCCGAAAATTTCAATGGCTTGTCTCCCTTTGAAAGAAATAGTCTCCCATGAAGATGGGACTTACACCTTTGCACACCAGGTTGGTACTCATCCTCTGGTATTTTGATGGCAATGGAATCTCCCTTTAGACAGGGTTGTGGAAGCTGGGAGATTAAAATGTCATTTGAAGCTTTGAGAGCTTGCACAAATGATTTTTTTTCCTTCACCACACTCTGTTCTTTCCCCCCTATGGAGGGTCCTTCCAGATTTGACAAAAAATACCAGGGAATCGCTGTTTTGTTTGATTTAGCACTGATCATTGCAGATCCAAGAAAGTTGGAAACTCAAGCCCTAGCAGAGCAACACATGCAATCATCTATAGTTAGATTTGCGAAATATCCCCATTTTTTTTAATCATATTACGTAATGGATAGTTGCAAATTATGGATAGAATCTGGTTTTAAAATAAACAACTTACTTTTAAAATCATTTCAAAATAATGAAGGATTGAAAAATAAATATTTCTTATTTCTTGATTTGTAAATGCATCATTAAAATAATGATTTTTTTTTTATGAAAATAAGATCATATATGATTTAGTAAGTGTAACATGTTTGATCTATAAATAGGGGTAACAAACAGGAAAAATAGGTAAGAAAGCACCAAAATTAAAAAGTCGCATTAAATGACTAAATACTATAACTTTCAACTTTTAATATCGGAAATAGTTCTAAATCAGTGATGTTAATAATCTCAGAAACTCTTGCTCATATTATGTATTAGGACAACCATTTTTAAAGAATGTTGCTATATGTCAAAAACAATTGTGGCCTAAACAAAAGGCAACTTTAGACAATCACAACTATAAAATTGTGACAATCACAACTATAAAATAGTGCTATTTTTCTAAATCTGGTGACATATTAGGCTCTTGTTGTAGAGGAAATTTTAATGTGGATTGTCATTATTCTGTTCAAGTCTTTCAACAACAAAAATGAAGCTCTTTAAAATTAAAATATTTAATTTTTCTTTTAATAAAAATTATCCACTTTATTTCAAATTTCTAAAATATTATTTGCCATTGCAAGACGTTTAGTGAAGGTCCTTAAAGATAAAAAGTTGTTCATGTTATTTTTAATGTTACATTTTTATCCACCAATGGTATCATCGTGATTTTTAACGGAGGTCCGTAAAGAATGGTATTATAAATTTTTTAATTGAATATTGTGTGTATATATATTATAACGTTTTTAATAATTTCAGATTATATAATCAATTTATTATTATTTCAACTACATTGTAGTGATAAATTATCAAATACATGAATTATTACCATATAATAATTAATAATTATTTTATATATATTTATTATCATAAAATACATAAATATATAATTAAAATTTAAAAGTAGTATGTTAAGGATGTAGATAAATTGTGGTGTAGTGAGGGTTTGCACAACCACTACATCATGTTGCCCTTAGTAATTAAGTGGTTGTGATTGGTATCCATATGGTTATTATTAATTGATAGTGCAAAATAGGTTATCCACTTTGTTTCATGGAGTATCCTCATTCATTGCAAGTCTTTCAACACAAAAAATGAAGCTCTTTAAAAGTAAAATCTTTATCCCACTTATAGTGAAAATTTGCTTACAATAAAAAAAATATCCACTTTATTTCAGATTTCTACAACTGAATATCTTTTGTCATTGCAAGAGGTTTAGAGAAGGTCCTCAAAATGTATTATTTGTTTTATAAAAATTTGTTCACGTTGTTTTTAACATCACCATTTATCCATAACTTCTATTGGATTGATTTTCAACATAGGCATGTAAAGAATGGTATGGACAAGTAATTGTGGGAATTTGAAGCATTTTAAAGCAGCATGCATATGATAAAGAAAATAACTTAATTAGGAGAAGACGCTATTATTCATCTGATTTTTAAGATTGACTTATTTTTTATACATAACATTATTAATTTTTCTTAAATAGAGTAAATAAATAAAAGTCAGAAGTGATGTTTTTTTTTATCGGCAAAATTCAGAATGATGTATCCATCCATCATATTCGTACAATTTTATTAGAATGAAGGAGGAGGAGAGCAAGGTTTGATACACCAGCACTTGACACGTAAGGAGACTCCCCGGCAAAACCCATCAGTGTAGCCGATCCGTTCACAATATCGAGCACAGCTTGAGTTGCTTAACATGGTACTGGGTAGCGATAGTCAATAAACCCACACATTCCTTTTTCTATCCCCTGAGGTATAAATGCTTCTGTCACTAAAACAATAACTCAATTAAACAATAAAGAACAACTATAACCCATTATGAAAAGGAAAGCAAGTTATGAAATATATAGCTTGGATAAATATAAAAAAATACAACTTGAATATGATTTTGGTTTTTGTGATCTTAAAAAAATGATTAGGTTTATTTTGGTATACAAAACACGCATGATTAGGTTTTACATAATTTAAAAATATATATATATATTTTTAGTCTATGAGATTAAATTGTTGGATTATGTATTTTTATTGTTAATGAAATACAAACAAACATGACAACTTCACTAGATAAATGACATGTGAATGTGCAGCATTGATTAAAAAAAATATATCACCAAAAGTTGGCGAAATTAATTTAATTTTTTACGAGGACCAAAAACTATATTTAGACAAATAGATATTAAATAATGCATGCTACTTCTGTCACTTAATGCAAATATGTTACAAACTTTTGAGGCATAGCTAGGTGTAGCAGGGAAGATAGTAACAAATTTTTTAATTTAAAAGATAATGAAATAAAGGCAAAATCAAAATAATGGAGTTAAGCATGATGGATGGCTTACCGATGTTGGCAATAGAAGCACAAGAAAGGAAAAAATGGTGGTAGATAAAGTACCGGGTCGAGCCATGTATGACTTGAAAATGAAAGTAGTTGATATTGAGTTTAGGAAATGAAGAAGTTGGATTTTGTTGGACAATTTAAATAGAGTGGGATGGTTGATCTTGTACAGGATAACAACTTCTATTAAATTTATTTTGTT
>NC_032017.1:6136624-6214105 GCF_001865875.1 Lupinus angustifolius | reverse complement strand
TATATATATATATATATATATATATATATATATATAATTTCTTTAAGGTTTTGAGTTCGAGTTTTATGTAAGACAAATTATTGCTATAAGAACTAGTCCTATCAATTATGGATGTTGTACCCTCCTGTAGAATTGTTTACTGTGGAGAATACTCATGTTCCAAACACAAATAAGATTTTAATAACATTATTAAAGTAATGAAATTTGTAGTTGATTCTTTCATACATGTGTTTTAGGATTTCATTAAGATTCCGTTGCTTTAACACATAATTTGGAATTAGATTTTGGAATTGCAATTCCAATTCTAAATGATTGAAATCATAAATTATATGCAAAGAATTAAATGATATAATTAACCAATGAGTGTTGGTCCAAGTGATACGTGTTTGATTCTCTTTAAGCAAAGTCTCGAGTTCGAGTCTTGTGGATGAAAAAATACTCGTTGGGAGAGTTAGCATCACATACCTGTGAATTTTCCCGACTCGGACATGATTGCCTCTAGTGCGGGGATACCTATAGGAAACCAAAAAATGGTATAATTAGGGTGAACAGGACCTCGTCCTACCCGCTCATCAGATTTAGCCTGATCATGACCGAACACAAATAGGATTGAGTCTCATCAGATCTGAGACTGAGTTTGGGTTCAAAAACTAGACTCAGCCAATATTTAAGATCGAGTAGGGGACAAACATGACCCGACCGGGCCCATTGTCATTCACTTATCATATTTTTATGTGTCTCTATTCCATTATGTATAGAGCAATGTCATCTATTTGGTCGAAAATATAATTGATTCTCTAATTTTTCATCATATATATACATGATTAACAAAATATATATATATATATATATATATATATATATATATATATATAATTTCATATCTCAAATTATATACCCATAATAAAAAGTAATACTGAAAAAACTTTATCTAAAATAAATTTGAATTATATTTAATCGAGTCTAAGGTTGACTTCAAAAGCCGACTCGATCGACATTTTGAATCAAATTAACTTCAAATCTAAGATCGGATTCAAATTCAAAAAATAACTTGACCAACATTTAAAATCTTACTCAACAGATGCTCACCCCGACTTAATACTCACAATGTAATAGGCTACTTGTGGGTACTCGGCTTTCATCTTCACGGGCTTGGCCCACTAACTCGAAACAATATTCAAAGAGCACAACAAAGTATGCATGAAAATGACATCAATCAACAGCTACTTGTTCTATTAATCTAAATCTTAACTAGTTAGTTAAGAACTACTATCCACAATATTGTATCATTCTATAAGTTATGATCAGAAAAATACTTAATAATTAAATTTTTAAATATACTTATTTTTTTTTTAACCAATCATAATCTATAACACATGGAATGACACAAGATTGGGGACGAAAGATGTGCTTCCGGTTAGTTATTGCATCATCTTCACTTGTCTCCTTCCTTATAACAAAAAGAAAAAACAGATTCAAAACTTATTGTACTAAATCTTCAATCCTCACCGTCCATTTCATTGACTTTACCATCATCAACAACACACACTTTCAAACCTTGCAACTTTCAACTTCATCGGTTTCTTTGTTATCAAAATTGTTATTCGAAAACAAACCCTAACCCTTCTTAGTAACTGATTCTCATTATTTGATTTTGATTTCTGATATGATCCTTGATTTTTGTTTCTTATGACGACGACGAGCCGGCGATGAATAATAATAATAATAATACTGCTTCGAATGGAGTGATGTCACCGGCGTCTTCATCGGCGGCGGCGGCGACGGTGGGGTTGAAGACGTATTTCAAAACTCCTGAAGGGAGGTATAAGCTTCAATACGAGAAGACTCATCCTTCCGCTCTTCTTCATTACGCTCATGGAAAAACCGTTACTCAGGTTTGCGTTTTCTTCTTCAATTTTTTGCTCATTCATGTTTATATATATATATCATCGTTTTTTAGGTTTATCTATTTTTCTTTTGTTTAATCGCAATCGATTGTTTATGTTTTATTTTCGATTCATTTGTTTTTAGGTTTCAATTGTTATTATTTATACGCTAGTTTTAGTGATAGTCATTTCTAATTTTGCATCAATTAAGTTTCTGATTTTCTAAGGACAATGATTTTTCTATACAAATGCTTTACGATAGAATATCATGTCTTAGATAGCTGCTCCTATTGGAGTGTGTTTGGTTTAGATTTTGTTGTTGAGGAAAAATAGTTTTTGTTGCTCTTAAACGATAATCTACAGAAGAGGAAGGTGTTCGGCAACAACATAAGCTGTTTTTGAGTGAAGAACGCTGAATTCTTTAAGGTAGATGTTTTGACATTAAGATTAGATGATAATATCGTAGTCAGATTATTTTCAATTTTGGACCAATGACCTAGTAGTAGTGGGGAAAGGCTTGATTGTTCTCAGTTTCTGATTTTTAAGATTTAAAATTATCTTGCAAATTCAAGTTTTTGTTGACTAGTTTTGTTTTAGTGTCTTATTATTCAGATTAAGTGGTTATTTTATTGTCTTGTAGCTATTTGTAGAAACAAGTTAAGGAAGGTTTGGTTTGTTGAAATGAAAATATGAAATCAAATATATCTTAACATGTTGGTTGGAATGAATGACCAGGTGACTCTGGCACATCTCAAGGACAAGCCAGCACCTTCAACCCCAACTGCATCGTCCTCTTCAAGTTTTAGTACTAGCAGTGGGGTACGGTCGGCAGCGGCTAGATTGTTGGGGGGAAGCAATGGAAGCCGAGCACTTAGTTTCGTTGGTGTCAATGGTAGCAGTAGCAAGAGCAATGGAGGAACCACCAGGATTGGTTCATTAGGTGCCTCAACTTCAAGTACTTCAATGGCAAATCCAAATTTTGACGGAAAAGGAACTTACTTGATCTTCAATGTTGGGGATGCTATTTTCATCAGTGACTTGAACTCTCATGACAAGGTATGCTATACTGGTTGGGTTTTTTATGGGTTGTAAGTAGTAACTAGTAAGTACTTTGGATTTTCTACATGAGAGGTTTCTTGTTTTCTGCAGGACCCCATAAAGTCTATTCACTTCAGTAATTCAAATCCTGTATGCCACGCATTTGATCAGGATGCTAAGGATGGACATGACTTGCTCATTGGCTTGAGCTCTGGTGATGGTAAGAGAGTGTTCATAAAAGTTTAAATTTCCATCTTGTAAGGAAAATTTACTCTTTATGAATTTATTGGTCCTTTGTCTATTATTGTAGTCTACTCGGTGTCACTGAGACAACAATTACAGGATGTTGGCAAAAAGCTTGTTGGAGCTCAGCATTACAACAAAGATGGTTCTGTCAATACCAGGCATGATTCGGTCCCTTGTGATGCTTTACGTTCAAGTGTTATCTTTTTGAAAATTGTTACATGATTTAATTTATTGGTGTTATTTTCTCTGTACAACAAATGCTAGGAATTACACCCACTTTGATTGCTATTTGCTACAAGCAATTGCTCTGACACCTGGATTAAGAGCTAATATTTAAGTTATTTGGTATATTATAGATGTAGATTCAGTCTCTGGCAATTGATTGTAAAGTAACCTTAAAAGCTTTGGAAAAAGTAGTTTCTTTGTATACTATATTAAGTGGGTTTAAATCTTGGCATTAAATTGTTAATTGTTATTAAAATTTTCCTAAGTTACATTCCACAACTTTAATGTATTGGAATATTATTTCTAAGGCACTGGTTGGAAACTATCTTGATTAATGCATTGTGATATGAACAGTCGCTGTAGTTGTATTGCTTGGGTGCCAGGAGGTGATGGTGCTTTTGCTGTTGCTCATGCTGATGGGAATTTGTACGTATATGAGAAGGCAAGATTCGGTTATCAAGAGAGCTGCTAATTTTATGATTCACATATTATGATGTTTCTTATGGTGAGTTGAGAAGATACTTACCTTTCCTTTCCCATTTCAGAACAAAGATAGTGCTGGTGATTCTTCATTCCCGGTTATCAAAGATCAAACTCAATTTTCTGTTTCCCATGCACGCTATAATAAGGTATGGAGTTTGATGTCCTTCTACTTTATCAATATGTAACTACTTTACCATTTTTCTTTGTGGCCTATCTATTTTCTGTAGTGAAATTCAGATTTTATTAGTAAGTAGTAATGATGTGAATATCTCAGTTAAGTACTTATAGAATGTTGCACCTTTCCCACTGAATGTTTGATTGATCACTCAATCAATACATCCAAGGCTTCATTTATTTTGGATGAAGTGGTGAATTTTAGAGTTTGCACTTCTAGAGAACTTCTTGTGTTATATCTATCACTGCTCTTAAGAAAATATTGACCTTTGCAGAGTAATCCAATAGCCAGATGGCATATATGCCAGGGTTCAATTAACAGTATTTCTTTCTCAAATGATGGGGCATACTTAGCAACTGTTGGAAGAGATGGTATATTTTTTATCCTAAGTCATCTTTGCTGTGTGTTACTTCTACTTATTTCATTTTCCTTGCAAAAATAACAATAGGTTTGTTTTAATTCCTGCGTTCAGGTTCCTTACGAGTGTTTGATTACTCAAAGGAATTCCTTGTATGTGGTGGGAAAAGTTATTATGGGGCTTTGTTATGTTGTGCTTGGAGGTGAGACATGTTTGGTTTTAGTCAATTAACTAGTGTATTGTCATCTTTGGATTCATTTCCTATTTAATTAGTTCACTCCTTTCTTGGGAGCTTATAAAACAATAGTAGTAATACTTACTCCAGATTGTAATTCTGTTTTTTTTGTAATTCAATTCATTCTTTGAGAATACAATACCATAATGAATACCTCGCTTTAACAGCATGGATGGAAAATATATTTTGACGGGAGGAGAAGATGATTTAGTTCAAGTTTGGAGCATGGAAGATCGCAAGGTTGTGGCATGGGGTGAGGGACATAACTCATGGGTAAGTTGCTTGGTAATTTGAGTTGACAAAACTTTTCTACCATTGTACTGAATTAACTTCTGTCAAATGCTGGCTGTGATTAGGTAAGTGGAGTGGCTTTTGATTCATATTGGACATCACCAAATTCAGGCGAGAATGGAGAAACCATTATGTATCGGTTTGGTTCCGTTGGTCAGGTGTGTAGAAAATTGTGTGATAAATTTCATTTGCCTTTGTGCAGTTTTGGCTCTCTACTTTCCAAAATTTTCTACATCATTTTTCCCTGTTGGCCCATATTACAACCGGCATTTTCGAAAATAAATTGCTATATCTGCTTGTGTAGATATTGGATGATTGATTGCTAGGTGGTTTTGGTTATATGTATTGGTAGGTGACTCTGTAGAAATTCTATGTTTCAGTCATGGTTTTCAAATATTGGATCTTCGAGTGCTTCTATGAAATAAGTAGAGATTGTAATATCAACTATTTGTTTAGTTAAAGCTACTGATAAAGAGGAAGCCAAGAAAGTTAAGTACGAAAAGTTGTATAAATATTTTACAGAACTTGTAATTGAGTACAAGGGTTAAGCTAAGGCTTTAAGGTTTCAAGTGATGATGATGGACAATCATAATAAATCTGTGCGTCTTCCAAAATCAAAACCAGTTAATGTATAACACGTTGCGAAATGTTTGGTTAGAAGATAGTGCTATTTATATCCATTGAAGCATGCTCATATGGTTTATGGAACTGCCTAAGATAATCAACTCCTCTCATCCCCCATCAAGATTTAGAGTGAGGAGGCTAAGTTCCAGCTTCATTTAGAATATCAGACTGTGAAGTGAAGACACATGGCTGCAATCGGTTGCCAGTGTTTACTATTCTACGGGGGAAATAGTTGTTTAATTCTTGATTCTGAAAATAGCTTTTGACTCAAATTTCCCAACTTTTAGTTTATGTATGTGTATTCCCTTACCCTATCATTTGGATAAAAAATTTAAACTAAGATGTTTTGGAGGTCAGGATACACAATTGCTTCTATGGGACCTGGAAATGGACGAGATTGTAGTGTCGTTGCGGCGTCCTCCTGGTGGATCCCCGACTTACAGTACTGGAAGCCAGTCATCCCTCTGGGACAGTGTTGCCCCATTGGGTACCTTGCAACCTGCTCCAAGCATGCGTGATGTTCCAAAAATCTCTCCATCGGTTGCTCATCATGCTTACACCGAACCACTCTCTGGCTTGATATTTACCCAGGAATCTGTACTTACTGCATGCCGGGAGGGGCACATAAAAGTCTGGGTGAGACCCGACATTGTCGAGAGCGAATCAATCAACTCTGAAGCCTTGTTAGCTACCAGCCTTAAGGATAAGCCTTCACTATTAAGCAAGATCAGCAATTCTAGCTACAAATAGTGACTAATTGTTAAAGGGAATTTGAAGTATTTTTTTATATGGTTTGTTTATCTTTTATCCGGTTGGTTTACTAGTTATAACATGTTAATTCTAGTAAAAGATGAACCAACTGGTTTCATTGTAAATTCACTTATGAGAATGCCATTGATGGCAGTAAGAGAGGATGTGAAGGAGAATTCTCTTTAGCCGCCGCCTCCTGTAATTACAAAAACGGCTGTTATTAGGATATCTGATTAGTGATTACAGCAATAATGTGAAATTGGTCCATGGAGATCAGAACTTTGTGAGTGCATACAAGCCATTATTTATTATGTTGAATTAAAGTTGTTGGATTTACAGTTTTACTATAACTTGTTAATGTATATTGCAGACAGCTCCTATATTTTCATTGATGCACCTTTGAAGGCCTTAACCTTCTTAATGAAGCTCTTTTTGTCCCAAATTTGATGATTGTGTTTATCAGCATTATTAAATGAATGTAGAGAGAACTAAATTGGTTTAAAATGGCTTATGTGAGTCCATAAGCTACTTTTATAATCTCTCACCTAAATAAATGTTTATATGATAAGGTCAAATAAGCTGAAAAAAGCTTTTTGAAATACCACCCATTTTTAGGGTTGCTTTGCATTTGGCTTTATCAAGTTCCAACTGTGTAACTAAATCCTATTAAAGAATTTGAAAATGTCCCTAATCTATGTACCATGTTATCCAATATATTGTATGAGTTCTATGAAAAGCTCTACATTCATATTAGTACTAGTAAAATGAAATTGATTTTTGAAGGACAGCCTATATACAATGACAATAAGTCAAGAGGAAAAAAAGTGATGCATACTTTACCTACTCCTGTAAGTACCACAACATCAAAAGCATAGAACAAGAGTGTAACTTGCTTAAACCTATACAATATATTCTATGTACAACAAGACACCTCTTTGGTATAACCAAATTCCGGAGTGCGTGACTGCCTCTTCCAATAATGATTCAATAGACTCTACATGAGTTTCATCTAATAATATGAAAGTATTTTCCATGTTAGCCTACACGCGATATGGACTCTCCCATACTACTTTCTTGATGTTGTTGAGAATCATTCTGAGGTTAATGAATGGTTTCTGTTGTTGATGTTTGATCAGAAGTTACAACCTCTTCTGAACCATGCTGCTGATTCAACTGAGAAACCCTTCTTCTCCTCCACTTCATAAACTCACTCAGAACAGTACCTCCAAACATCACAACTCCAAACCCAGTAAATGTAGAAAGCAGAATACATAGAACAACAGCTTGTTTAGGAAGCTGCCATGGAACAAATGTATGAAAAATATCTGATATTAGAATGTTGCAACTATGCATAATTAAGTGCTTATTCAATATTTAGCATTCAGCTTACTAACCATTAGCATAATTAAGTGCTTATTCAATATTGTTTTTGAAATAAGCTATAAAGAGCTTATTTTCATAAGCTTCTTTGATAAACTTAAATGAAATAAGGTAAAAAGAGTTTATAGGGAGGTCATAAACTATTCTCATAAGCTTATTAAAATAAGCTATTCTCGTAAACTCAAATAAGCTCTTTATAAGTCCTTATTTTCTAAACGAAAAGACATGTTTCCTCACCAGAGTGTAGAAAAGGCGCCCGGCGAGAACCACCATAACAAACTGAGCAGTTGCATAAACCCAAACATATTTTCTTCTCACTGAGAACAAATTTGGATCAATCAGTGTAATAGAAAAGGCAGAACTAAAGTTTATGGTGCTGTCTAAAATTAGAAAAAGCCTTACCCATTGTTATGGATGTCATGCTAGCAAGAAGACCGAGTATACAAGAAAATGGGATCGATATGGCTGCGGCCGTAGATCCCATACCAGAAACCTGTTCCAATGATGTCTATCATTAGGAGTTCATATTACTTGACTAAATGGAATACCATGCAAGAGTATTTAAACTTACAAGAAGCTGTTCGAGAAAACAAAAATATGCCAGCATGTTGATAAAGACAAGAACCGGAACATTTTGCCAAACCCTGTGAAAGATTTGCACATTAGTTCTGCCGTGCCAAAGATGGAAAACAATACTGATAGAGAAACAAGCAGCTTGTGAGTGAAACAAGGCTCAAGGAAGTGAACCATAAAATCATCATTAAATAATCTATTAAGAATACTCGAGGAATGCGGTCGATTACCGTTGCCTGTATTGCTGTCTGCTCCCGAAAATGCTAACTCCCGGGGCACTTGGAACTCTTAGAAGAGTGACAGGTAGGTTCTGAACTTCCTGCTTACAAACATCACATGTTCTATTGCCTTTCACACTAAACCATTTAACTGCACAATCTTGGTGTGCAAGTGCAAGTTCACCTTTGCAGCTGCACTCCAATTTAAGGGTATCACCACCTTCTCGTAATTCAATCAAGCAAATTCTGCACACGGCTTCTTCTTCTGGAATATCTTCTCCGTCCTCATTTTCAACTGAGCCATAATACTCACATGCACAACATGGTTACTGAAGGAACTTGATTGAACCATAATAGCGTTTTGTTGTAAAACTTGAAAAAGAAAGTTACCAGTATCTTCAGGTGGAGATTTCATAGATGTTGTGGCAATACTCCCTGCAAACCGCGGTGTGGTTGGAACTACACGAAACATGCCACCTAAAGATGTGTTCCCATATTTGGTAAGCACTGGAACTGAACGGGAACGGTGAATCGGAAATTCCCGTCCTTTTTTCTGAAAAATAAGGAAGGTATGAATCAGATAAAAGTGGATAGCAAAGTATGCAACACAATGAAGAATTTGCTAAGTCACTTACAACAGATGTTGCTGGATATGCTGTGTTCCCTCCATGTGCAGACTCAGTATTTGATTGAGAAATCGGAGTTACCGGTAATGATGACATTTTATTCCCACTAGGAGTACTGCTGATCAACTTTGTAAGTGATAATGTCCTTGAAATCATAGGCTTTTTCGGCGCCACCTCCGGTGGTGAACCTTCAAGTTCCAGGACTGAAGCCTTTTCAATATCCGAACTCGTGTTGTGAAATCCAAAACTGAATTTTGGAATAAGGGCTGAATTAAAAGTTGATTTATTTTTTGTTGATGAGGAACCTTGAACCTCATTGCTTCTGGAGAAAGATGAAAAGTTCTGCGTCGTGGGAGGTGTGTTTATTCTAAAAAGACCATCTGTTGTTTCATCCGGATTTCTCGTTGGAATCTCCAAGATAAGGTTTTGTTTTCTCGCATGTTGTTGTTGTTTACTCGGGAGCTCTTCCGTTATTTCAGTTGATTCTACACCCTATATATATATATGAAGAAACAGATATAAAACTTTCTTAAAAATAGAGGACACACTTTACTCATCAAATCAAAATAATAAATCCTACAGTTATACCCCAAATGTCTTACGAACAAGTATTCCAAACATAGTTTCCAGGTTCTCTCGTTAACCTCGCGTAACACAAACCAAATTCAGTGTGTTCTGCGTACCCATAGCAGATTCACTTTAAATAAAGTCTAGTCATACCGTGTTCCTGCCTTCCTGGTAACTATGATTTCGGATGAATTCAGTTTTTGTCAATTGAATTCATCCTCAATGAATATTTTCTCGGAATGCTTATGTATATGATGTCATGTTTTTACTAACATAGGGAAGGTGATGTTACTCATGTGAGTTCTGCACATGTCACTGGATATGTGATAAGCGCTATGTGTGGCCGAAATGCAGAATCATATAAGTTACCAATCAATTGGCATCCAATAAAACTATGGAAGCTTTCACTATTCTAGTATTGTAATGCAATCATCCGTACAACAACAACAACAACTACAAAGGTCTGAGCCTTATTCCCACTAGGTGTGATCGGCTATATATATCAAAACAATGTCGTGATACTCTAAACAATCATGTCGGTCGACAAAGTCACAAGCACTATAACCAGCAGATTTTGAGTTGGATTTGCTCAGTTGGTGATGAACTGATGATCAATTGGATAGTTTGATTAGCCAAATTCCCAACTTGGGCTAGAACTGAAATTCCTATGATCCTCTCTTTTATACAACATCAATTGAAACTCTTCATAGCCATTATGTACATGGCCAAGTGTGACAGGTTCTTACATACATGTCGGGAAGTAACTCGTGCATCGCCTACCTCATCCTCATAGTCATGGTTTAAATATCTGTTAGACTATTTCTGTCATTGTCAATTGGTTTTAAGATGAAACATAACGATGTTAGAAATGTGAGAGATGGCGAACCATGATATAGGCGGACAAGAATTTGTTGTCCTAAAACATGTCCCAAAAACTGTCCCATACCAATAAAAACATGTCATGTCAATTAGCTTCATTGTGATTGGTGCAGGACAGAGTTTTGGACAACATATAAACTTTTAAAAGAATGCAACATAAAAAAGTCTTAGCTTAAAGCAAAAAAAACAAAGATAATGAAAATGAAGCAATTGAAGAAAGTGAGAAAAATGCAGCATAGTGAAGTTTGTACCTTCTGAATTGAGTTATCAGTATCAGTTATGGTTGCAGTGGAATTTGTAGCATTGCTTTTGAGAAAGTCTTTTGGTTCAGTTGCCATAGGTTTAGATAAAAGGCCCCACAAAAGAGAAAAAAGCAAGACAAGTTTGTGAAGAGTTGTAAGAACAGAACAAGTGCTTAAAGAGCCAAATTTGTTTCATTATTAAACATAAAAAAGAACATGTCTTTGTACATATTTTAATTAAGCTTCAGTGGCTTTTAAAAGTTTAAAAACATTAGTAATATTTGTTGAAAAATATCTCTAATATAATTTAATTGTGGGAGACCATAGACTTAGAATAAATATAAAGAATATGACCATCATATAGTCAAATCAATCATGTCAAATTATCGAGAAAAAATATTTAAATTAGAATAGAAGCGCACCTTTATATGTTCATAAAGAATATGATAAATGAAACGTCATTTATCTCTTGTCATATATCCGAATGTATGTTCATAATAGAATATGTAACTTTTAGTTTTAGTTTTCCTTCTAATGAGATAAAGATAATGATTTTATATTGTTGGTGTGTCTTGTGTTGTAGTCTATATGATTGGGGATCATAACTCTTATTTATAAAATAAGTATATATATTTTCATGAAGATTGATGTTATTTGATTTTCTTATTTCCAATTTTATCCATCATAAAAATAGAAATAATATTTTTGATATTTATATAATAACTCTCATTATAATTATGTCTATAGTCATATATCTTATTTGAATCGAGTACTTTTAACTTTAGCTACTTAGAATAATGATTTGAGGATTAGCTAAATTCTTTATTTCTTTATTGTTAGATGATTCCATTCTCTTATTATAATTGAGGTGTGACTTTATGTGTCTTTGAGGAATCAAAATTATTCTCAATCTTATCTTATATATATTACTATTTCTTTTTTTTTTCAAAAATTCATATATTACATATGTCACAAGATAAATACTACATGAAATGTATATTACCATATTTGATAACGATATTCTTTTTCTTCTGTGTGGTTGAAGATTAATGATATAAAACACATCTAAACTACTAATCATCATATAATAATGAAGGAATATTATTTGAATTATTCAAAATCAATAATTTGAATGTGTTTGTACCATACAATATTTTTCTTCTTCCATTTAATACTATGGTGAGAGATTATGTATTTATGTGAATGTAGTTAGACATTATCACATCTTATACCATGCATAAATATAAATCTAATACTTTTATAAGCATTCATAGAGTTGTGGAATATGTTCCAAATCTAAGTCATATAAACTTTTATATATAAAAAATATAAATATAAAAAAAAATTATTTAAATATTATATTCTAAACATCCAAATAATAAATTCTTGCTTATGAATATAGCAGATATTTTTTATGTCCTATAGATAAGTAGCTTTCAAGTTTACTCGAGGGGTATAGTTTATTGTTGGGTTTATTTAAGTGTGAAGTCTCACGTTGGATATACTGGGAGGAATGAAAAAGTTTATAAGAAGAAAATGTCATAGAACTAATACATTAAAGTTTTGGTTCAAGACGTAGTATCTCACTTGTGACTCTTCATATTTTTAATGATCTTTCAATACATCAAAACATGCATAAAAAATGTTGAAATGGAGTGACATTGACACAATTATTTTTGGTGATCCACTCAAAATCGTAAATTTATACTAATACTAATATTCACACTTATAATCTATTACATTTTTTTTATAGAGAAAATCATTTACCATTCATATTTAATTATTATCAACTCTTCAAAAAAGGTAATACAAATAAATAATACATTTATAATGCATAGATATTACACTCTTATTATAATTAATTAAAGTATTTATAATCTTTATCATTGGTTGGAAAGTTGGAACTACTTTGAAGTTTTTTGGAAAAGGACAGGGCTAGGGCACGAGCCCACAAGTTTGGTGATAGTGGCTTTGCCATTATTGGCACAAAAGAATAACTTCAAATATATTTTTCATACTAAAATTAAAGCAAACAAATTCAAAGTGAATACCCAGTTAGTTTTCTCAAGATTTTCTACTAAATCAGATTAATCTTGAAAAATTGGAAATTTAAGATTGGTTCTTAAAAATTAGAAGTTGATGGCAAAAAAAAATATTTGTTGTGTCACATTAATACATTGATTTAACCAATAATTCATTAATTAAAGTGTAACAATTAAGTTTTAGATATTATAATGAATATAATATATTTACGAAAATAAAATTCTTATTTATAAGATATAATAAGTATATAACTATATTACAAGCAATTGTGTGATTTTATAAAAATATAATTTTTTTCATATACAAATTACTAGTTAAATTGTATGTAGCCGTAATATCTTAATATACAGTGAAAAGGTAATACATTGAAAAGAAAATGTTTATAATGTACATTATAACATACTCGTTGATGAGTAAATGATTTCCAATTACTTCATAATAATTAAATAATTAATTTTCACATGCTGGAAAACGATTACATGAGTAATCAGAAGGTATATGAGAATTTAATGGGTAAAATTAATTAATTACGAGAAATAATGTGAAAATATTTTAATCAAAATATATAAAATTCTTAAATCACTTATTTTTTAATTTGTGTTGATAATATTAAATATCAATATAGAAGGAAGGATGTGACTCCTCAATTAGTGGATTGTGGCTTTCTTGCCTTTGAGTTTTGATCATTATTTAATTAATAACAACATATGTCACTCTTCTATTCGCTCACTCTGTCGGTGCATTGTGCTTGGATAGTATCACAATTAATGTATTTTTTTAAATAAAATATCTAAGGAAAATGATATACTCTCGTATTAAATTTTACTACAAATTTTCATATCCACAAAAAATAACATATGTTAAAGTGATACTTTTTGTATCAATTATTAATTTACAAGTGACATATATTTCTTTCTTGTGGTTACAAATATTTAATAAAAAAGGTATAATAGAAGAATATATTATGAATACTTATGTACTATTAGTGTAAACATTTATATATAACCAATACATTATACACTATTCATTTGTATTTTTTTTAAAAAATTAATAATAATAATTAAAAATAAATAGTAAATAATAAACTAACAATATATAAAACTTTTATGATATAAATTCATATATATTTTTTGAATTCTCATATATCATTAGTTTATACATAAACATGTCATTTTATGTCAAAATATTTGAATAGTAGTATTGGACTGAACTAAACCAAAAAACTCAATCAATTTAGAAATTATGAGTTGTGACTTTCTTAATTCTCTTTATTTTATATGAATACGAGGAAGTCACTTATTTCTTTAGAAGTGGAAGTAAATTTAAAAGGATAAAAATTAAGAAAAGTGATGATATTTCCAATTTTTGATGTAAAGTTTTCAGTGAAACCTAAGAATGTCATCTTGTAACTTGTATAACTGTTTCAAAAATTAAATGTATTAATGTATGAATAGTTGAATTAGATAAAGAATGTAACCAAAAAAAGATAAAGAAAAGAAAAAGGAGAAGGGAAAACATTATTATGTTGTCGTATTATATATGAACCAAACTAGGGGTGGGGACCCTTGCAAATTTAAGTGGCAAACATTGATTAAGTTTGGTAAACCTTCTTGTATTACATGAAATATAGAGCAAAGGATATAAGTAATGCTAGAAAAAAATTACGTTTTTTTATATAATTAGTATATCATCTATTATTTATATTCAATAATCATTAACTTTTATTTAGAAGTAATATAAATAAATGATGAATAATATATGTATTATATGTATATAAAACTTTAGACTATAATTTAAAGATATTATACTCTATAATTTATTTGATAGTCTAAAAAAACAAGCTACAAGTTCTTTCTCAATAATTTTGTTGCTTAACTCCTTCATTATGGGATAAGCTCTAATAAATAATTACAACAATAATCCCATCCTAAATAAGTTATAGAGAAAAAGATGATATGGAGGAATAATATAAGAGTTTTTTATATTGTTATTATATCATCCATCATTTATATGTTATTATTGTTGACTCTTCAAAAAATGTAATATAAATAACTGATAAATAGTATATTAATTACATATAAAATATTTATATTGATCGTATATAAATATCACACCCTAATTAAAAAAAACTATTAACTCCATGATTATGGGATAAGGTCTAATAATTAATACAATGGTTACCTCAAAATGTGGTAAAGATGAATGTTACAATTATACCTAATGATTTTAGCAATGAAAAAATTGTTTGTATTATTTGAGGTTGAAAAAGGACAAAAGGAGGTTCCATGCAATGACACGTAAAAGGTTATAGATAGAAGAAGATTCATCACAATCACTGAATCACATCATAGATAACACCTTCACTGGTTCATGCCACTAATAGATCTACTTTTATTAACTCATCACTTCACTTCATACTCCACACATCTTCTTCTGCAACATTCATCTCCAAATTCAGATTCTGGTCTACCCAAGTTTCATAAACCATAAATTTCTCAACTTTATCAACAATGGTTGAAGATTGAAGTCAGAATTTGGAGAATGAGTTAAATTTCTGAGACCAAATGAGGGGTTTCAGCCCATTAAATAAGATGGGTAGTGATAGTAATAGTAGTTTGTGGTTTGAGTCATCACCAATAAGGGTTCATAGAAGGGTTTGGTTAAGTTTTCAAAATTCAATGGGTGTCCTCGTGGGTGGAAATCACACTTCATCAAGGTTTTGCACTCGTTAAATTAATCCCTCTTACACCCCTTTACTCTTTTCAATCTTTGTTCATCAAAATTATATTGTATTTTTGATAAAAAGTTTCAAACTTTCTCTTCAATTTGAGCTCAAATTCGAGAATTTAATGGATACAAAGAGCTTCAAATTCCAAATCTTTTATGGGTCTATAGCGAGACCTGTGTTCTTTCGATTAATCATGCTTGTCTCTGCTGTTTCCATCGTTTCATTGCTCAATGCAATGTCAAAATATGATCTTGCATCATTGGCAACCTTTAATGATTGCATTGCAACATCGAATTTGCAAGTTGAAAACTTTACTTTGAGCCCAAGTTCTTACTTGTTTCAAAGCAAGGTGCTTAGCACCTTTTGGGGCTCATTCGATTCGACGAATTGCGCGAAAGATGCAAACTTGACTGTGAATGTGATCAATGAGTTAATGGGTAAGCAGCTTTTGAATTATGGAGCAAAAAGCTTATGTATTGGAGAAGGGTCTTCAATGGCTATTATAGCAATGAAACAGTTAGGATTTTCAAGTGTTATTGGTGTCGAAAGACACAGCTTTTTCTCCCTTATGCAGAAGAAGATTGTGTATGAGCTTGATTACAAGGATGCTTCATTTGATTTTGTGGTATCTAGGGACCTTGACATGGTTTCAGTTCCTGCATTGCTTGTGCTTGAAGTGGAAAGAATCCTTAAGCCTAGTGGAATTGGTGCACTTCTCATTGGTTCCACTGGTTCCAATGATTTGATAAGATCTGCTACACCAGTTTCTTCACTGCTTAGAACTTCTAGTGTTGTGCATGTTGGTTATGTTGATCAACTTAACCTTGTTGTGTTCAAGAAAAAAGCTCAAAATGAAAGTGCTTTTTATCAATATAGCATTCCAGAAGATTGTCCAAGTATCACTTTTACCAAACCCCTCATAGAGCTTATGGAGCCTCTTATGAGTGAAAGACCAATTTCAACTCCTGAGTATGAGAAAAGTGTTCCTTATTTGCCGAAGTTTATCGATGTTTCTGCGAGGAAGAGGCTTGTGTATATTGATATTGGGGTAGGGGAGCTTCTGAATGCAAATGTTAGTGATTGGTTCATGCCATCTTATCCAATAGATCAGAAGAATTTCAATGTGTACTTTGTTCACTACAACACTTCAATCTTGTTGTCCTATGTGAAGAGACCTGGTATCACATTTGTTTACCACCCGGGATTGGCTGGTAAGGCCGATGCAAACCTCGACGATGATTCCGATGAAGACATGGAACCATATGTGGGGGAGGATGAGTTTGATTTCCTTGCTTGGTTCAAAGAAACTGTGCAATATGCTGATTTTGTAGTTCTGAAAATGAATGCAGGGAAAGTTGAACTAAAATTCCTCAAGGATTTATTTGAGAGTGGAGCTATATGCTTTGTTGATGAATTGTTTCTGAAGTGCACTGAAAATGAAAGTGTTGATGATAAAACTATGTTTAGCAACAAAAGTTGCATGAATATCTACAAGGGTCTTAGAACCAATGGTGTTTATGTTCATCAATGGTGGGGAAATTAAATTGCATGAAGGACAAGAACCTTATGTGTTAAGTCTTTGATGATTAATAACTTTTCTATGGTTATGGATTTGGACTATGATCCATTCAGTTTATGATTTTTGTTTGTTAAGTTTGTAGGATGCTATGAACATCCTAGTGCTATGTGGTTGGGTGCTTAATACTAAATAAACAACCATTGTTTTTCTTGTTTGCTATTAAGAAAACTATGTGATGTTTGTGTTATTTTTGTTTCTATTCATTATCTTTGATTATCCAATTAATAAGGGCATTGAGGAAAATTGTTTTCATATGGATAATCTTAATTTCAATTAAAATGACAAAAACTGCTTTAACTATAATTTTTGTTGTTTCTCTAGCTTGAGTCGAGTATAGGTTGTTATCTTTAAAACGTTTCATGACATTATGAGAACAAATGTTGAGAATATGGCGATGAAAGTGTGTTCAACTAGTGGTGCCACTTGCTGAATTGACCAAGGCTCTCTTTATAGTTGAGAACCCAAACTACTAGAAAAGAAACAACCTAAATCGTAAAAGATGGTATAAATGGATGTTTCACACTAATCAGTTCACTAGTTGGAAAAGTTTTGTCAGAATTAATTCTGCTTCTTAAGAGTTAGTTTATGTTAGTTAGGAACTTCTATTCTTAGTAAGTTCAGTTAGTTGGTAGTTGTTGTAATGTTACTATAAATAGCATGTGTAATTTTCTTGATTACACAATGAATGAATATACATTGCAATCACTCTCTTCTTCTTAGCATTCTTTTTCTTATTTTCAATTCTCCTACTCTGCCTTCGTGTTCTTCTTGCTGCAACAAAACAATATTCTTCTTCTATCATGGTTTCTTATTCTTTCAATTGTACAAGCAAGGTTTTATGTTTAGAGATTCAACAATGGTATCAAGAGCCTTCAATTCGAGATTGGGAGCTGTGGAAGGAAAACTTGAAGAAACAAGAATAATGGCAACAAACAATGGCTTCACAATGTCACTGCCAGTTCTGGTTGGGAAGAATTATGATAGATGGCAAGTGCAGATGAAGGTGCTCTTTGGCTACCAAGAAGTTCTTGAAGTAGTGCAAAATGGTGTCCAGTTAGTTGAAGATGATGCACCAGAGGTTCAGCAATCAACATCCAGAGAAAGTAAGCATCCAGAGAAAGTAAGAGGAAAGATTGCAAGACACTCTTCATGATTCATCAATGTGTAGATGAATCAAACTTTGAGAAAATCTCAAGTGCAAGAACAGCCAAAGAAGCTTGGGAGAACCTAGAAAAGTGTTATGCAGGGGCAGAAAAGGTGAAGAAATTCAGATTGCAAACTCTAAGAAGGGAGTATGAACTGCTACAGATGAAAGATTGTGAAACAATCTCAGAATACTTCACAAAAATCAGGTCCCTCACAAACCAAATGAAAAGCTGTGGTGAGGAGATGAGAGAACAACTGATAGTGGAGAAGGTCCTAAGAACCTTGGTATCCAAGTTTGACCATGTGGTTGTGGCAATAGAAGAGTCAAAAGACCTTGAGCAATTCAAGATTGATGAATTACAAAGCTCCTCGGAAGCTCATGAACAAAGAATCAAGGAGATGACTCAAGATAGAGGTGAACAACAACCTCAAGCTCTACAAGCATACTCCTACAAAAGACATTCAAGCCAAGGAAACTTCAGGAAGAAATGAAAGGGCAGAATGAAAACTGATAAAGGAAGGGGCAATGAGAAATCAGGACAAGACCTAAGCTCCAACTTCTCTAAGGATCAAGCAAACAGAAAGCACAAGAAGAAGTTTGAAAAAAGTAAGATCCAATGCTACAACTGCAAGAACCTTGGGCACTTTGCCTATGAGTGCAGATTCAAGCATGAGAATAGTGGGACAACAGAAGCAAGGCTAGCTCATGAAGATGAGTCAGATGAAGAACAAGTTCTCCTCATGGTCACAACAGAAAAGAATCAAATCAATAGTGATTGTTGGTACCTAGATACAGGTTGCTCGAATCATATGACAGGCCACAGAGAATGGTTTACAAACCTTGATGAATCAGCCAAGAGCAAAGTCAAGTTTGCAGATCATAGTTGTATTGAGTTTGAAGGAATTGGAGACATTTCAATTCAAAGGAAGGATGGAATGCACTCAAGCATTCAGAATGTACTCTATGTGCCCAAGATGAAAAGTAATCTCTTGAGCATGGGGCAATTGCTTGAAAGAGGATACACTATGTCAATGATGAACAAAATCCTTAAGGTCTTTGATGCTTCACCTCAATGGGTCATTTTTTCCGGCTGGCTTCTTCTCACGAGCTTCATAACATTTGATTTTAACATTCAAAGTTGAGCTATGAAAAAAAATGCTATATATAAACTGGATTAATGTTTGGTACCAAAAAGTGATACATACTTAAAGTTTCAGACACAAAATAGACTTGGATATTAATATAATAAGAAACTAATAAATTAGTTTTTTGAGTCCATTTTTTTCATATACTTAAGTTATAATGATTAATGTTGATTTTATTGAGAATTGAGCTTTGGAAAACTATACTTATATACTAAATTAAGGTTAAGTGTCAAATAGTGATAGATGATTGAAAGTTTGAAGGTGAATGCTTTTCACTATCTTTTAGTTACTTCACTCCTCTTTCTTTCTTGTTGAAATAAGGAAGTGCACTTTCATATTGCATAATTATTCTAATAAAGTGCACTTCCATTAGAAATGAGAGTTAAGTTAGAAAAAAATATAGTTAAAGATTAAGGGGATTGACACTTGGCTTATACTAAATTAGTTTATAAGTATGAGATTGTAGTTTCTAGTTGTGAAATATATAAAAAGGGTGAAATTGTAGCTAAACTTATAGTTGTATCACTAATTGATTGGATTGGAGCTATTTGATAAATTAGTTCAACAATTACCTGAAATTTATTAACTAATTCAGATGGTATATAATTTTACACTAATGTAACCTGTCATTAGAGGACAAGATTAAAGACAATATAATCCAATATTTATTGTTGTATTTAAAACAAGACGTTGGTCTAATCATGTAAAGTTTTAATGAATCTCTAAGGTGGATGGTTCAATTTCTGTGAGCAACACTTATTGGGGGGAACAACTATGAACCCCAAAAAAGATTAGTTCTTTACCCATAAAGGTGAGGAGATACATTTGGTAGTTGAAAAAAAAAACTATGAACTTGCTTATTTACATATCACCAAAACAACTTTAACAAGTTAATAAACATAATCTCCTCCGTGAAGACATAAGCTGGTATTCTATATATGTTGTTATAAACTATGTCCTAAACTATATCTGAACCAATGATATTGAAGCAAAAATAGAAAAAATTAATAAATTCTTTTTCATTTTAATTTACATGACATATTTTCATTAGTCTAAGACATGATTTTGAACAGTTTGAGATATCAGATTATTGTCCATTGTCAAATATGTTCTTAATTTCCATAAGGTGGTGACAGTGGAAGGTATAAGGTATGAAGTAATAAGAAGACTGCTCATCTACACAAATACTAACATTTATCCATAAAATATGACATATATATATATATATAATTATATGAAGTAACCACATATTCCACGTGCCAGACACATAAACATAGTACAAAATAGTGGTCATTTTCCCTGCTTGGATGTTTGCAAAAACAGTATATAACGTGCTGAATCCTTGTATTAGTACAATGACTATAGAAGTTATTTATGAACTGCACATGCAATAGTTTTTTAGTTTCCATAATAGTACATAGCATGCTCAATCCTTGTATTTATACTTTGTTTTCATATCAAAAAATATAACGTGTGTGTTCCATACTTAATTAATATACACCTAAGTTTTGTCATAAGGAAACACATGTCCTACAAAACACTATCATCAATTCAAAAGCTCATAATAAGTCATTGACAAATAATGTTATAATTTTGTTCTTTTCATGTTATGATTTGTGTGAATATTGTTATGTGAAGTCTACGAATTATTTAGATACATGCATGTTTGTATGTGAAATGTAAATGCAATTCACAAAAAATGGTTTCGAGTTATTAGTCATGAAATAGGATTTGAAAATTTTACTATGCACTCAAGTGAAATAGTATTAAGTAAAGTTTTCAGAATAGTTGCAAAATAAATTGGAAAAATAATATAATGGTTTTTGCAGCTATGAAACTTTTCTTGAAAATATTCTGTGTACAACATGTGCATTGTATAAATTAAAGTAAAAGACATTGCTACTTCAAAAGTTCATCTGTAAAAAATACATACATATATATGGCTTGAAAGAACAAACTTTATATTAGACAATTATATATAAATACTAACATATTAACAATTGTCAATAAAAAAAAGTTGTATATGTAGTTGTTGCAATAATCAAATAAACAGCATTACTCATGCAAAGATTAAGACACATAGTTTCGAGTACACAATGCAAGAATAAATGACATTTTTCAAGTGTGACTGCAATGGCCAAATGTTAACAAAATATGGAAAAAAGACTAATAATGTTAAATAAACGAGTAATAATATCCCATCTCCTTTTCTTTATATCCTTTTTACACTTATTTTTTATCCCATTGATCAAGAGATTTTTGCTTCACAAATAACAATGAGTAATGATCAATAAGTATAAAGTGATTAAGTATGAAAAATGATATTGGAAAAAAAGTGAGATGATTATTTTTGCTTAAAATAAATAAATTCTATAGTTAGCTAAGCTTGATAGATATATACGTTGATACCTATTCAACTCTCATGAGTTGCAACTTTGGTTAAGGAGCACTTTAATTTGATGATGCAACTATTTTTTTTCACAATCAATAATCCATAATGGTAAAATAAAAATATTATAATAGCTAAAAATTGAATATAAACAAATGTTAATGAAGCCAAGATGTTTAACAAATCAATGACAACACAACAATGAAAAGGATTGGTGGATACGTCAACATTATGGTGACAATGATCTTTATTTGACAAAGGACAGATTATATCAATTAATCACTTTTGGTATAAACCATTCAATAGTATTCCTACACCTAAGAGTGTCAACTAATATGGATTCAAGACAAAACTCATAAAATTCTTTTTCTATTAGATTTTAATGTAGTTGAATTTATCAACTCACTAATACTCGAGATATTTAATAACTTTAGCTTATATTAGTGGTCAGTAATGGATTTCAATTAGAGTGTAATATATATATGCATTGTCAATACATTATCCATCATTCATTTGTACGTATTATTTTTTTGAAGAGTAAATGATGATATATACAAGATGAATGATAGATAATAGACTAACAGTATATAAAACTTTTACATTATTAGTGTATACATATTTTTATATTTCAATCAACCTCTAAGCTAATAAGAAAGGAATGCAGATATTAAAAATTTCCCCCTTAATTAAAGCTTATATGTCTATTATCAAGCCAAGTCAATGACATTTTGGACCACTAAGGCTAATTAGGAGACCTCTCAAACCCTTCCTTTCAATCCCTCCCAAAACAAAGAAGGATAGAAACAAAAATTAGATCAAAAGGAGATTGAAACATAAATTAAGAGAAAATTATAACCTATATTAATGTATAGAACATAGAAATCATTTTCGCATTTTATAAACTATAAATAGCATGCATGGCTCCTGGTACGCCATTCATTAAGGCCATCTTATGCTCATAACCTCTACAAATGGCATACAGGGAGCCAGGCACACTTAGCGATAATATAATATATATGCTAATATACAAAAACCAAATGCATACTTAGCTTTATTTCTTCATCGAACATGAAATATGGTAAGATATATAGTACTAACCAAATTTGTTGTGTTTATAGTTGATGAAGCTGAGGCATAGATTGATGTCTAAGTAGCACATAAGAGCAATTGAGCAACATTTATAGAGCATGAAGGAATACAAAGCTCTCAATTTTACCTAGGAAACAACCAAGAAACTTTTGAGTTAGCTATTTGGCAAGAAGCAAAGCTAGCTTTATAAATCACTCTACTTGAATCAACCTTGTTTTTTTCCCATGAAGGTTAGAATCATTTTGAAGACTCTAGGGTTAAATAAATAAGGGTGTGTAAGAAGGAGGTGAAGATATATAGATAGACAATGAGAGCCTTGTCTTGTATCCCTAGAGGCTATGATGACTCTAGCCATGTCTCATTGTTCAACTACTTTTATCTATATTGCATAAAAGGCATGCAATTTTTCTCTTTACAAAAAGATTTGTCTTCAAGTATTTGGATCCATTTAGATTCCTATTCCCTCCCTTAGGGCCCCACAATTGAACTTCTTTAAATAACATGATATCTCACTCTCCTCTTGTACTTTTCCTTTACACTTTGTGTTGTTTCATTTTCCTTTTCTCATTTTAGTATACTATATTACAATGTATAAGGATTAAATAAAGTATTTAAGTATTAATAAGAAGACCCTTTAGGGAACACTTATGTACATGTTTGTCTTCTTGTTTTGTCTTCCTTTATTCCCACTCTTTTTCATTGAACCAACTTTTTCAGGCATTTCAAATCAATAGCTGAAATATCTCACTTTTTGATAACCCTAGAGAACTAAATTGGCACTACAGTTTTTTTAATTAGTTTGTTACTTTGGCCTATCTCTCTGGATTCTCATTATTCAATAACATTGTGGTCTATTACACATGAACTTCAAAACGTAGACACTGGAATTGTTGAATTAAATAAGCTAGATTAAGTTTTTAGTGCAATTCAAATAGATCCTTTTTTATTTAGTATCTACAAAAAAAGTTTTGGTATGAATTCTTAAGAATTTAAAATATTTCGTTTTAGTCCATGTATTGATTAAGTGATGACTATGGTCGATGGTAGTATTGGCACTTAATCACTTAATTGATAAAGTGACTAAAACCAAATCATTCCAAAAGTTTCATTGTTACCGAAGAATGAGAAGAGTGGAAAAACTCAAATGTGATATCACGTCTTGAACCAAAACTTTAAGACATCAGTTTCATGAGTATTTTCCACTTATATTTTTTTCACTTTTTCCTTCATATTTATTGTGGGACTTCAACTTGAATAAACTCAACAATCTTCCCCTCAAGTGTGGACACCTCATACTTTCCAGTTCACTTCTCCTTAAGTCTACCATGTCTGATATGAACCATCGTTCTAATACCACTTATTGGACTAGACCACGATCAGAGAACCTTCAACTACCGGAAAGTTCCATTATTTCTGGGCATAGGAAGAGTGGAGAGTTACAAGTAAGATACCACATCTTGAACCAAAAGCTCAAGACATTAATTAATTTCATGAGTTTTTTCACTTATAAACTCTTTCACTATTCCCTTCATATCTTATGTAAGATTTCACACTTGAATAAACTCAAAATAAATTATTTAACATTTTAAGGGTTAAGAAAAAATTCTTTTAGGGACTAAAATAAAAAAAATCCCATCTTGGGAAGACTAAAACTTAATTCAACCACTTAAATTGTAGCGAGAAAATTTGTATCAAATCTTGAAACTATATTCTTCTAACCAAATTACATAAGTCTACTGTACATTGCACTTAACCATAAGTGTTTTCAAAGAATTGATGAAATATGAAATAGTTAAAAAATTTACGACATAGAAACATGATTCATACACGAGAAAAAACAACAAAAAGAGAGAGACAAATATACATGAATAGAAGAACTAAATGGGTGAATGAATTGAATACATGATAACTAAAAATAATGAAACATTCATAAGGTGCTTCTGATTTTGCATGAACAATATAGTCACGGGCAAAAGCACATGCAAAAGCTTAGTGGCTGAAAAAGAACCATTCCTGAAATAAACATGGTCAAAATGGAAATAAAGCTGCAAAATGCAGATTTTCCATACTAAGAATATTATAGAGAATAGTTGGTATAGACAAATATATTAAAAAATAAAAAGTTGTGATATAAAATAGAAGCTTAATTGTATTGCATGAGTAGAGGGAATTCAAAATATATTTTTTCTCCATGTTGTGAAATATTTAGCATAGTTTGTGTGTTTGGAATTTCCTTGTTAACCTTCTCATTGCAGATTCTATACTCTTATGTTCTTGTTGGTTTCTGCTTTGTCTTGTGCACATGCATTCTGGTTCCTAACATATTGTTTTGTTTATAGTTAGTATATTAATATTTATTATGGGTGAGACTCGAACCCTCAATCTCCTTCACTACATTTCTAAGGCTCTAACTATCAAATCATCTTATAACTTTTTTTTAACTTACTATGAGTGAAGCTCAAACCTACAACCTCTTTCACTCTATTCCTTAGACTCCTCCACTTTAATCTTCACATCACCTTATTCCTCCCAAAATTTAGACAATGTTATCACGTTGTAACAAAGAAAATGTTATTTTCATACAGTAACCAATGTTTTTCATGACTATAATATTTATGTAATGTCAGTATGTACTTATACACATGTAGTTAATACACAATTCATCATTTATGGTATTAATTATATTTAAAAGTCAATTAATTAAATATAAATGATGAATAATATGATGATATAAAAAAAACTTTTACACTATCATATTTATTTTAGGGAAACTTGTATACAAATAGAAAATATGAATAAACATGTACGTATAAGTTAGATATGATGTCAAATAATACAACTATTGTAGTAGGGATGTTTGGAGTAAATTATAGATTTATTTTCTCTTATAACAATTTATTTTCATAAGCTTATTTAATAGTTTATGCTCAATTAACTTGTTCAAAAGAAAAGCTTATTGAATGCCTTTAGTTAATCGTTAAACTTGCCCTAACTTCATTAATGAAGGGAAGTCATGAATGATAGAATTTGTTACATATATTCTCACGTTATATATATATATATATATATATATATATATATATATAAACAAGAGAATGAGTGGAAAAAATCCATAGAACTATTGTCTTGATATTTTGATTCAATACTTGATGTCTAACTTGTCTCTTTACTCTACTCATGTCCCAAAAACAATAAGATTTCTTAATGGTATCAGAGCTGATGCAATAGCTGGGACGTGATGGAAACCATTGTCATTATATTTTGGTTTAAGATATTTTCACTTTTCTCATACTCCACTAACAATAACACTTCATGATTAGGCCTTTGTGGTTGCTGGAGTCCAATAGAATTCCAAAACAAAAATTTCCATCGTTCTCTTCTAGTTTCAATCCCTCCTTTATCTGAGAATTATATCTTACTGACAGCAATAGACCATATACATGTATAATTTGGCTTAATTCAATTCATATGATAATTATTAATTAACACTTTATGCGTGTGATTCAAATTTTGGATTATGAAGTTTACAATAGTGGATATTTTCAAGTTTTGGAATTACAAGAAAAAAATTATGGCATAGAGAATAAGATAAATTGAATGATTAATTATGAACAGAAGACATGGTAGAAGGAAAGAGCATATAATTGAGATATGTATCATTGGGCCTATAGTGGATACACCCGTTTTGTTGGCCCAATTAGTATCATTGGGCCTATTGATTTGAAGGGCTAGATTAAGTGATACAATGTGGCAACCGAAACACATCCAACTTAAGATATGAAGATATATGTTTCATATTATTAGCCTATAAAAAAATGTTTCATATTATTAACTATGGATATGCAACATTATATTATTTAAGTTATAGATTAAATTTGTTTCATACAATGTGCATGTGATGATATCTAATTTTATTATATATTACAAGTCATATACTCTTTCCTTACTCTTACTTCACTTGATTCAAAATCACTCCTATCTTTTTAGATCTTCTTTTATATTGGAGAGTCTAATATTGGATAAAGATTATGACACGTCACACAAACTAACTTTTAATGGATATGATTATAAATCATTTTTTAATAGAAAATTCTTTATTATTTCTTATATTCTTGTATTGGACTTTTCACTACTAAAATATATACTAACTTTCACATATACTCATATTTTGCTCTATACACTCTATCCTTTGACTTACACACATATTGTACTTTTTGATGACTAGAATGTGGGAATATCTTTATAGATTTAATATGTATTCAATGATAGTGTATGAGTTTCTTACACTATTAGCAAATAATTCGATTTGTTAACTACAATTAATTCTCAAGCAAAAGTAATACAAATCAACGGTAAATAATATATTTACAGTGTAAAATTTTTTACACTGATTTTAAACTCTATCTTTATATTGGATAGTCTTTAATGCTTATATTGTGTCCTACGTCAAGAGTTGGGAATGGTTTCATTCTCACCACCACTAGCCAAGTGTCTTGGATTTCAAAGGCTTTGCCATAATATTAATCATACTTTGAATTGGTGTAAATATTACATGAAATGACAATTATGTAAATAGATCATAAATTACTCTAATTCCGGGGTGGAGATGAGAGAATATGTTAGATGTATAGTCTTAGATCCTTGAGCTAGTTTATTCTTTTTGCATATAAAAATTTGTATTTTTGTGAGTTTACAAAGTTTAAATTTGTCCTAGATTTTACCAATAAAAATATGTGCAAGCAACTTTAAACTTCTCTAATGTTCCATTTCGTACAATAGAAATGGAGAAGAAAAAGAAGGAGGGGAGAGAAGTTAAAGAGAAATGATATTTTTCTCTCCTTTGATTTATAGGAGAGTATGAGAAGAGTGAAGAAAAAGTAGAGTGTGACTCATATTTTGTTTATCCTCTCATATGGAGAGAAAATGAAATGAAAATTAGTTGTCTCAAATTATATCTCAAATCATGTTATGTTTAAATGATAATAAAATAAAAACAGAAAAAATAACGAGTGTTTAAATTTTTTAATTGACATTACATGTTTTCATTGGTGAGACAAGATTTGCAACATTATTTGAAATAACATATCTTTGTTTAAGAGGTTTGAAAGAGATCTTTCTTCTCTCTTTCTTTTATTTTTATCTAAAATCAAACAATACAAAAATCTACTATGTTTCTCATATATTTCTCTTCTTTCAATCTCTTTCTCACATATTTATCTCTTCTTATACTCTTGTACAACCAAATGACTTTTGTATATGTTTATTTAGCCCATCTACCTATTTAATAATATTTACAAATATAATATAAAAAATATAATATTTACATAATTTAATTATAATTTTATTTATATAGAATTTAAAAGCATTATGGATAAAAAATTAAATTTAAAACTTCGTCACCTATTTTTGGCTAAAAAATTATCTTCAACCATCATATCATCATATATGGTTTCTGCGGCAAATCAGACATACTTTTATTTGTTAGGTGTCAATGGTCTAGAAACACCTAAAATGGGTTGAATAAGTGTAGCAGTTATCAATTTACGCTTCTTGCACCAAAACTCAATTTTTGGAAACAGCTCAGTTAATCGATTAATACCTAGTTTTAATCGATTAAGTCATGCACAAACAGAATGACCAAAGAGGCAGATTGCACAGTTATTTAAAATCAATTGAACAGAGATGATACAGATATTTTTAAGCACAAACATATATGGCAGTAAACAAATATCCAAAATATCAGCTACAGATTCAATTTATAACAGCAAGAAACTAAAAGAAGATTCAGAGAGAAAAAGAGTGCACAAGTAGATTTTTATCCTGGTTCGTTTGTGGTCCACTGCAAACTACATTCATATCTCCCCTTCTGATCTAAGGAGATTTTCTTCTTCACAATATTTAGTTAAAGTATGAATACACACACCAATTCAATTAGAAGCACATATGACGCTTCTTTCTTGAAATCTAGGACCCCTAAATCTTTGGTTTGACTCTACTCTTCGCCTGAGAAAACCTTTCTCACGAAACAGACATAGCCAAGATTCTTCTCCTCAAATCAAGACCTCCTAGCCTTGGTGAATAACCTCAATCTCTATGGTGATATGACACCAAGAGATTTATCCAGAAATACACAAAAACAGATTAAACAGTAGGGTATACTAAGCACAATAATGCTTGGAATATAACAAGAAAAGATCTAAAGACTAACTCACTCACTAATCAGTCAAGCCATCAAGAATCATATGCGTTAATCAAAAACAGAAATCAAATAATCTCTATATCAATCTATATAATGCATGAATATGTGAGCAATATAAGAATGAACATATGAAATATGTAAAAACAGTATGCAAGAATTCAGAACTCAATTCAGCATAAAAACTCTCTTCTCATACATGCAACTCTCTTGCAAAAACAGTAAACATAATGTAAAATGCTCTCTAAAATCAGCCCTATACAATAGAATGCAATGCTATGGTTTTTTGAACGTTGCCTCTATTTATAACAAGTAGTTTTGGCAGTTGGATTAGTTGCAAACAGTTAAACGGTTAAAACAAAAATTAGTTATAACAAATAACAGACCTATTAATCGATTAAGGCTGCACGTTAATCGATTAACCATGCAACAGAATGACACAGAAAAGAGTTGTAATAGAAAGCACTGATTTAACAGAAAAGCGGTTGAGTTAATCGATTAAGTCATCATGTTAATTGACTTAATCGATTAACTGACACACTAAATTACATGTTTCAAAATGTAAACTTCTCATATGTTATGCACAATATATATACATGTTTTAACAATTATATTATGTCTAATATGCACATGTAACGTGTATGATAAATGCATGAATATACAATTAACTTGATGATATGTCTCATGGATATGATATGACAATTAAGATGACTTGAGAGACTAGGACATAGGTTCACCTCACCTATACTCACTTACTATGACACACATCCCAGACTACTTGGAATAGTGACTCTAATTATTATCCTAGTATATATATGATCAAATGAGCATAAAACATGTTGATTGTTGAGTCATCTTCAAACTTTAATAGAACCTTGTCTTCATCAAAACATAGGCAAAGAATTGCTAGTACTATCCTTGACACTTTGCACGTTCATTATTATCACATCAACACAATTGGACAATCATTTTAGTTTGAGTTGTTTAATTAATTGGAAGATTAGTTAAGTAGAAAGTAATATATTACTTATTAAGTTAGTGAAGTTAAATTTACATTATTGTAGAGTTAATTTCTTTTTAATTATTACACTTGGTGCGTTAGTTACCAAACAGCACCTAAATGCATAACATAAATGAGAATGAATTTTTAGAATTTCACTTCCTTAAAACTTTGTCAGACACTATTTTTACTACAACATCAAATTATTTTTTTAAAAGAAATAAAATATCAAAGATAATTAAGTGTTCCGTCAAAAATCCTGAGGAACTTTTGGGCTATTGACATTCATGGAGGAACAATGATATAAAATCCAAGTGCTCTTTGCCATATTTCTAGTGTCCTTTCACAACCATGTTAGACTTATTTATTAATATATATCAATAAATTTAAACTAATATGATTTTATTATGTATAAATCAATAATTTATGATTTATCATATTTCACATCCTTTATAAAAGGGTTGCTTAGTTTAAGTAGGAAATTATTTTTTCGTTATAAAACTCGAATGAGAATTCAGATTTTAATAAAATACAATTTCCATAAAAATCTCCAACTCGGTTACCAAGTTTAGAGTAGGAAATAAATAAAAAATTGGAAAACTCCAATGAGAATGTTGAGTTTAATAAAATATGTTTATAAACCAAAACTCTACACGGAGCATACCAAGTTATGTTTGGAACATAAAAAATAAAAAACTCGGCAATTAAATTACCGAGTTTTAAAAACATGCAATAATTTGATAAATAGTTTAAATATATATTAAAAATGTAATATTTTAGTGAAATGTACCAATTAATTTTTCCGTAATAGTTTAAGTAGTTTGAAAAACTAGTCATATACTCACACTCAAGAGCCACGTTATCATAAAATAATGCCAACTTTGATGGGTGAGTTCAACAATCAATACCATGTGGTCTCACTCAGGAGCCACATTATCATACTCTCTTTGTGGCCTACATTGTTGCACCTTTAATCTCCATTTCTTTTCATTTTTGTTTTCTTATTCAACCATAGAAGTTTTTAAATAGTTCATTAACCAAGTCCTTTATTTCGAGATAAATTTTTCCAGCCACAATTCACCTATAAAGATGAATTATTCTCACCAAAATAAATTTAATGAAAAAATATTTACATAGGAAAAAATATTTATACCATTTTTTTATAATTATTAAGGTTTTCTGATCTTACATATTAAATTAACCTTCACTAGCTTACATATTAAATTCGCAATTACCAATTATAATTCAACAACACTCCTTAGCATAACATTATTAAATATAAGGCAAAAGAGAATAACAATATTTCTTGAAATAAGTATTGTTAAATGTAATAAGTGGATAAACATAATAACACTTTTTATAACAAATACTATTGAATATTTGTATCAGAGATTCAATAACACTCTTTGAAACAAACGATGTTGATTTGAATCGATTGAACAACATCTTCAATTACAATGTTAAACTAACTTTTTATGCTTATAACATTTTGAATTTCAGAAATGTTATTCTAAGCTCTAATATTTCACTGTACCATATAATACATAAATGTGTATAATATTATTTGATATAACTTTAGGGTTGCAATAATAATAGACAATAGTTCATGTTCCAACCAGTTGTCGTTATCACATGAGTTGTGACAGGCATAGGTAAAATCAGCATAGCTAGCATGACTGAAACGTTTTGTTTTATTTAATGCCAAACTACAGAACTGAATTTGTCTCTTCTACATTCACAAAATCAATTTTTTTAATGTAAAATTTATACACATTGTAGTGTATAAAGATTTATACATATTTATTGAATTAATTATTATTTATTTGAATTATTTTTTTAAAATAATTATTAAATATAATTAGTGGATAATACAGTAATAATATGCATATTATTTATAAGTTTATTAAGTCTTGCTTAGTTAGGAAGGATGTTCAGAAAGTGTATAATTAAGTAGTAATTATACATGCCAATTATACTTACCAATAACTAAAAAGTAAGTTAACTAAACACTTCAAATTAAATCATTATAAGCTTTTAATGTACTTTTCTAGTCTTGAGCTATCTTTTTAATATTCAACTAACTTTTTTATCTAGTCATACCTAATAATTATAAAAGAAAATTTTAGAAGTTGAGTTTTAAAAGGGAGGAACACAAAAAAAAACCTTGGAAATTATAAATTTTACTTGTGATGGAATTTTCAAGCTTTCCTTTTATTCCACACAAATCAACATACAAACATAAAATATTTCTTATCACTTTCACCAAAAATAGATTGTATAAATCTATTATTTGAACACTTAGATTTAATACTCCACCTAATATCTCTCACATGTTTGTAGATTAAATCTATTTCATTTTCTAGAACTACATCTAAATTATATATCTATCATCTATCCTTTATCATATTAGGGAAAAAGAAGAAAAAAAGTGAGACATTTAAGTTATCTTTCTCTTCTTCCTCAAAGCAGCAAGATATCCGATTTAAATATGCAACTCATATGTCCAAATAACATTGCTCCCTTTTAAAATTCGATATAAGTATATAATCCAATACTTAAACATATTCCATCAATATGTTGGATATATGAGTGTGAAGAAGAATCTCATTTTATTTTTCTCATTTCTCTATTTCCTTAATTTGTTAGTTATCAATTTTTAAACGGGATTTAATTTAATATTTAAGAAATTGAGAGAATTTGAAGTTGATCTATATATGGTGTCAAAATAAATGTTTGAAAACAAAGATTATCCTTTTGTAGTTTGTGCTATATACCATCTCTAAGTTAAATAATAATGGCACAAAGGGCTACAATAAGAAGATTGGTGAGGCAAAGATGATTTGTCATTTTCATCCATTTCCATCTTTGAATACGAATAAGACGTTGATATAGTAATATAAGGTCATACTAAATTCTCATATATACCAAAAAATAAAAAATTTGATTTCTGATAGCAACATTTGTTATAAGTAACAATGATATATTACAAAATGGAATAATTTCTTGCCCATCGAATGATGTAATACTCTTAACTAAACAAAAAAATCAAATAGTTTTTCCAACAATAGGGAAAGTTATACATGAAAGGTATCACTAGTTTTCTAACTACTTGTTTAATTTATTTATGGAAAATGATATATCCTCATACTAAATCTTCATAGTGATAAGATAGTAACATATGTCATAAATTGATACTTTATTTATTAATGATTGATTTACAAGTGACATATGTCATTTTCTTGTAAATAGAAGGATTAGCAATAGAGAAAACTTGCATAGATGTATATAACATATCATATATAAAGACAATTGTAATTTTGCTTTTTTATGTTATTATTAATGACTAAATTTTAATTAAAATTAAGTATTTAATATATTATTAAAATTTTATTAGTTGTCTCTATATACATATGTATATATGTACGTTTATGTGAATAACACCGTTACTCTTTATTTATTGGATTCATTGTGCATTGCATTGGGTTATAGTTTTTTTGAACATGGTGCTTTCAAATACTTTCTCTCCCCTCATAATTAAACTCACATTCCTGGAATTAGAATAAAATGTAAAATGTATACACTGATAGTATAAAAATTTGTACAAATATACTTCATAATCAACTGTTCATTTTTGGATTACTTTTTCTGAAAAGTCAACAATAATAAAAATCAATGACAATAATACAATGACAATATATAAAACTTATACACTGTCAGTCATACATCTTTTTCTCTTTCATTCATAAATGCATAACAAGCAAAGATATCGCCTATGACCACAACCTCTGGCCCATAAATATTGCATAGGACCACCTTTCAATTTCAGAACAGCATATTAAATAATGCATGGACCACCCCAATGACATCAATAGCTAAATCCATTAAACGTGACATGATTAAAATATATGGTCCAACACTAATCATCTCAATCATATTTTTATTTTTGATTTGAAATAAACTTATCTAATTTTAAAAGTGAATATCAATTTTGGCTTTTATAAATTTTTGTGTATAGAATTCCAAAAAATAAAAAAATCCAAACTAATATTTAGATATTACAAATATGAATTAAAATAGTCTCTCTTAAGGGTTACAAAAATGCTCAAAGTAACTCTTTATTTTATACTCATGAGTTTTAGTGAAATTACACAAACCACTAATTCATTTTTACATCTACCAAAAAGTCCTAATTTATATATTACACTTAGTACACATGTATAAGAAATAAGTGTGATCTTTTAAACAAAATGAATGATAAATATAATTAAGTTAAACAAAATATGGTATATTATCGAAACAAATTCAAATAGTATACGAGTTAATACATTTTCATTATTTTTTGTTACAATATAATATAAGAGTGATTTAAACAATATCTCCTTAGAATTATTAATACATTTTGTACAAAAAATAATGAAAATATACTACTCGTATATTATTTGAATTTGTCTCCATAATATATCATATTTTGTTTAACTTTACACTCATTTCTCATGTTAAGGTAGGCAATATAATATAGATATATAAATTAAAAGTTTTTTGTATGTGTAAAAAAGGAGACGTAATTTGTAAAATTTCATTAAAACTCAATAAATATCAGTGTAATTTACTTCTCTACATTTGATATTTTTGGACTATTTTTGGTTTTTCATTTGACCGGAATTAAGATATGATTTTTTTTGAGAGACCAAAAAAGATTTTTACTCTAATTTCAAATCATTAGTAAGACATTAATGATGTGAATTTAGTTTGAAGATGTTATTTTCAACCATATAATAATTTCTCTTTCTCTACTAAAAACAATATATCTTCCTATAAATTCATTTACACTATAAAAAAAAGTAACATGTATCACATATTGATATTATATTTATTCACAAGTAACATCCTTCACTAATATAACAAAACTTTTGTTGAAAGATTTGATAAAGACATAGGACATTAGTCCTTTATAAGAATCTCACTCATTATCTCAACATGCTTATCATATATTTTCAAATTCCCAAAAAACTAATAAATACAACAAAGAAGAAACAATGTAATGACAAAAACATGGAACACTAGCAAAGTACATTAGCACACATTTAAGAATAGGTTACACGTAAAATACATAGATCAACATGAACATGTCTTTTGAGTTGTTACTGAAAATAGAAAATCATTAAATACAAATTCCAATAAACCATGCATATCTTCATACAATTACAAACAATTAAGAATCCCAAAGATTTCATCCAAGCTAGGCTGCACCAAAACTTGATTGAGTTACAGATTTTGGGAGCTCTTGAAAGAACCAAGAGCCTTTGCTGCATGTGCTCTTAACACGTACTGGTGATAGATTGCAGCAACAGCAGCACCAATGAAGGGTCCAACCCAGAAGATCCACTATATTAATTAACACGATGTAATTAATTCATACGTTTTCATAATGATTTAATATGTATAAATTGACAATATAACAGTTTTCCATTGTTAGCAAATCGTCCACCATTAATTTATTAACAACTATTTACTATTAAACAAAAGTAATACAATTGTTAGTGCATAAATTTACATTGTTAATGCATAAATTTTAAATTCTTTTCAAACCAATTGGTCTAGTGGTGTAAGACCACACTAGATCTTTAGGATAATCAAAATGTCAAATGTTTAATTTTGGGAGCTAAACTTGTTGGTAGAGTCAGTCACAAACCCCAATTTTTTTAATTATTTACTCATAACGTGAGAAAATATAATTGTTAGTAGTAAAAAAAAAAGCTAATAACAGGAAGGAAAAAAATGGGGAAAAAAATAATACCAAAAGGTTATATTGAAATAAGATCATAAGAGCTTATATAAAAAGATTAAAGTAAATATTAAATACTTATTTTAGTGTCTCATGTTTCTCGATTTTATCAGTTTGGTCCTTTAAAAATTAAAAACCTCAAAATACTCCATTTTTTCAATGTAGATTAAATTAGTCATTTTTAGCATATTTTATAATACTTGATAGAGACTAATTTGATTCATATTTAAAAAAATTTAGTTACCAATTTGAGTTTTTCAAATTTTGAGGAACGTAAGGTTGAAAAACATGAGAGATTAAAAGGAATATTTACTTAAAAATTAAAAAGTACTTTTATAACTTATTTTATTAATTTGTTGTTATACATCTTAATAAACTTTTTCTATGAATTAAACCAAACATTTCAAGCAAAGGTTTTGTTTTGAAGATGAAAACATATATACCTGGTCATCCCATGCTTTCTCATTGTTGTATATCACAGCTGCTCCTAAGCTTCTAGCTGGATTTATGCCAGTTCCTGTTATAGGGATAGTGGCTAGGTGAACCAAGAACACAGCAAACCCAATTGGAAGTGGTGCCAAAACCTATCAAAAAAATAATGAAAAAACTATAAACAAAAATTTGAAATATTATTATTAAACATTTGTTAGACATATGATTGAACAAATTATTTGTATTTGGTATATTATTATGTAAACATAATAGAATAGGACCATAGACTAAAACACAGAACATTGGATTCTAGAGGAATATCTACTCCTAAGTGTCATAATTCATGCCATCCTTTCTAATTAATTAAGTGACACCAATTCTCATTCTTAATTATTGATTATTTAAGTCCATTTTATTAACCAATAAAAAAAGATAACCACATGCTTCATGAAACAAATAATATTAGTGAGAACACATATTCCATATGATGTGTGCTACTCTATGTGTCATGAGCTTTTGGTAAAAAATACTTCATAATTAAACTTTTAATTTAAATATATTTTTTCAATCAATCATAAATCATAATACATAAAATAACACATATTATGAAATAGAAGATGTGTTCTAAATATTACTTTATATGAAGTGGATAAACCACATAAGAGCAAGGTTAGAAATACATATACCACCAAACATTTCACTACTTCTTCAAATTTCAGATTCAATTCACACAAGATTTATGTACAAATCAACCAAAAGATTAAAACTTTGGAATAAAAAAAGAAAAGGGTATACATGAAACATACAGGAACATGAGAATCTCTGGCATTTCTCTTAGGATCAGTGGCAGAAAGGACAGTGTAGACAAGAACAAAGGTACCAATAATCTCAGCACCCAAACCAGTACCTTTGCTATAACCATCAGCTAGCATGTTAGCACCACCATTATACCTATTATAGTAACCCTTTTGGAAAGCCTTGACTAACCCAACACCAGATATTGCACCCAACACTTGAGCCACTATGTACAATAAAGCTCTCACCAATGTTACTTTCCTTGCTAGGAACAAACCGAATGTAACAGCTGGGTTTATGTGACCCCCTAATCATATAACATGTCACATTATTGTATATATTAGTTGTGTTAATAAAATACACACATATAAAACCTTAGTGTTATTCTTTTGCTACTTAAATATTATGCTGATTTCTAACAAGAACATAAGAGTGTGTTTGGCTAAGCACTTAAATTAAGTGCCTCATTGATTAATTATGAGAAAATACTTAAATTGGCCCCTAGACATGCTTGATTATTGCGAAATGAAAAATCTCCATTTTTGATAAATTAATCATTCTTGTGATAAACTTAGTTCCTTGTGGACTCTAAATTGAATGGCATTTGAAATTTTTGACCAATAAATTGATATTTTTAAATTTTGTGAAAAAATTTATTAGTACCAATTTGGATGTTTATTATTTATTAAAAATTTATTGATGAATCCTCTATAATTTATTATTGACTTACTTCATAAATTTATCTAACAAAATTAGTAAAATAAATTAAAACAAAACATATAAAACATCATAAACTACACTTATAGATTAAACTCTTTCAAAGAACTATTTAAGTGCTTTTAACACAAGACTAGTCCATAACTCTTTCAAACATCCTTTAATATAACATATAACAAGAAATTAGTACCACACGAGTCTTATGTTATATGAAAATTAAATGTAACATCGTTACCAGAAATTCCAGCGGTGCAATAAACAAGAATAAAAATCATGCCACCGAAAGCCCAAGCAATACCAAGAACACCAACACCGCCACAAATATCACCGCCGTGAGCGATGTCAGTCTGACTCTTGTAGCCAATGACGGTCAAAATGGTTATATACAAGAAGAGGAAAGTTGCCACGAACTCCGCAATAACGGCCCTATAAAAGGACCACTTGCGGAGTTCAGTAGCATCAAAGAGTGGTGCTGGTGGTGGGTCTGCGTAGTCTTTGTGGTGAGCTAGCTCACCATGTGGTTCGGTGTCTATGTCCTTTGTCATGGTGGAGTGTGTTTGTTATGTGGGTGAGTGAGTGAGATTGTGATAAGGTTGAGGCTATAGGGATGGAAGTAGCTAGATAAGGGGTCTATTTATATGAGGATCGGTATTCTTTAAGAGTTTAATTTCTGTGCACCGATAGTGTGAAGTTTTTTATACTGTGAGTACATCATCAATCACTGATTTGTAAGATTTTTGTTTGAAAGCCAATGATGCTAACATATGAATGGTGAGGATTTTGCTGACAGTGTAAAAGACACTTGCACGGTTTATACATATTAAATCTAGGTCCGGAAACGAGTCGAACTAGAGTTCGGCTCCGTTCAACTCGATAAGGATTGACTCAGCTCAAAACTCAACTTGAGTTCGATACGAGTTATTTTTAGCTCGAATTCGACTCAATTAAAGTTTGTGAACTGTTCGGTTCAGTTCGAATGGTTCATTTTGACAACTCAAATAATTAATTAAAATTTGAAAAATACTTCAAAAGGTTATATATATAAATATAATTTTTTATATATAATAACAATAAATATAAAAAAATAATGTATGAGTCATAATAAATATAAAAATTAGTTTATATAAATATATGTGTATATATAAATAAATAAATAATTATATATATATATCGAGTTAGTTTATGAACTTAACGAGTCGAACTATATCAACTCAAGTTCGGCTTGTTTATTTAACAAGCTCAATTTCTTGCTCAAGTTCAACTCATTTGGTTTATGAACCAAGTTTATTGAGTTAAATAGTGAATCAAGTTTCGAACGATACCGAGTTGGTTCGATTTATTGCCAACCTAATTAAATCCATTCTTTAAATATAGTTACGTGTTATTTATTACCTATATAATAAAAAAAAAACTCTCTCATGACATGTGTCAATCTCTCAAGCCCTCATGACATGTGTCAATCTCTCAAGCCCTCATGACATGTGTCAACCTCTCATCAAAACTAAAGGTTTCTCATGACATGTGTCAATCTCTCAATGACATGTGTCAATCTCTCAAGAACTCCCTCATGACATGTGTCGATCTCTCAAGCCATCATGACGTGTGATTTATTTAAAAATATTATGTTTTTACTATTACTTATATAATAAAAAAAACTCTCTCATGATATGTGTCAATCTCTCAAGCCCTCATGACATGTGTCAACCTCTCATCAAAACTAAAGGTTTCTCATGACATGTGTCAATCTCTCAATGACATGTGTCAATCTCTCAGGAACTCCCTCATGACATGTGTCAATCTCTCAAGAACTCCCTCATGACATGTGTCAATCTCTCAAGCCATCATGACGTGTGATTTATTTAAAAATAAAAGGAATATGATTACCTATGCAATATTAAAATATAATGTTACTATAACAATATTTTAAAATAATAATAATAATATGAATCATAACATATTATTTGTAGTTATTTTAGAGTTAAATAATATTTATTATGTTTTTGTTATCTATCTATCTATTACCTATATAATACTAATATTATACTAATATTATTTTAGAATCAAATAATAATGAAATTATAAATTTATTGATGATTTTTTTGATTAATAGGATACTACTAACTATATCATGTTATGTATGTGTAAAAAACAATGTTGAGAAAGTAGAGCAAGATGTTAAATAAGTAGATGACCCATATTAAGTTTATCCGATTTAAACAGTTAAACCGTATAGTCTGACCGTATGATTTTATATATAATTAATAATTTTTAGCAATATGAATGCACTGGCAACATATATGGTTTTAACCATGCGAATGCACGAGCAACATACATATTTTTATTCATAAATACACATGTAATATATATTATTAATCATGCGGCAAAAAATATTGTCCCGTGCAAATGCACGGGTAACTTACTAGTTTGTTATATCTAATAAGATGAGATGATAGGAAGAATTTGGAAAATATTGATGAAAATATCTCGATTTTTAGTTGAAGATATGTTGTGAATAGATCTTCATTTTCACATGATGGAGTATGAGTTAGTCTCCAAATGATTAGATCTCTTGAATCCAAATTTGAATCAATGATATTAAAGTCAATAGATTAATTAGAAGACATTTTTCTGGTCGGTAAAGAGAATTTTATTAATAAAGTACGGAAAGTATAAAGAGATTACAAATGTTAAAGAGGAAAAAGAGAAAAGAAAAAGAGATTAAGAAATATCTGAATAACAAGCTAAATGTTTTGCCAGCTAATCATTATAAATCATAGCTGACTTATGCCATTTTTCATTGATCCAAACCTATATCTTCACTTTTATTGCCTCAATAATATCCTTCATAATAGTCTGCTTAGTGTTAAAGATAATATTGTTTCTGCACAGTAGCCTATCATCATGTTAAATTCATATATTTTTATCTCAAAGGAAGATCATTTATGAATAAGCATATTTGATTATATAATTTGTTCCTCATACCCTTACATTACTCCCACCATATCATATCAGTTGGGATTACTTGTCTTTATTCTTGTTCCATTTGGTACCATTGTCCAATAAAAAATTCTTATTTAATTGAAAATAAAAAATTATAATATCAAAAATTATTTTTTTGTACATTATTCTAAGTTTAATTAACTTGGTACATGAGAACATGATTTTCTTGGAACAGATGATCCTTGTTCCCATATGCGTGTCATTATTATTGAAGAAACACTAAATATGATGAGAATTTATAATTTTCAATGTTCTTTATTCTACCTATAATAACCACCTAACGACACCTAAACGAAAATGTTGTCATATCTATTAAATGATCATATTTAATAGGGAGTTATAATATAATTAGATCAATTAGAGTGAATAATTTAAGGAATAGAGTAATTAAGAGGTGGAGAATTTGAATCTCAGTTATAAATACTAATAAATATACTAATATATAAAAATGATGATATTCATACCTCAAAATAATTAGTAGTGGAGGACATGGGGCTGCTATGCAATAGGTTGGAAGAAGTGAAAGAGAGGATAAAGAAGAGGAGAGGAGAGAAGTTGAATACAAAATTACTCTTTCTCTCATTTGATTGAGGAAAAATTTAAGAGGAGAGAGTAAAAAATGAGGTAGAGTTCACCAAATTTCTTTATTCTAGGTGAAGAGAAAATGGGAGAGGAAAAGTGGTGAATATAATCACTTTTTTTTTTCTAATACAACTAAACAATAGAAAACTTCATTCTATTTCTCATCTTTTTATCTTTTTTTACTCTTTTTTAGCCTTTCACATATATTTTCCTCTTCTTATTTTCTTCTCTTAAACCAAATGCTGTCATCCTCTAACAATAATAATGATGAAAAGTCTAGAACTTTAGGAGGAATTTTATATTTTATATGGAAATAATATAATATAACCTAACCGATATTGCATATGGTTTATGAGAAGTGAGGACAAAAAAGGACAGAGAAATGAGAGAAAGAGATGAAATGAATACAGAGAAAACAGGTGTAAAGATGTATAGTTATAATAGAGCAAAAATCATCTTTGTTAATGGATAAATAAGTACTACAAATAAAAAATAAAAGACATAATAATATAGTAAGAAAATTTTATTATTATATATATAATGGAATAATACTTTAGTCATTAAAAATACATGTAAAATCAATGATGTACGAATACTTGTTCCAGTTAATAGGACGATGAGGGACAGATTGTAGGCTCGGGAGTCACATGGGAAAATGGGTTGCAATGAGAAAGACATGAAGAGAGAAAAAAGGGACCAAAAGATAGATTATGATAAATGAATATGCATGAGATGATGATGATGTATGTGAATGTTGATTATTGATGAATACTGACACAAACGTTGTTACAAAGTAACAAACAAACTACACCGCTTCACTCACTTCATCTTCCTCTTTCCACCTCATATATACATCTTATCACTTTTTTGTATGAGATTCACTCAACTCCACCACCATATAGATATTAAATTCAATACTAATTCTCCAAAGTATAGAGTTATGGAACTACTATCAAGGTTGTTGATTTTCGTCAGAGATATCCCATAACTTATTCCATTCAAATAAGAATATTTTTTCAGTTTGTTATTACAAAATTCTTACTTATCAAGAATATGATGTGTTTATTCTTATAAAAACTATGGACCCAAAGGTTGAAAAGAGGAGAAAGAAATTGAGAGAAATTGTGTGAGGTAGATTATGGCCTCAAATATGAATAATAATGATATTTAACATTGTGGTATAAAAGTTGATGTTTTCTTAATTTATATGAATATGTAATAAATTATAAAATAATGTGTGTGACCTAATGAAAATATTTTCCATATAATGTGTAATAATTGATATTTTCCAATGAAGATGTTATATATATTCTTATTATTATCAACATTTTTTTGTCATTAATCATAAACAAACTTATTATAAATTATGATAACTTGATTTTTAATGGAAGTTTATTTATTATTTATAGGGAACTGATCACTTGTTTTTTATGCCAAAGAGAGTGATACACTATAGTGAATATAGAAGATTTTTGTTTATTAAGTTGTGGTATAATTTTTTTATTGTGGTTCTTTGTAGATGAAATTGTTGTAAATCTTTAGGCTGCTTTCACTCCTTATCCTAATAATCAGTATTAAATTAATGATTAGGTCGAATCGAGTAGTATTTGAGCATTTCTAATGGATAACAATAATTTCATTATTATTTAGATCTCATACATTATTTTATAATTTATTATAACTTTCCATGAAATAAAAATGACATTTACTTTTTTCCCATAATGGCAAATATCAATCTTATTTTTTTTTGGTTGCACAACATCTACTTTTTTCACACATATCTACCTCTCTCATCACTTACTCTTGGTTAAGAATAACAAAAAAATGTTCTTATTTAAAAACAAAAAACAGAAAATAAAAACAACATTATATAAAATAGAGTAAGAATATTCTTATTCCATTAAGAATAACGTTAAAAATAGCCCCAGTGATTGCTCTCAGTGCTTAGGTTCAACATCTAATCCTTGTTAAGACTTTGGTTTGATAATAGACCTATTGTCATATACGGTAAGAGTTGGGTCTTATCACGACACGTCTCAACCTGCATTTATATAGGACCAATGCCTACAACTTCAACATATTTGTATGTTGTTATGTCAAGGAATAAAAGTGTTTGGTTTCATTTTTTATGATGGTTATCTTCTGTACTAGAGAGAATTTTTACTCCCTAAAATATGGTTGTAGCTCTTTAGGATTGCATGTTAAATAGAGTTGTAGCTTATTAGCACGAAAAAATATCTCATTATTTTAGGCTCTTTTGAACATAATACAAATAATTTTAACATATATTTTAACACAAATTTGGATTTATTCTAATACAATAAAAAGCTTGAGTTTATTCTAACGACAAGCTCAAATTATTGAGCTTCTCATAACGATGACAAAAGACACACCAATGTACTTATAACTTTAGTTTTTGATCATTATAGCTTTTGAGTCATTATGCTTTTTGAAGGACTTCATTAACCAGTTTTGAATCAATAAGAGTGTACTTAAGTTGGAATCTTCTTAAACAAACTCAAACATATCTTCAAAAGTTTTATGTTATTAAATAATCATTGCATCTCACACGTGTAAGTACTAGTTTTCACAAAAATGTACACCACTTGCTATATGCACTAGTTTCTATAATATGATATGGACCAGGGAATACTCTTATATGTTTAATATAATAATACTCGTGCATTTCACGGGTATAATCACTAGTTTTCACATAAATTTACACCACACCTTCTATAATTTGATATGGACCATAGGGTCATATAGGTTTGATAATAATACTCCATTCATTCCTTATCTATTTGTAGTTTAAAGTATGAATATACAATATATAAAATCATTAATCTAATTGCTATTTTATAATATTTTTACTAAAATGTTTATCTTCAAAATTGCAGGCTTAATTCTTTAACTAACTCATGGTATAAAAAAGATGAAAAGTAATTATTGCATGAAGATAAAACATTCTATTTCCGATAAAAAAATAATAATTAATTCTTTACCTTTTAGTACATTTATTATCTCATTAATACAAACTATTTTTACCAATAAAAAATAATAACAAATCTTTAAGTCATAACTCACAATGAATTTGACCATTTTTTATTAATAATAAAATATATGAAAAAAGATAAAAAAAATTATGAGAACAAATAGTACTTATATATCTTTTAAATCTCTAGGAATAACAAAGTAAGAGTTAATTTGATGGAAGCCATACCTATAACTTGACCATAATATTAATTCATCCGCAAATATATGCATTCATGTTTGGATGTGTTATTTGTGATTAGGAGAGTGTCTTAACTATGAAGTCCTATATTGATTTAAAATATATGTCAAAATACAATATAATTTTTTTACCAATCTCTATGTAAGAAAATATGGTTGTTTGCAACATCTATCTAGCAAAGCATCATTTGAAAATACAGAACACAATAAATTTATACATGCATAAATCAATTTTCTTTTTACATTTGTATATTTCACAAAGCATCATCAGAAAGTATAGATCACAATAAAATTATAAAAATGCATAAATAAAAAAACATATTTACAACATTTGTATGTGTCACAATTGTTGCAAACTCGACCATGATCAACTTCACAACTATATATTATCTTCATAATATGCTATAGCCTCCAAAACATATTTGATTTTTGCATATCTACCACCTCAAAATCTTGCACCACTTTCAAATATTAAGACCCCTAGATTCGATGCAAGATGTGGGTACCATCAAATTATTTCCATGGATAATGTATCCAATGTCAAAACCATAAAAAATATATATAGGGAAGGTACCTATCACAAATTAAATAGCTCTTATCATTGTTTAATTTAAGTAGCTATTATCATTGTTGAATTCCTCGCCAACTTCTTCAGTAATGGTTTCCAATTTAGGAGAATTTGAAGAAGGCTTTGTTGGAAAAATTATAGGTGCCGGTGCAACTTCCAACCATGAAATTTGATTTCTCATTCCCTTAGCCATATTGATGAATATAATTATTGATATATTGCTCCCAAATACTTGAATAATATGAATATCTTGTCTTGTAGAATGTGAATAATTTGAGTTTTCTCTCTTCCTCCTATCTCTAGAAAGAAGAGAGATTGATATGTTTTCTTTCAAGAGGTAAAAAGGTTTGTTTGTGTCTATGAGAGAGAATCATAAACTAAGAATCACAATGGTTTTTTGGTTTCTATGAAAAGTGGGTAGGCTCTTATGTATATATAGGGTGTGGAAGCTAGAAATAAGTAAGGACAACCAAAAATCATAATGTTTAAATGTTTAAATAAAGAAGACAAATCATAATGTTAGTCTGGTATATAAGGATCTATTAGATCTCTAAGATAGCTAAAATGTTAAAGGTTTGATTTCTGGGAGCGACACTTGTTGGAAAGTATAATCACACATATTGAAATGAATTAGTTTCTTATCCAAAAAGAGTGAGCAAATACTTGTAGTAATACAAAAAAAATTAAGTATAAGAAATTTGAAGAAGATGACAAGTGGAGAATGTCAAAGGATTCTCCTGAATCTTTGGGAGGTTCATTTATGACACCATTAAAAATCTATGAAATGAGGTTGCTAGATTAATGGTGGGGATAAATTTGTAACCACAAACGTGTGCAATGTATAATTCATGGTCGGTTACTAACATATCTCTACATCTAGGAAAATTGCGTGGAAGGGGGAAAAGAAAATAGCACCACTCAATTTCTTTATATATATATATATCACGTCAGAACAATATGTTATTGTGAGAAATGAGAACATTTAATATATATCATTGAATCTTTATTGAACGATTAAGATTAAAAGATATATACATATGACTAATAACTAATTTTTAATTCTAATATTCATGATTGGTTGTAAAACCCATGTTTATTGTATTCATAATTTTTATGTGAGAACTGTTCTTACTTAAATAGCTCCATATATAGTGAGACTAAGAGAGAAATAATATGAAAAAGTAAAGAAAAAACAATATATATTAATATTTATATTATTTTTATTTAAAATGAGATTACATTTGTACCCTTATAATAATACAAAGAAAAAAGTTATTTCCCTCTCCATTATTACTTGATAGGAGCCTCACATTATATATACATATACGATGATCTATTTTCTTCTACATTATGGTCCATAATACACATTTTTATAAACACATATTAGTATATTAGTGTTTGTAGTTGGTGAGATTCGATTTCTCAACCTCCTTATCATTTAATGTTACCTTAAGATGTAGGAAGTGTTATTTTATTTTTGTATTTTATTGAACTGATATTAAATCAAAGCAAAAAAAATCCTCCAATGTATAGACTTGTATATGCATCTAAACAAGACTTAATATAGATTCATCAATTGAATGTATAAATTTCAACTATGGATAATGTACATAAACCAAAATGTATATTAAAAGAGCCATACTCTAAATAAATCCATTAATGCCCATGAGTTGACTCTATATGCATCAAATAGTGCCCCATAGTCATAATAATCTAAGGAGGTGTTTTAATCTCTTACGCATATAGTTTCTGAATGTCTGAATTCAAGAGAAAAATAATAGAGTGGATCCCTTTAGGATCTATTTGCGAGTTAAGTTTTAGAGAGAAAATAAAAGAAATAGAAGACTTTAGAGTCATGAAATACATTTGTTGAATGACTCTGAAGTTTTCATTTTCACTTATTTCTCATCCAAAAATCAACTTGCAAAATTAGACCATTAAGTGTAAGGAATATAGGTGATTAGAAATGTATTGACTTCAATAATTTTTTGTTCACCATAAAAATAAAACTCACCCTTTATTACACTAAAAAGTGTGTTGCATGACAATTTTTTGTTCTCAATTCTCACATATAACACTAACAATGGTTAGTCTAGTGGTATAATGTCCCGTTAGATTCTAGGATAATTAAAAAGTCAATGGTTCAATTTATGTGAGCGACACTTATTAGGAGGAACAACTATGAACTCCAAAAGGGATTAATTACTTCCCCGAAAAGGTGAGGGATACCTTTCGTACACACAAAAAAAATCTTACATATAACTCTATGGAGGAGAAACCTATACTTTTTTCTTGGGCTCCACCAAATGAGTGATGTATCGACCCAATTATTGACCCATGCTATTGGTTTGGGCTCAAACTTTTATCAACTATGAGCCTGATTACTATCCTCATAAATCACACGTCTCTATATTTTTTCTTCTTCTTAAGTTATGGATCCAGATTTTGGATCCAGCTTTTTTCATAGGCTTCCTTACATATTTTCTCTTCTTCTGGATTGTATTTCAACAATTCCAATTGAAATGCAATTTTAGTCTAGATGATAAAATTGATTGCATTCTTTTTTAGGACATTACTTTTTATATATAATATATTAAATTGTTATCAAAATATCATTATTAAAAAAATAAGTGAAAAAAAGGAAATATTTAGTTTACGAATAACAATTTAAGTAGATCGCATATAATTATTTAAAATTTTAATGATACTTTTACCTTCCTTATTCCATGTAAAACTATCCAAGACAATCTTATGAAAAGAACAAGAAGGACCAAAATCTAATCACTAGAAAGTTGACATCCTTAATTGTGGACCAATCCTTGAATATTTTGGAGTTCCAAATATTTCTATGCTTTAAAGTTTTCCAAATGTTTCTATATATTAGAAATTCAACACATACTAATATTTTATTTTTCAATTATATACTTATTTATAAATCATTTTTTACATCATATTTCTTAATTTTTCTTTAATGTAGTTTTCAAAGTGGGTCAAATGAGATTATTTTAGTTAAATAATATCATTTATTTATTACTAATAATTTATTAAATTATATAGGTAACTTTAAACATAAATGATTAATAACAAATGGAGTATAAATTATTGAGAAATAGAATTTAAATGTTACCCATTATATGATTAAAATCTCAAATTCTCAATGGCTTAACCCCATATAATATACATGCTAAAATATATTTAAAGTTGATTACTTGATTTTTAAAACTTTAATATTGTCTTTTGTCTCATTAGAATATTAGGCACAAAGCTTGTTTGGACATATATAGGTAGAGACAATGAATAAAATATTGACAACTTAAATATTTAATTTTAATTAAAATTTAGTCATTAATGATTATAAAAAAAACATAAATATATTTGTTTCCAAATATAAAATATTGACAACACATTAAAAAATATTTCAAATTAAAATTTAGTTATAAAAAATAGCACCGAAAAGCATAAATACACTTGTCTCCAAATATGACATGTTGTATATATCTCCACAAGTTTTTCTATTATCTTGAACTAGTGTGTACAGGCACTTCATGCCTGCCGGCGAATATTGTGTAATACCACATATTCAATTTTTATATATTATATTTTTTGTTTGTTTATGATAGTGTTTAATTTAAGGTGAGATATGTGGTTAATTAATGTATTGGTGATAATTGCTTAGGATTATATAGTTTTTTTGTAAAATTTAAATAATGTTAAGGGCAATATATGAAATGAAAATTACACCATTAGAGAAGTTATTTCAAGTTTTGACTTTATATATAGTATAAATAACCCATTCAGCTACAGGACAAGATCATTTTTTCCTTTTATATTCTATTTACTCCTTTCTATCACTATCCTCTTAAATTTTGTATACAAATGAAGAAAAAAATTACTATTTTTCAACAAAACTTATTATTGTTTTTCACACATTTCTCATTTTCTCTTATCATTTTAGCCATCATAATTTCTATAAGAATAAGATATTACCGAGGGAAAGTTTATATATGAATGAAAACTTAAGATTCATTCTGAAATAATATGGATACCTTATATCAAAATATGTCCTAAATTATATCATACTAATAATATTGAAGAAAAAACTAAAAATAACAAAGTTTAATTTTTTTAATTGACGTGACATATTTTCATTAGTGCAGGACATGATTTGAGATATGGTTTCAGATATCAAATCCTTATTCAAAGAGTTAACCCTATCTTATTTTTTGTGTTCAATTTGTATATCAATCCAATTAAAAAGTGACACTTAATTAAAATAACAAATAATAAAAAATAATATAATTTTTTTATATTATTTGATGGAATATAATTTATTTGATACCTGAATATAATTTTTTTTAACATGATCCTTATTTTATAACTTACATCAGACATTATTTTCAGGTGCTGATTGGCCCACGCGTGATTGTATTGGAAAGTGGATTAGTTTGCACTCTCCATTTTCTCCATCAATACTAAAAAATATGAACAATGACAAGAATGTGGAGATTTTCAAAGGTAACCTCGGCTTTTGTCTTTTACTACTTGTTTTATAAGTAAAATTATATTAATAAAATATGTCAGTTGTACAAGATTTAGTAATTACATAATTATAATAAGAACTTAGGAATAATAAGAAAGTAAGCATTCATATGGATTACAATTTGATCAATAGTATGATTCTCCTTTTCTTTATAACTTGAAAAACACTTAGGAAGATGTTACTTGTATACATGTTTTTAAAATTATATGACGATAATATAAAAAATAAATTAAGCTTAAAGCATAATTAATTCATACTAGAAACTAGAGATTTTTTATAAGGACATTTTTTACGGTAGAAAAAAATTGTTTTGTTATAGAAGTTTAACACAATTGTCAACATTTAATGTTTTTCGATTCTATAATTAAACTAAGACTTAAATTTAAGAACTAATTAAATATTTTTAGATAACATGGCAATGTAAGATAACTTGATGCAGAAAAATACTAACTATATATATATATATATTCAAGTCATGTTACTAATTTGAGAAATAGGAATCATTTTCCCATTTTCTAGAGTCTAACGTGCAAATAGGTTTTTGTTTCATTTTGTGTGTGTAAAGAATATAAAATAGAAGTTGGGATCCCAGATTCTTGAGGAAGATAATTGAATGTGTTGGGTTTATTCAAGTATCAAGCCACACATTGGATATGTGGGGAGTAGTGAAAGAATTTATAAGTAGGAAATGCTCAGGAAACTAATTCCTTAATGTTTTAGTTCAAGACGTGGTGTATCATTTGTGGTTCTTCACTCTTCTCATACCCCAGTAACAATGGAACTCCTAGTGGTTGGAGGCTCCCGATCACAGTCTGGTCCAACAAAATGAATCACCACCATTGGTGCGGATCAATCCTCAACATCATTGACCACATCAAATTTTGGGCCTTATTAGAGTACTTAGGGTAGGGATGTGAAAGATGAACTCAATATGGAGTTTTCTATTCCCAAACTCATAATATTTGTGGGTATTCATGTAAATAGTGGGTATTTATGAATATCCAACAAAATTTTAATTTTAATATATTTATATATTTTGTAATAATCAATATATAAAAATAAAATTTACAAGAATAATAATGAATTTATATGGTAAATTTATGATTGTAGTAGTGTAGTTTGTTATGAAATAATAATAGAGTATATAATATATAATCTTAAAATAATAAAAAAACTATAATATATATAAAATTTAATTAAAAAATAAATTTAGAAATATGTGGATACCCACGAAGCGGATATCCTAAAAATTGATCCCACCATAAGCTATTATTGTATGTACTCATTGTGGGTATTTTTACGAGTACCTCATTTGTTTACCATCCTTATTTGAGGGAGTTAGCATGAATTTATATTTTCCTACTAAATTATCCTACAAATCTTTCTACTCACAAGAAAATGACACATATCACTTGTAAATCAATCATTAATAGATAAAATATCATATTGTAATGTATGTTATGATAGAAGGATTAATAAGAAGATTTAAGATAAAATATATCATTTTCCTTGCATTCAATTAGTTCATGCATACTATCACTATTATAGAACTTTCAATCTTTTAGTATTTTTTCTTGTATAAAATCAAGATAAATTATATGTATTTTTTAACCTACCATTATTTGTTAAACATTTTTTCCCACATAATTTATTACTTATTTTTAGTTTTTCTTCCAAAATTTTCCTACTTTTCAAGGTATCATTTTCTCATAGTAATTTTTTCAATACATATTGTGTAATTTGGAAGGATCTACTCTCTCCATTTTTTTTTAATGTACCATCTCTTAATAGGAATTTGGATGAAATTGATCATAATCTCTAAGCAACTTTTTCCACATGATTTCTTATATCCACTCAATCATAATTGTTTATAAAATGAATATATTTTAATAATTTGTTATATAAAATTAGCTTAGAAAATAAGGTTATATTTACCATTACTTTAATGTAAAACGTATTAAATTTTAGTAACTCATTGATCGTTTAAGAGTGAATGTTTTTTTTTTTACATTTTACATATTTTCTAAGCTTGGAATAAATTTTTCTACCTTAATTAAATATTTCCAGTTTTAGTCACATAATAACTTTGTTTGAGTTGACCACCTTATCTCCAGTGGAATATGCATACTATTTAGATTTTTAGAAACAAACCTTTTCTATATAAAGAAGTTTGAATAAAAGATTATGTTAATATTATAAAACATATGTTCTGGAAAGTTTTGATGATTCATTTTATATTTTGTATGTAACATTATTTATTATTATTATTATTATTATTATTATTATTATTTTGATTTGAGTCCACTAAAGTTCTGACCATTTGTATTTTTTCATTGTTGTAATTAGACTATCAATTAAACAACAATATCAAACACGTAAGATTATACTCTTACAATACTGTAAAAAATAACTTTTATTGATAAGTGTAATTTAGGTTGAGGTGTTTTATAATAATTAATAGATAGTATTACTGAAAAATATATTTGAAAAATTAAAAACTAAATATATTGACATTATTTTTAATATTAAATAAAGAGTATAATATTTATGTACTTTTAGTTAGTATATCATTCCCCATTCTCTTGTATTATTTTTGAAAAATTAATAATATTTAAAAATAAATAATGAATAATAAACTGACAATGTATAAAACGCATACACGTGACCATATACATTTTTTCTTTTAAAGAAAATATATTATAATATTGTCTCTCTCTTCCTCTATTCCTATTTTATGAAATAAATACCATATTAAAATAATATAAAATTAAATGCATGAACAAATCACTCTTATCCATATCTACCATATAAATAAAAGGAATAATCTAAGAGTAAGAAATTCAAGACATAACCAAAGCAAATAAACAAAAAATATAGTAAACATATACACCAATTCCATAGCTTAATTTGTTGATCAATGGCCTCAATGAGAAGCAACTTCTTTTCAAAACCAAGTCACATATTTCCAACAACCTCAGAATTTTCAGTGACAAAATCCTCAAATGAAGACATAGAGTTTGATGAAGCTGACATGTGGGACAACATGTCCTATGAATCAGAGCCAAAGAAAGCTTCAAAATCAGTTTTGAAGAGAGGTTCCACTAAAAAAGTGGAACCATTTGGTGATGATAAACCTGTTATGCCATCATCTTCATTGCCAGTGAATGTACCTGATTGGTCCAAGATTTTGAAGGAGGACTACCAAAAGAGGGACAAAGGTATTATTAATGAAGATTTTAATGATAATAGTTTAAGGGTACCCCCACATGAATATCTTGCTAGGACAAGAGGGGTTTCACATTCTGTGTATGAAGGAAGAGGAAGGACTCTCAAAGGTAGGGACTTGAGTAGTGTAAGGAATGCAATTTTGAAGAAAGTGGGGTTTGAAGATTGATTGATTAATTGGTATGTTTCCTAATATCTATGCACTGCCACTATCAAGATTTATAGACAATCAGTTCATCATATACTATTAATTGATTTTACTTTTTCTGAAAAGTAAATGTTAATTGAAAATGAATGGTGGATAATTGATTATACTATTTTATTTTCATATATAGTATATAATATTTATATAATATAATGTTGTAGGGATATGGATCAGATTCCGTAAGTTTTAGCAATTTATATTGTTTGGAATTATGATTCATGTCTCTTATAAACAAGTTTGTATTAAGGAGGTGTTTTTAACTCCTTTGGTGATGGGTATCTAAAGTTTTTGAGAAAGATCACTCATGACTAGTACTTGTAATGAACTCCTCTTAACTTTTTAATTAAATGCATGAATAAATTATGTATAATTTTTGTTCATGTCCTTATTGTTCTTGTTCTTTCTCTTCTTCAGTTTTTGTATATTTTTTCCATGTATTAATTTAGTGGATGAGAGAGATATGAAAGGTATGTGAGAAATGGAAGTTGTAGACAGAATCTGTGTGTAATGGGTTGATGGTTTTGGTGAGAAAGGTAAGGGAAATTTAGAATAAAAGGTCATAGTTTGGAGAACTTCTAACATCCTTTTGAAAATGTTTGATTCCAATTAGTATTATTTCTTCATTATTAAGTGTTGGGATATGTCAAACTATAATAGAATAGGACAACCTTTTATCCAGTTAATTTTTAAAGAGAAAAGTGGACAAAGCTCCCAAAACTTCATCCTTTTTAGAAGTAATCACCGAAAATTATTTTTTTCCCTAGTTAACTCTTAAATTTTAAGAGTTGGTGAAATCAATCCATATATAAATATATATATATATATATATATATTATTGAATTATAATAGACCAACAATAAAATCATTGCAATCAAACTTATAATAGTGGCTATGCAAACAATGCATATTAGCTAAGGTATCCTGAAGAAACTGTCATCAAAGTTTAGGGTAAATTTACTTATCATCAATTTGATCAACAATTAAAGTTTAAAGGATAATTAGGAAGAAAAAAATAGTTAAAAATGACTTTTTGTAAAATATATAAAGTGTAAGGTGTTTTTATATACTTTTCCTTTTTTTAAAATAAGGAAATTTTTTTGTCAATAAGATAATTCATACATCTAAATTAAATAGCTTTCTTTTTGAATAATTTAAAAAAATAAAAGGAAAGGCAAAAGGGGTTGAAGAAAAGGGAAGAAATGTGACCTTTTCATCATTGGGTCTTTTAATGTGTGAAAAAATTGGGAAGAGTTATTTTTTAAGAAAAAATATTAAAATACCCATAATTAAAATATCAAATATGATATATAAATTTAGAATGATAGATAAATTTAGATTATATGTCATTTTTCAAATTCTCTCATACATTTTCTTTGATATTAAACAACTAAAATTATCTCATATTTTATTATTCTTTTCTTCAAATTTCTTCCTTTTCACTCTTTTCTCAAACCCAACATTAATAGGACATAACTTTTGCCTTGGTTGGTAAAGTAGCTCATCATTCATAAGTGAACTAGTAACGTTAGAAATTTGTAGGAAAGAGTAATGTAGACGCGTTTTTTAGGAGAAAATTGGGACTTTTTTCAAACCAAAATATTGAAACTAATGGTTGAGAAAAATGATTATTTACAGTAGCATAATTGAAACAAAATTTGGGTTTTTGGGAGAACTAGCAAAGAAGCTAGTATAATTATACAAATCAACATTACATTTATTATCTATGTAGGAAAGATAAATGTAATTTCTTAAATAAAAATGATGACGGATGCAATTAAATAAGTAAATATGATATACTATGAAGAGAAGTTCAAATAATATAAAAGCCAATGTCTATTCATTATTTTTCTTAGTTACAATATAATATAAGAATGATTTGAACACCTCCTTAAAATTACTAATACAATTTATAATGAACTTTAAAATAATAAATAGACATTAATCTTATACTATTTAAATTTATCTTCATAATATATTATATTTTATTTAACTTAATAAATTTGTTACCATTTTTATTTAAAAAATCAAACTTATCTCTCCTCTCATGGTAATGAGTGTAATGTATGTATACAATTAGATATGATTTGTGTAGATTAAAAAAAGATGAATGATTTATTTAATTTTACTAAAACTCATAGAATGTCAATGTAATTTACTCTAAAAATTTCTTGCATGAGAACGAAAAAAGATAAGGGAAAGGAACCCCATCTGGTCATATATTTCAAGAGAAATTCTACATTATCATTTATATTTATTTTATATTTCTATAATTTATATTATTAAATTTGATTCTAAGTTTTTTATAAGTTTATACTTTGTGTGTCACTATACTATGATGTGGGACATGTGACTAAGCGTACACAGCACTATCCATATACTTCAATTTCATGTTGTTTAGTGCATTTCAGTGTCTGGTATAATAGTTTGAGAATATTCTTATCTCGATGATAACGAGTCGGAGAGAATAATGCTTTCTTAATTACAAAATTTGAGGTTGAAGAAATCAAGGAAGCCATATGGATTTGTGATGGTGATAAAAGTCCTAGACCTGATGGTTACAATTTTACTTTCTTCAAAAAGTTCTGGGATTGCCTTAAGGATGACCTGATCAGTTTGGTGAATGACTTCTATAGGTTCGACAACCTTCCTAGAGGATGTAATGCTTCATTTATTGTTCTTATTCCAAAGAACAAAAGTCCACAAGGTCTCAATAATTTTCGTCCCATCTCCTTCATTGGATGTATTCAAAAGATTATCTCGAAGTTGCTCACTGCTAGAATTAAAAAGGTAATGCACTTGGTTATTTCTAATTGTCAATCTGCCTTCATCAAAGGTATATTCATCATGGATGAAGTGGTTGTGGCTAATGAGTAATTGATCAAGCTAAGCAGAAAAGAGAGGAGATTGCTTCATTTTGAAAGTGGACTTCGAAAAGGCTTATAACTCAGTAAATTGGGAGTTCCTCATTTATATGATGGAGATATTGGGTTTTTGTCTTAAATGGAGGTTGTGGATAAAGAATTTACTTCAAGTAAATTAAGTGTCCATTTTGGTAAATGGGAGTCCTACCAAAGAGTTTTATACGGCTAAAGGTTTGAGACAAGGCGATCCTTTAGCTCCTTTTATTTTTCTCATTGTTGCTGAAGATCTTAATGACATCATCAGAATGGTAGTAACAAAGAACGTTTATTTTGGGTATAAGGTTGGTAGGGATGCAGTGTCTATTTCTCACCTTCAATATGCAGATGACATCCTTCTAATTGGAGAGAATTCTGAGCATAATATTAAGGTGCTAAAAAGTATCCTTAAATGTTTTGAATTGGATTATGGGCTGAAAATTAACTTTCACAAAAGTTGTTTTATAGGTATAAACTCGAGTAGTGATTTCATTATGAAGGCCGTGGATAAATTGTATTGTGCTGTTGGCTCCATCCCTTTTAATTTCTTGGGAATTCATGTTGGGGCAAATCCTAACAGAATCTCTACTTGGTCACCTATCATTGATTCTTTCCAAAAGAAACTCTCTTTTTGGAAGCATAAGTTCATTTCTTTTGGTGGTAGGGTCACTCTTCTAAAATCGGTATTATGTTCCTTACCTATCTATTTCTTTTCTTTCTATAAAGCCCCGGTTAGTGTGATAAATTTTATTGAAAAAATTCAAAGACGGTTTCTTTGGGGGAAGGGGTAAGAGAGAAAAGAGATTCATTGGGTAAGGTGGGAGAAAGTGTGCAGGCCTAAAGATGAAGGATGTCTTGGGATTAAAAATATATTCCTTTTTAACTTCGCTCTATTAGATAAATGGAGATGGAGATTGTTGTTTGAGGGAGACTCTCTTTGGGTGAAAGTGTTAAAGTCGAGGCATGGGGATGAGGTTTAAGGTGTACATGGGATGGTGACTTAGAGTGCTTTAAGAGAGGTTCTGCTTGGTGGAGAGAATTAGGGAATCTTAGTCAAAACAAAGAAGAAATAGGTTGTAGTTGTATAAATGATGGTATTCGTAGGTCTTTAGGTTGTGGCTCTTCTATAAAATTTTGGACTAATTTATAGGTGGGGAGTGATACTCTCAAAAGTTCTTTTCCCATATTATTTCAGGTGGTTTTGGACAAAGAGGCAACTGTTATTTCCTTGGGTGCATGGAATAACGGGGTTTGGTCGTGGATTTTGAGATGGAAAAGGAACATATTCTCTTGGGAGATGGAGAATTTTGAAGAACTCCTTAGACAACTCAATGGAATTGTGCCTAAACAACACTCTGATGACTCTTGGAATTGGATTCATGATACAGATGGAAAATACTCGGTTAGGAATGCTTATCAAACTCTACAAAAAGTGGATGGAAGCTGTGGTCTTGCCTTCTTCAAAAGACTTTGGGCTTGTAATGCTCCGACAAAGATGAAATGCCTAGTGTGGAAAATTGCCTTGGATGGGTTACCAACTAGAGTGAACCTTTCTCGTAGAAGTGGACTAATTGCTCATGACACCCTTTTTGCTCTCTTCATGGTAAGGTGGAGGAATCTTCTAGTCATTTGTTCTTCTCTTATTCTATATCTTATCTTGTTTGGCAAAAACTTTATTCTTGCTTTGGGCTATCCTCCATTATTCATTATGACGTCATGTCTTCTTTTGCAATCCATGAAAGTGCTCTATGGATAGAGAATAAGAAACAAAAATGGTGGATGACACTTTGGTTTGTCACAATTTGGAATATTTGGCACATTAGGAACAAAACTATTTTTGATAATAAGATGTTCCAAGTAGATGAGGTGATGAGGCTTATTTTTATGCACTCTTGGAGCATTCTCAATACTCGCTTTCCTCTTTTTTCTTATTCATTTGTTGATTGGATGAGACACCCATCAAATTGTCTCTCACTTTATTAATTTAGATATTATGTGGATAAGAGTATCACTTGTTCTCTTAATTTTTTTATCACTTGATTAATAATATTTTCATTGCTAATAAAAAAAACACATATGAACTACCAAAGAATTATTATAGCTTAATCAAAGTTTTTATTACTTATAATATTCTTATGCTTGAATAAGATCTTCTCCATAAGTCTATTTGCGATTTAAGTTTTTGAAGGGTAAGAAAAAGAGATGAAAAGTTTCAAAGTCATCTCAAGTGCATTTCATAGCTAATAAATCTTCCATTTCTCTCAATTTCTCTCTAAAATATAACTCGCAAAAGAATCCGAAAGAAATTCTCGATACACAAAAAATATCAACTTGTTTTATGTTCATTTCCCGTCATTGTCAACAAGTAGTATGAGTCATGGTGATTCGGTTCTTAACTTAAATTATTAAGCTCAAGAAGTTCTCAATGGCATATGGAGACATTCTTAGATGAGAACCGAGAAGTGCATGCATTAACTTTTGATATGCGTAAAAGCTTTATATATTTAAAGGTGTGCGGTTAAATGAGAATAAAGTATCTTCTTATACTAGAAGATAATTTATTTCCTTATACTTTTCTTCTTCCGAGAAATTTTCATTTTATAGTATATTATAAAAGAAAAAATAAAACACATATAAACACTTAATGAATTTAAAGAAATAAGGTATTTTATTCTCCTTTAAAATATATACATATTTCTACTAATATATATAATTTTACATATGTCAATTTTTTCCTTGCATTTTAAGATGAAAAGTTGACACCAAGAAAATTATCATGACGTATAATGCTTAAGTGAGTGTTTCAAGATAATGAAATTCTGAAGTGCTATCATAATAATAAATTTTTGAAATACATGTAAAATGAAAAAATAACAACAAAAATCTTATGTTAACTCATATATGTTAACATGACCAATAAGACATTAATCGAGTAGTGTAAGATTCCGCTAGATCTTCAGATGACTAAAAGGTAAAAAATTCGATTCTTAGGAGCGACACTTGTTGTGAGGGCCGAGGCAACCACACACCCAAAATGTATTAGTTCCTTACACAAAAGGTGAGAGGATACCCGACAAAAAATATTAACATGAATTTAATTTCTAGATGCTAGTTATTTTTACCTATCACATAAGAAGATATAACATGTAAAATAAAAAAATAACAATAAAAATATTTTGTTTGGGGTAAATAAATAAATTATGTATCTCTAGTAAGGCATCTGAATGCATTTATAAGAGATTAGTCTTTTATCAATTAGAGAATTCTCAAAAGAAGTAGTATTTAAAAAACATAAAATTGATAACCTACAAATCCCCAAGATAATTATGTTGAAAAGAGAAAGAGCTAGTTGGAAGGTTCAATGTCCACATCCAAGGCTAACAAATGGAAATTAAGGTTGAAATTTTATTAATTTGGCAGCCATGGGAATAATATTCCACAAGTACATAATTACTTAACTATATATCCATCTTTAAAAAATAGTAAATATATATATTTCATATACCTAATCCACGGATTCGATAGCATCAAACAATGGGCGAATGAAGAAACTGGTTCTTTTGCTTTGTTCCTACGGTTTTGTTTAAAATAATCATAAATGCTTACGCTGACACCTAGTTATTCTACAAACATGGTTGCCACATTAAGATAAAATACTAGTACCAATCAACTTTAGGGTTAGAACTTAATCAGACCACACGATTCTCCTCTTATATTTTTATAGCATCATGAGAATAATGTGATAACCAAATCTCATGAATATCATCTGTCTCAAGATATTCATGTCCTCATGTACCTAGCCAATAAAACTATATAGAATAATGTGAAAATATTAATTTATATTATTATAATATATATTTTTATTTAAGTTAAATTTTTTAATTGGACGGAGATACCGAGTAGGACGAAAATAGGGACAGGTTATCCCCGTCTCATGAGATGACATATACCTTTATATAAACCAATAGAAGTGAGACGGTTTTGTTTTCAAAATTTCATTTGGACTTTTTATTTTGCTTTGCTCCAAATAAGAGTTTTTTATGGTAAACATGATAAAAGATACAAAGACATGAACACCATGATAGTTTGTTTTATCTTATTTAATATTGACAATTTGGACCATTATATCGTGTTAGCACATTATTCATCTAAACTAGGGTGAGCTCATTTATAAAATAAAGTGCATGACACACTAAATATGAGGAGTTAGAGGGTTTGCTGGCCTCCCTATATGATGGTAGAGCCCCTTCCTCGAAGAAGTAATATTTGCAAGTTCATATTTTGACTTAAGAACTCGACACAAGATATTATGGGTGAGTAGGATTCAATTCTATTCACTCACTTGATATGACTCAATTATTATTGAGCCCAAATAGAATCGGGTTTTGAATGGGTCTATGGTTGAGTTTTGGTTTAAAAATTAGACCCAATTAATATTTAGGGTCAGGTAGGGGATAAACATGACTCGGCCTACCCCAACCTGACTCATAGTCACTCACTCATTATATTTGTATGTGTTTCTATTCAATTATATACAGAGTAATGACACATGTTTGATTAAAAGTATTATCGGTTATGTAATTTTTTCATCATATATACATAATTAACAATATATATGCAATTATACATATATTATTTTATATGTCAAATTACATATTCACAATAATAAGTAATATTGAGAAATGCTTTTTTTTATAAAATGAGTATGTATTATATTTAATCAAGTTTGGGTTTAAATGTTGACCTAGTTGACATTTAGGGTCAGGTTAACTTCAAGTTTATGACCGAATTCGATTCCAAAAAATGACTCAACCAATTTTTACGGCTAGGTAAGGGACAAGCCTTACCCGACAAACCATGCTCACCCCTACAAGAGATTATACCCCTCAGTAAGCATCCTCCATTTTTATTTACCTAGAAGAGCTAGTTAAGTTGAAAAGAAAAATGTTCTTAACACCAAGTCGACCCCTAGATTTTTCTTTGCACACCGGCCCATTTGAAGTTCACAACCAGATACGAAGCTTTATAAAATGACAAAATATAGACATGCATGGTTGAAAGGACATCGCTAATCAAATCTACATGCCCACCAAAAGAAATATGGTTTCTTTTCAAGGATGAAGTCTTGTCCTTAATCTTTCATTTCTATTTCACGACATTAAGTTCCAGAAATATAATAACGAGGATGATGTATTTTTTAATTGAAGTGACAAAACATTATGGACCGAGACATGAATATGAGACATCAAATCTTCATTCTAACTATACAATACAACTCTTGTGAGATGAGTACATGGCTTTATGTGAATATCAAACATATCATTGCTATGCATAAGTTCAATTTTTCAAGAGATATTTGCTAATTGAAACTTTAAGGATCATATCAAATGCCTGGGTTAAAATATAAATGAGCTTAGTTTTAAGCTACTTTCCCATCAAGAGTAGAATATAATGGAAACTGAACTTGAAGTTCTGGTTGCATTATTTTACAAGGTCCAACCCTAAATTACAAACAAATCATTCATCCTTTCCCATAAAAAGAATGAGTCCATATTTTCGAAGGGCCTCAAAGAACCGAATGTGGTCTTTAAAAGTTTCCCATGTCTGATTTTGATCACTGATCCATCTTCTTCAACCTGAAATATTTTATTCTTATAAAAAAATTGTGTATCAATTTGATTTTTAAAAAAATAAAATTTAAAATATTGCAAATAATTAATTTGAATCACATTTAATATATTTGAGCGCCGTTTTAGTTTTTTCAATTTTTAGGGGCTAAAATAGTACAAAGAGATTTTTTTGAAGAATTGACATAGTTCTTTATTCAATATTTTTCTTTATAATAGATCCTAAATGTAGTTAAAATTCTGGTTTTCGATGCAAGGTGTACTATCTGGATCGTGTTATAAGGAGCACAATCTTAAAACAAAAGTATGAGCAATTAAATGTTATAACACTTTCATTTATAGTAGGAACCAATATAAGAATGTTTTTCTATAATTCGTTTTTCAATATAAAAAATAATCACTTATACATATGATTTATGAACTCCGATTTTTAAATTTCTAATTTGGGTCAATAAGGTGTAACTTTTACACCTTAATGACACAACCCAAGAAGTTAAAGAATCATATTAATAGTTGAGTAACAAAAGTATAAATTTACACGTTTGTGATCACATAGAAGTTATGTTTGAAGAAAAAAAGCTCCAAGCTAGTTCTTCTATTATAAGGGGGTTAGTTTTTGCTGGAATATTTCCTCCACCGCAGGAAACTGTGTTTCCGTGCTTAAACCCTTAAGAATTTGTTTGAGAGTTGGATTTTGAAGGGGAATGAAGAGAAATAGAAGGCTTATGAGTTATCTCATAAGTGCATTTCATGGCACCAAACCTTCTCTTTCACTTCCTTCCCCCCAAAATCCAAGTCTCAAATTAATCGTAATATAACAAAATTCCTTAACCAGTGAATTTAAGTTTGCTTGATATTCCTCGTTACAAAATACTGTACTCCTAATAATGATTTTCATAATTTTTTTTAAAAACTTTTTGTCTACAATTTTAAAGAACCAAATGACCCAGCTCTTCACCTTGGTCTCCACTCGTGGTACCAAATTTCTGTACAAATATTATTAATAGCGCAACAATCTTGGTTAAGACACGCAAGGCAACTTGTAACTTTTATTATAATAAAAAATAACATTGTCGGTTGAAGGAAAAAGATTAAAGATGTGGTGAAAATAAGGAATAATTTGACACAATTACACTATTGTATTTTGTACATGTAAAGTTTAATTTCTGTATATGCTGAAACATAGTTATACATATCTTCCATATCCTACATAATATCTAATGACATGGTTTATGAAATTGTCTATAACCGATTGCAACATAAGCTTAATGTAATATACATGTCCTTTTAACTTAAGCAAGGTGAAAACAAATGTTAGAACCATACATAATAATATAATAACCATGCATGTTACCAAAGAAATAACAATAAAATATATTCCATGAAAGTTGGTGTACAAGGTTGTGGTCCTAGACATAGATGTTTGCCATAACTAGCACCGCATAATGTGCAGTCAACCGTTTATACTGTAGTCATTGCCCATGACTAGCTCTATAAGTTGGACTAGTTGGAAAGGAGCTTTTACATTCACCTTATTTCTCATTCCCACTTTTACTCTTTTATTTTTTTATACTACTAAATATATCCACTCACTTTTTAGCATAAGAAACTAATTTATTTTGGAATGTTGACTGTCTCTCCCAACAAGTGTCGCCCATATGAATCGAATTCCTTAACATTTTGATTATGCTAAGAATCTAACAAAGTCTTATACTCTTTTGCTTAAATATGAAGAACTATGTCTTTTTAAATCATCAAGGACCATAAGACAATTTTGATTTTCTTCTTCTTCTTAAGTGATCAAGTTTAAAAAAATGAAAGTATGTGATTATGTAATTAATTAAACATGCAAGTGTTTGCATCAATTTATACAAACTTAATTAATAATTATTTATTCTCAATATAAAATATTAACATAATAATAATTAAGGATTATGAACCATATTCTTTAAATTTAATTAGAGAAAATATATTGTACATTGCGGATTGGGTTAAAATAAGTGAAGAATTTCAACCCATTCATAATTGTATAGTCAAAGGTATTGTAGATGTAGTTAATGTCTAAGCTGGGATTTTTTTTAACTGAGCTAATGGGCATGGAAGATTAGCTTTTGGGAGTAAAAAATAATGCCAAATGGGGTTTTATACTAACATCCAATAATATCCTGACATATAAATATTTATTATTAAAAAAGACAAATGTTAAATTAAAATATTAATTAACAGATGTTGTCCTAATTTATTGTTACATTTTTTTTCTTTTCAATTAGAGTGTATACTTCTTTATTCCATGCATAATCATGTCAACGCCACCTTTTTTTGTCAATTGCAGAATGAAAGCATATTTTTTAAAGCTAATTCATGTAATATGAAATCCTCAATGATTCATCAAAGAGTTACATTTTGACCATGATAGAACATGTTACCTATAAATCCATTTTGCAATGCATTTATCAAACCAAACCAAAACATGTATATATAGACAATATATGAGTTTCATATTTATCATTATATCGTTTATTATTCACATTTAATAATAATGCAATGTATAAATCTTATAGATATGAAGCTTTTTTCCATTTTCATGTTTTATCTTTCAACATCATTTCAAAGGAAGAATACATCAAAATTCATCACTACAAAACCAATAACCCTAATTGTACAAAGCAGAAGTTCTTTCAAGTTTCAACCACTAGCACTTGTTAGATGAGACCAGGGACCAACTAAGGGCTATGACCATCATATTGTCCTTAGATCCATGTGCCACATGACCCCTTAACTTTTTCATTCAATCCCATGTGGCCCTTAATAACACATGGCACTGTCCCATTTGTTAAGGGTTAAAGGGCCCTTAAAATTGCAGTCTCTTTATCCAACTTAGCTGAATTAGTAATGCAATCTCTGTATTCTTTGCACTTTTACTCAAGAATTGGTCATGGCCCCCCCAATGACCCGTTATTGCTTGTTGGTTGAGTCAATCTCTTGTCTGTTATCCTTACCTCTCACTATTATGTAGGATGCTACTACTTCTACTGATCAAAAAAGGATGGAAAATGGTAAATTCTGCTATAAAATTGAGTAGTAATTTATATTTCTATAAAATTAGCTTATAATTTCTTCTAATGGTGAGATATGTGACTTAACTATTGATAAGAAAAGTTAGTCAATTATTAGTATGTAAAATACAACATTGTGAGTTTGTGACATAAAGTTGTATTATGCTTATAAATGGTTAGCTAACATATATTATTTTCTTGTAAAATTTGTAGAAGAATATATCATTATTATATGAGTAAATTACACTGACACCTCCTGAGTTTTAGTGAAATTACACAAACCACCCCCCACTTTTCCAAACTTACACAAACCTCCCATAGTTTTGTACTTTCATTACACTGACTACTCATGTATAAGAAATAATAAAAAATGTGATAAATGCAATTAAGTTAAACAAAACATAATATATTGTGTAGGCAAGTCTAAATAATATACAAATCAATGTATCTTTATTATTTTTTTGTTACAAAATGCATCAATAATTCTAAAGAAATATTGTTTAAATCACTCTTATAATGTAGTATAACGAACCAAAAATAATAAAGATACATTAATTTGTATATTATTTAGATTTGTCTACACAATATATCATGTTTTGTTTAACTTAATTGCATTTATCGTATTTTTTGTTTAAAAAATTACACTTATTTATTATACAGGGGTGATCAGTGTAATGAAAGTATAAAAATATGGGAGGTTTGTGTAAGTTTAGAAAAGTGAGGGGTGATTTATGTAATTTTACTAAAACTTAGGGGGTGTCAGTGTAATTTACTCTTATTATATTTCATTACTTTTTAGATATTTTTCATTTATATATTTTTCTATTATTTTTTAAGTGTGATTGTTAGAAATCCGCACGAATAGCACTTACTCTCATTATTCTTTAGATTATTGGTTGCAAATCCCAATCACTCTTGTGATCCTCGTGAAGATACTTAGTAAAAAAAAAAATGTATTACTATTTTAGAAATCTTATATTTGTGTGATTGTCTATGTATGTGCTTCCAGCCTCGTTGCCTTTTCAAGACCTTTTGAACTCAATAACCATTTACTTCAAGACATGTCTTCAACAATTTTCTGTCTCATAATTGGCCCTATTCTTCATTATCAACACTTGGCAACATTGTACTTGGACCATAGTTATGTACATTGAAACCTCCATCTAGTCATGTACTACTATTTATTACAATTTTGGAAGTGTAACCATTTAATGTTTTTAGGGGAGTGAGTGTGTTAATATATTTATAGTTTAAGACTTTTTATTTGATGTGTTCATTGGTTCAAATGGTCAATCACACACATCGAAATAGATTAATTGCTTACCTACTAGATAAAAAGATATCATAGTAATAACTTAACTCATTATACTCAAAGTTGTTTATATTCTATGTAATTTTGACTTAATCCATTGATGTGGGACTTGCCACATTAATGAAGGGGTTCATCAATATATGTTTGGTACTTTTCTAGGCCAAATAACATAAAAGGCATGGTGGGGATTACTATCAAGGCAAGTTTAACATAAAAATTAATTGGCATTGAATAACAAATTCAGAAACATGTATTTACAAACTACAAATAAAGAAAATTAGAGTTTCATAAGGTAACAAAGTAGTTTAACACATTCAGCTCAATCATAGTAATTTACACAAGAAATTAAAAGTACACAAAAAAGAAAAAAAGCAGAATAGTAATAGTTGAAACTAGCTTCTTCCACTTCCAAAATTCTATATGGTATTATCTTCCTTGCTAGTGAAGTAATCATAAGCTATCTTGAGATTTCATACTCTTGTGGGTAAGTGAGTTTTTGTTCCATTTGCCAGCTCAACTTTAAAGCATCACCCCCATGACATGGAACATAATCCTGTTAATTAAACATAAAAATATATTTCATTTTCTTATTTCATATTAGAAAGCTACATAATTATGCATGAGAAAAGTTTATTACATATACAATTTAGTTGAAAAGTATGATGACATAAATGTGCTTATGGTTGAACATTAGAGGAAAAAATATTTACACATAATTTTGAATACATAAAGGTTTGAGTTAGGGAAAATAATTACCTCTAGTTTTTTCACTAACTCTATTGCTGTTGGTGCTGATACAATTATGTGGCGTGCATTTGGACTGATAAATCCTTCTTCAACAGCTTTGTCAATAAATGATAATAAGGAATTAAAGTATCCATCAACATTTACTAATCCCACCTGAAATTTAGGAATTTCATGCTTCATTAGGCTTGTTGCACAATGCAACTCTACATACGTCAATAATTAAAAATTAAGACACTTGTTTGTTTTTTCGGTATAACTAAGAGTATTCTCTTAATTTATGAGTAATGAACTATTTTTTTTCGGAGTATGTGACTATCATTCACAACAAGTGCCGTTTAGATGGATCGAACATTTAACATTTGACCTAATACGATACATAAGAGTCATGTGAGTCTTACATCAGTAAACAATGTTTCAATCACAAATGTAGTTAAGGAAGTTAAAATAGAATGAGGTGCAACATAATGGGAGGTCTTAAACTTGTGCATTTATATTTTATATAGCTTATCTTAATCAACTTAACAGGCTCTAAGTGACTTAATTAAATTATTTATTTTTATTCAAAGTTTCTTATTTTAGTCCTTTTAACAAGTGTCATAAGCAAAACTTTTAGGATAAGTCAATTACCGGTTTATCATGAATGCCAAGTTGAGCCCAAGTTATAACTTCAAGAAGCTCCTCTAAAGTCCCATAACCACCTGCATGTAATAACTTGCATGAGTTTCTTCAGGAATTTATTACTTCATAGACATAGGATTATATATGCAACCCAATCCATGATTGAGATAATAGAGATAAAAAATCAATCTAAAACTTTGATTGAATAATTTCTCTACTATGTTAACTTTTTAAATTCATTATTAATGTTGGGTGCATCTTGTATTTAGTACTATTACGATGCCATTTGTTTGAGATTACTCTTCAACAAAATCACTTATTTTTCTGACAACAAGTCATCTGTGACAAATCATAAGCATACTTGTATAAGATTATTTCTATAATCAGAATCTATAAAAAATTAATTAAAATTTAACCAAACACAAATGGTTTTTTATTAAACACCAAAATCTTATAAAAGTTAATCACATATAAAATTAGTTGTTTTAATCTGCAAAACAAATGATACTAAGCTTTTGTGTGGAATATAATCCACTTTTCTTTCATAAGAAGGATCCTAGGATAGAGTCAATGTCAACTACATGTTTTTTTGAGTCTGACAACTTTGTCATTGCATGCCTCCTTTGTCACTAATTTTAAGCTAACAAGTTGCAGTGTTTGAAATGATTGGGTTGGAAGTGCATGGAGAGCATGAACAAGCCTCTCCTCTGTACCAAAAATCTTGTTTCTTCATGTCTCTATCCAATAAGTATACATCAAGTAATATAATTTTATTTTTAAAAGTAATATCTAAAAAAAGATAAAAATTAAAAATAATATCTAAAAAATTAAAAACCAATAGTAGTAACAAACTTTGTTTTTGGTGTATACCAATGTTTGCTAGTCGGTAGCCTAAGACTATTTCCTTTCAACTAATTAAAGTGGTTACAAACTTATTGGGGAAATATTTTACATATATGACAACTAACAAATCTTTTCAATATTTTCTTGAATATATTTTATTTATTATACCAAATGAGTCGCATAAATATAATTTTTTGACTATATTGTTATATACTTTTGGTTTTTAGAGGTCAAGTGAAGTCAATATCATTGTCATTATCAACTAGTTCAAGGGTTGTTCTCTAATCATAGATAGCATTGAATATGAAAGAATGGTAGGAAAGTTTTTTGGGCTCTGTATATAGTTCGCCTCATACAATTTCTTTTGAAGCAAAAACCAATTGAGTTGAATCAAACATGCACAAAGATTATTCGAGAAATTCTTGTTTGGTTTATTTTATAGGTTTTGCTAAAATATAAAGATTTTCATATTAATGCATGGAAAAATAAAATAAAAAAGATTTCCTTTTCATGAAGATTCTTTTAATTTTATTTTGTCTTCATAACAAGTATCCTGACTTTTCTTGTTTGTAAAATCTTCTTTATTTAATCAACATGTTGTCGTATATAAAATTACCACCTAACTTTGATTTTTGGTTTTTAGGATTTTGTAAGAAAATATTATTATTCCTCAATTTCTTCTACTCGACTTGTGTATCTTCAATGCCTCAATGTTTGCTTAGTGGAGGACAAATTAACAATATCCATTACGTGTTGTGTCTTCCAAATCAAACACACAATTACTTCACATCTTCTCATGCAACCATGATAAGGTTTAATAATGCTTAGCCAAAAGGGTTTAGCAAAGAAATACCCCACACCTTGGGTCAGCCAGCTATATATATATACCAGCATATATATATGGGTAACAATCAAGGATTCATATAGAAAGTTAGAAAAATTTCTGTTCTTTGGGTATATTTGCTAATTGGTTTTTGGAAGAAAATGAAAGAAATGTTTTAGAGTTATTTTTCGCAAGTGTATTTTATAGTTCTGAAATTTTCATTTTTTCTTCATTAATTCTTATCTAAAACCCAACTTGCAAACTGATCCATAAAGGTCTATTTGCGAGATAAGTTTTGGAGAGAAATGAAGAGAAAATGAACATTTCGGAATCATTACGCAAGTGTATTTCATAATTATCGAGTCTTTATTTTACCTTTATTCTCTTCAAAACTCAAGTCGCAAACATAAAATTATTATGCTTAAAAGCAAGGCAAGAAGTATAAAGAGATGAATGAGAAAATGACATTTACTTTAAGGAAAAAATGTTTTTTTGTTTCACCTCAAATAAGAAATTGTGGTTCATGTGAGTATAGTTTTTTGGTGTTTATATATTATATACAAAACTAAATTTGATTAGACCATATTTAAATGTGGACCACTCAGATTTGAAACTTGATATCACCTTAAAATAAGACATGTGCATACGTTAATATTAATCCATACTGGCATCAAAACATATTGTCTATCCTAAAATGTTTCATCCAATTGGAAAAAACACATTTCCCGAATTATGTTACTCTTTAACTATATATTTTCTAAAGAATCAAACACTAAGATATGGTCAATGCTACACGTTACAACTAGAAAGATTGAAGCACCTCATGGTTCTAAAAACTTTTACTTATAGTTAGAGAACAAGATTGAAGTACCTAGTGCAACCAAAGTATTTGAGGCTAGAGAACAAGATGTAAGTTTTATACAATATCTGTCTAATATCCGTGATTCATTTTCAATTATTATGAACTCTTTATAAAATGTAATACAAATTAATGGTAAATAATGTATTAACTGTGAATAAATCTTTACACTAACAATGTATAGATATTACATTCTTGATACTAACCTGGTAATGCAATAAAGGCATCTGAATGCTTAGCCATCTCTGCTTTTCTTTGGTGCATATCTGCTACAGCTTTTACTTCTCCCACTGTTTCACCAGTTATCTAAAATAACACAAAAGAGGGAACAAAAAATAAGAGAAAAGAAGAACAAAACATAGCATATTTATTAAAAATTTATTTATGAACGTAATGGAAATGAAGTGCTTAACTTTAAAACAAATACAACACATAAATTATTATTATTAAATTATCAAATTATACTATTATTATACAATTAGCAATACTTTATTATGAGAAGAAAAAGTGTTTAAGCTTTTTCTCCTGGCTGAAGCAGAGACATACCTCTCTAGGCATGAGTGTCTTGGGAATAACTCTGCAGGAGACAATCACATGAAAAATTTAGTGTCAATTGTGAGAAAGAGAACCAAAATGTAAACACCTATTGATACCTTTTCCGACAACTTTAACTTAATCCCTAATAAATTTAAATTATCATTATGGTCCCGACTTTAAAAATATAAAGTCACTTTAGTTCCTCTTGAGTTAACCATTTAACAGAATAACTAATGTAACTTTATATTTTAAAACCTGATGGAATGATAATTAAATTTATTAAAGAACTAAGTTGGTATGTGTCGAAAACTCGAGAGAATCGGGTGTTAACTCTATATTTATTCAACAAAAACTTTTGAGGGGTAAAAAAGAGAAAAAATAGTGTTCACATACCCAATGACATGCCTACCACCATCATGAACAGCTTGTGAAACCAAACCCATTAGACCAATGCTTCCTCCTCCATACACCAAATCAATGTTCCTTGCCACCTTTGGAGACCATTAATAATAATAATAATTTAATCAACTTTGAAAGACTAAATAACTAAATAAAGCAAACATTGGTGAATGGTGACTATGATTGTGTATGATTATGTTGTCAAAAAGTATGACTAATAATGATCCATATGGAAAACAATATCCACTTTAATATGATAGTACAATTCTTTTAACTCTTTGAAATGCAAAGACTAAAGTAAAAGAAAAGAAAAATAAACTAAAAGCTCAAGAAAGATGGTCAAAATGAAGATTTCAAGCTGTGAAAATTTCTATACATGAGAAAGAAAAAAGTGCAAAATTTTGAGCTTTTGAGAATGTTTTTTGCATTTTTGGACTTCTTGTGTATCATGAAGAAACTGCATATTTTGCATTGCAAACTCAACAAGGAGAAATGTTATTGTTTCATGGAAATGAACATAATTGGATTTGCAAAGAATGAAAGACCAAGAACAAGTTACATTAATCAAAAACATGTCATTAACAAACACATAATGTCTTTTTCAGAAGAAAAGGAAAAAACAACATATAAATGAATAACAAAATAAAGGGTGAAAAAGAAACTACATAAATGTAAGAAAATGAAGAATATATTATACCAATTCATTGCCAAGTTGAATAGCAGCATCATGATAACTACTCTTCTTTCCATGGCTACTACCACAAAACACACAAATCCTCTTGAACCTTGAATTCCTTATCTCATTCATTGTCTCCATTTATTTGTTCTAACTTATATTAATTTACACTATGATTCTGTAATGTAATGGTGCAAGTTTTATGGAAAAAACTAAAGCATTAACTATAAATGCAAAACAACACTACTATACTATAGCCAATGCTTGTTTTCTTCACTTATACTACTACTCTTCTTGAGTCTTGTGGCTTTATATAAACTGTAATGTTGTGGCACGTGACTTTACCTTATCACGCGTGGACTACAATATTTGCGGTTTCAATATAAATATGTAAAATAGTAAGACTCATATTCAAAACAATATGCTGTGTTTTTTTAAGTTAAGAATTATATTAGAAGTTGTTTAAAAAAAAAAAGAATACAATACATATAAAGTCCCACACTGTATGAAGCATCATACAAGATATATAAAAGCTAAAAGTTGACTGATTATCTTCCAAAAATAATTTTGTTTCAAGGATATCCCTCCTTCAATGTGTAAGGAATTAATTTCTTTTGGGGTATGTAACTGTTGTTTCCAGAAAATATCACTCTAAGAAATAAAAAACTTTGACCTTTTTAGTAAATTTGGGAATTTAATGAGATCTTACACTGCTACACTAATATTTTATTTGTAAGACATAGAGTAATTTCTTAACAAATAAATAATTTATAAATATATGTAATGAGAAATTAACAAGATTAAGATTAAGTGAAGAATGACATATAACTTTGAGACCAAAACTTGAACTAAAGCTTAAGGTAATTTAACTTACTCAATTCAAAATTCTTAGCACAACATTTACCTCAACACATCTTTGTTATTGAATAAAATTCAAGCATACCCAACAACAAAAAGTGTACTCATTTAATATAATAAATCTCACAAAAATTCTACCCTATGAAAAATATGAGAATAAAATATCTTTTGATATAAGGAGATAAATTATCTCATATAGTTATTAAATCATGATATGTGTCATATTTAATCATTTTGAATAAAAATATTTCTAAAACTAAATAAAATAGTATAGTTGTCAAACTTTTACTGATCGAAGAAGATAAATTATCTCCTCATATGAGAGGAGATATTTTATTCCAAAAAAAAAATTATGCTTAAGTGTGTCTGAAAACATATTTTGGTCAGCATTCCTCTTGAGGTAAAGTAGCAAACAAAGGAATCATCATATCATCTCATACTTTCCTTTATTTTCTCCTAGAATTGTGCATACCAAACACACTATTAGTGACAGCTATATGGTATTGGTAGTAGAAAAATTTCATGAATTCCTAATAGTAATAAATTCCTTCCACCACCTGAAATAATTTTGGCTATACATCTTTTGGGCACTCATTATTTTTTAATAAAATTGTGTATCTCATTATTCTTAAAATCTTGATCATTGCTATGTTGTGAGTCTTGAAACCAGTGATTTGAACTTGGACTAGTACTCTAGAAATTAGGCTTATCCAACAAAATAAGGTGTCAATGCCAATGATGAGTCATAGTAGTGCCAATTTGGAGCGCAACACTGCCATTTTGGTTCCCCTCTTAGCACTACCACTTGTTCTTTTTGTATTTGTACTTAGCCAAAAGTGTAAGGAAATCATTCCATAGGCCTTATCTAGAAGAGGAATGCATCAACTATATAAGAAAGTGATTTACACATTTGTTTTCAAATAACTAAAGAAAGAGCAACAAGATATTGATCTAGTTGTGTAATGTCTCACTAGATTTCCAAATGGACTCAAAAGGTGAGATATTCAATTCCTAATACGGCACTTATTAGAAGGAACAATAATACACATCAAAGAGATAGTTCCTTATCCATATGGTAAGGAGTTATCCTTATTTATAAAAAAATAACCTCAATAAAGATGTTTAACTAATAAGAATGCTCCCTTTTTCTAACTTCTAAGCACCCTAAAAGACTTCAAAAAAAATTAAATGAAAGTATAAGAGGAAAAAAACAGAGAAATTTAAAAACTAAGAGTAATACATTTGCACAGCTGGTCTTTAAATCGAAAATCGGGTTTTCCAGCCGAAAATTATATGCTTAAGAAAAATTTTGATGATGTTACAACTACTTAATTCTAATGAATGGGCACTCCTGACAGATTTTCTTATTTCAATGCAAATTGTGTTTATAGTGAGCAATTAGTTATGGGTAATAATAATACTTAAGATGGGTGCTCCAATCATATTGAGCATTGGTGCATATAGATGATTGAAAAGAAAACATAAGTGAGTAGTGTCCAATATCACCTTGTATCCTCATCCACCCTCTCTTGCTAGACACATACATTTGTTGTACACATAGGAAACATTTTGTTTTTATTTCCCATGCCCCTATCCATTCCCCATATCTAATAGATTTAATATACATGTAACGTTAGTATAAAGTTTAATATACAACTAATACATTATTTATCATTTATTTGTATTATTTATATTTAAGAGTTTAAGAATCATTGATGCAAAGCATAATTTTATTAGTTCTACTCACTTTGGGTTAAAAGTTGAGTTTGAAAAGCTAAATTTTGTTAGTTCTACTCAAAGCATGATTTTGATGCAAAATCAACTTTATTTATTAGCTTGATTAACCCAACAAGTATACAGCAATATCTCAATTGATGGTGTTCTGCGTCAATACATTTTGTAATCACTGATATTTTATACAGTATATCTGTTTTGCCATAACTTTTGGAAATTGGAACTTAACCCATGCTTTTAAGCTAATTTTTAAATATGAATTATTTTATTAGTTTTATCAACTTTTGTTAGCTTCTTTCTAAATTGTTCTTTGTTCTATTATGCCTACAATGTAATCCTTTTGGTTATTGGGGAGGACTAAAGCAATTTAACAATGGAAAATGGTGTAATGAAATGGTAACTTGAGAATTAATAAATTTGTACTTTGTAGGTTTAACTAATCACTGGCACTCTGAAATATTTAAGAATTTTTAAATATCTCATTAAATTAAAAAGAAAACTGCAATTAGGTTCATAAACTTTCCAAACATTTATAATTGTAACTAGATATGTTAAGGAGAGAGCACAATGCGGAAGCATAGGATTGAATTAATTGAGAACAAAAGAGAAGCAAGTAAAGGATAAAGAAAATAATACACAAGATTTAACGTGGAAAAACCCCTAAGTGTGAGAGGAAAAAAACCACGGGCGATCAAGAGCAAAATTTCACTATGTAAAAAAGAAGAGTACAAGAAATCCTCTTATAATGATGAGGACAAATGACAATATTTTTTCTCACAAATACTCTCTCAAATGGAACAAGAATTCTCACCAAGAATGCACTCACAATATATGTGTAAATGAAAGAGATGTTGTGTGTTGTGAAGATGATTTTGAAGCTCTCTATATGTGTCCTTTTATAGGCAAGCAAAGTCTTGGTATCTTGGATATGAAGCATTGGATGCTTGGAAACAAAGCCATAAAAGTGACATAAAATGTCATTAAAGAGAGCCATAAAATAGTCATGAAATTCTTTTAAGGCATAGAAATGAGAGGCATCTAACAAGATAAGTTTTTCATTAGATAATAATAGTAAAGTGAGGTTTGCTAATGGTTAATTGCTACAACATCTATATTATATGTTAATGTTTTGAGAGTCGCTGAACAATTGAGATCGTATCAACCGGATTTGTCTACAATTATCAATATTTTTAACATTTCTAGTATACCTAAAACCTTTAAAACTATGATCACATGAAACTAATTATACATAAATTTCAATCTAAATAGATTCAGTATAGGCAAGAGAACAACAGCAATATAGCCAGAGAAGAATTAGTGCAACTAATTTGTGAACCTTAAAGGGTGTGTGCATGTATGTATATATAAATGTGAACCCATGTAATGAAATTTTCTGAAACTAAAGAGTAAAGAGTTAAAGGAGAGATCTTTCATGTATAACATCTTTAATTTATTGCATTAGTTATCCAATGCTTGATAATATTGGATGGGAGTCATCTCCATTACTAGAGAATTCAATATTAGATGAAGATAATAATACGTGATAAAAAACTTTTTAACAACCATGATTTTGTGCTATTTTTTCATAATAAAATTTAAAAAATATTTCCTCCTTATATTCTAATACTAGTAGACTCTTCGTAGAGAAATTGAAGTTGATAATATTATATTGCTTATCTTTTTGTCATCAAATCCCCCATAACTCTATGGTTTCTCTCTGCTGTGGACATTATGGAAGTGAAAATAAATTAATTATATTAGGGGCAACAATTGTTTTGTTGCTACATTTTTTCCAAAACTTTTGCAAAAGATGGTTTCACATACTACAAACTCTATCTTGACACATGTGGGAAAAGTTCAAGTTTACGTATTGTGATAATAATTTATATACTTAATACTACATGGAAGATAATAAAACGGCTATAAATTAAAAACTCCAACTCCAAATAATTGATTAAGTTGGATTAACAGTACTTTTGATGAATTAATTAAGCATTTAAGCTCAAATAAGAAACGTTTAAAAAGTGTGAATTTTGTAATCTTTTTATAAACATATGAAGATACCACCAATAGTAGAAAAACAGCATTTTGTAAAGATTGTAATGATGCATAATCATGAGTGTTGAATGAGACAGTGAGCACCAGATAAAAGTTAATGCTCTATCAGATTCAGATGCACTCATTCATGCATGTCCCTAACAGTAGAGATTACATGTCTCAAACAATACCTCATTCCTTCTCCTCGACCAATCAGTTGTTACCACATGAATAAAAAATTTTAACAAAAAGTATCATTCTGATTGGTTCGGGATAGGAAATGAGATACCATTTAGGACAGGTGATCGTTATGCTGTCTATAACATTGTGGTGCTTTTGCCATCACAAAAATTTGTCCAGTAACTCTCTTACACATAATCAAATCTTATATCTGCCTGTGTTCAATTCGTGACATATGAACTCTTTGATGGGTGTTTGTGGCTCTCTAAATCCTTTGTAACTAGACAGAACACAAATTCATTAATATGCATTTTTGTTTTGGTCACCTCTTTTCCCTAACAAGATGGGACATTTCCTGGTTCCACCCAACTCATCATTCCTACATAAAATTTCTAAACTCAATTTAGTTTCTATCTTCCAAAAATATCATCTCACCTTTAAAAATAGGTTAAAAAACACTAACTTTGATTTGGATATAACATGAACCCTATATATAATCTAGCAAGTTTTTATGGATATAATAATCCTTTATTATTTTACTTATTTGTGACATCAATGTAGTTTTTATATTCTTATTTGTTGGTTTTTTTTTAAACAAAGGTGCTAACACACACCCAAAATATGATTAACTAAAAAAAGGAGGTTACAAGAGGACACCATAAAACTTACAAGTTGCGGAACCGATAATTAGGAAGCAAATTCCTATTTCTATAGAAATCATCATACAAGAAAGTCGGCATGCTATTCCACCAAGAGTCAATTTTGGAATTAACTCCAAATGTGGCTAGCTTATTAGCACACACATTACCTTGTATGAAAATATGGCTAACCATAAATTGCATAGAGTTTAGAAGATGCCTGCACTTGTTCATGAGATTACTTAGACGCCAAGGAACCAATTTGGAACCCTGGAAAATGTCCACCACCACTTTTGAATCACACTCCAACCAAATAGACCTCCAACCTTTAGCATGAGCTATTGACACAACCATTATTGCGGCAAGCAACTCAACATAAATTGAGTTCTGAATGCTGAAATATGAAGCAAAACATCCCATTAAGTCCCCATTACTATTTCTGAAAATC
>NC_032017.1:6060639-6136524 GCF_001865875.1 Lupinus angustifolius | reverse complement strand
TGGACACCCATGGGCAGCACCATCTGAATTGACTTTCACCAGACCAAAAGAAGGAGTCTTCCATAAGACCTCTGTGATTGTTGGAGCTTTGATATATTTGCCTTTTATTCCAAAAGCTCTTAGCAAGTTGAACTCTGTCCTAGAATTCTTTGCATACAACTTGCTAAAATTTCCAATGAAGGCAATGTCAGCTCTAATTTTTGCCATGGCTTGAGTGTGAGTGATATCAGTATCATTAAATCTAGCTTGGTTTTTGCAGAACCATATTGTAGAGATTGCATTAAGAATACAAGCAATCATCACTTCCTTTGGCAAAGGACTTAAGGAATCCGAGATGATGAGGAGATTTGATATAGAGGAAGAGTCCAGGTTACACTCAAGTTGAGCCTGAAGCCCTCTCCATATTGCCTTAGCAAACCTACACATGAAGAAGATATGTTGAGATGATTCCTCATCATCTATGCATAGGAAACAAATTGATCCCATAGCCAAGCCTCTAGCCTTTAAGTGTTCATCAATAGGCATTTTTTTGTAGAATAATCTCCAAGTGACAAAAGATTTTGATGGTGAGATTGCTGTAGACCAAATAGACTTGCACCAATTTTGCTGAGAAGCCAGAGGTTTGGTGAAAAGTTTTATTCTCCACCTCCAAAGATATGGAAATCTATTGAGAAGAATTAAAGATAATTGTTGGATTAAGATCAACATGACACAAACCCCAAATATTGGGCATCAAACTTCCTCTCCCATTCACTACAAAGAGCTTTAAACTTAGAGCAGACCAAAAGATGGGACTTATTTTTCTTGAGAGCACCATAGGTTCAGATATGAATAGGATATCTGGTTTATTATCCAAGCAGAATTTTTTTAATAAAAGCTTAGTCTTCAAGTTACCTAATCCTCTGCAATTCCAGTAGAGGAGCTTCATTTTGAAACATTTAAGTAATCAGCCCTTCGGGTAAAGTGAACCTTTTCATGACTTTATTTCTATCTCAACTTCCTTTTTTGAGATTTTGAGAGAACTTTTGTGTATTTTTCAACCTTATCAGTTTCCCCTTCATCCTCACCCTTAACTATCTCCTCCTCATCATCCCAAAGCCTATCCACAATTCTAGCTTCTTTGGCTGCAGGGCTAGCCATGTGGCTATGAGATAGTATTTTGAATTTCTCTATTTGCATTAGCTGCACATGATCCTCCCTTTCATTTCCAAGAGAATCCTCCACTCTTGTATCTGTCGTATCACCATCAGAGTAATCTTCATCTTCATCCACTACCCTCTAGGGAGGCATACCGACCTTTTCTAGCTGATCTACTTGGAGATCATCTCTCTTATCAAACTCCAAATTGATGATCAAGTCCTTATCTTGACCTAGCACGAATGCTTTAGTAAAGACATTGACCTCCTCATGACTAGAAGTGTCATTTCCTTTGTCCACAATTGGCTCAAGGGGACTTTTTTCAGGAATAGCTTTTGGAGCTTTCCCTAAGTGATTCACCTTTTTCGACTTAGTAGCCTCATTTGCTGACCCTTTTATGCTTTTCCTGCAATTGGCTTCCATGTGACCAATGGAATAACAAACCTTGCAGAAACTTGGCAGATTTTCATATTCAATATTCACAAAAAAGGCCAAAACCTTCCCTTTCCACTAGAATCTGGTTAGGCAAGTTACCTTTAAGATCCAAATCCACTAAAATCCGAGCAAAATGACTAATGGATCTAGCCAAAGTTGCTTCATCAAGTGCTATAGGTGTTCCCAATCCCCCCACAATTGAAAATAGAATCTTAGCACTTCAATATTCAAGAGGAAGTCCCCATATCCTAGCCCAACATTGAGAGTGTGAGATCTTTTGAAGACTGGGGTTAAAATCTGGAGTCCATAGCGACAACCTTAGTAGTCCAGGTTTCAAGCTCCAGGAACCCACCGCGCAAATCACTCTCATATCCTCAACCGAAGAAAAGGAAAATTCATAAAAGCCCCGTCCCAATGAAACCATGCTCCACTTATCAATCATGCTCCAAAGAGAAGCAAGCTTGTCCTTCTACTCTGAAAATTTAAAGGTTTGTCTCCCTTTGAAAGAATGAGTCTCCCATGAATATGAGACTTACACCTTTGAATACCAGCTTGGTACTCCTCCTCTGGTATTTTGATGGCAATGACGTCTCCTTTTAGACAAGGTTGCGTGAGCTGGGAGATTGAGATGTCATTTGAAGCTTTGAGAGCTTGCACAAATGATTTCTTCTCCTTTACTCCCGTTTTCTCCACACTCTGACCTTTTTCCACCATAGAGGGTCCTTCTAGATTTGCTAAAAAATTCCAAGAAATCATTGTTATGTTTGTTTTAGTATTCATCATTTCAGCTCCAAGAAAGTTGGAGACTCAAACCCTAGCAGAGCAACACATGTCACTACCAACTAACATGTCAGTGGTCCTTATTTGTTGGTTAGCATTAGGTTGGGCCATAAAAGTCTTAGAATTATTCGAGTTATAAATAATTGCTTAAATATAGTAGTGTACTAATCTTTTAATATGTTGGTCAATCTTTTTTCGGCTTGAAGAGTTTAGGTTTAATCAAGTTGAGCTAAAATGAGTAAAGTCAATTTTGTGAAGATTTTATGTGTTTAAACACACTTATTTACTAAGCAGATTCAGACCTGCCCACTTTTTATTAGTTCTATCTATAATGTTAAAATTTTGATCACAACACTAAGCGGAAAATATAGTTTTGAGGTCATTTTTATACTCTTTTTAAAAAATAATGACTAAATTAAACATAGTACAAACTATAAATTTCAGGGTGTTATTGAACTATATGAAGAACTATTTTAAACTTAAGCAAGTAGTGTTCATAATCATTTCTAGACATTTTTTTAAATTTAAAGAATAAAGCACATATCATGCAAAGTTTATGATTATTAATATTGTTTTACTTTTCCCGTTGCTAATTTATCATGATCAATTTTTTTTTATTTTACATATTGTCCATCTAGTAAGGTGCAACTAAGCTAAGGGAATAACCTTCTGAATTATCCCAAAACTCTCTAATATTCTTACTATGACAAAATGATGGCTCGTGTTTAATTTGGTCATTTCGTGCTTTATGACTTTGTATCTATCCAATAAGGATGCATGGCTATTACGTTTAGCAAAATCTAGGTAAGAAAGTGATGTAGGGCATGGCATGGGTCATGTTTTTCCAAAAGTATGTTTACTTTTGTCTTTTGGAGCGTAATTGCTGAAGTTGTCTATGGTTAGGCCAAAAAGGGCTTCATGTGACTCAATGATAGACAAGGTAGTTAAGGTTGTAAATCAACCTTTATTTTGTCTAATACTCTACTTCATTGACTAAAAGAATAATTTACCTTCTATTTTAATTATACCTTTCTCACTCTTTTCTCTCGCCTTGGTTTTTCATGTGATTAATATTCTTAATTTTATTTCAAGAGAGCTTTTGAACTTTGGCTATATTTGCATATCTTGTTATATTAGGGGGTTAACAAGAAAGAGAATTATAAATTTTATCTTAAAAATTGATGTTTTAATATATTAAGAAGTATTGAACTTAGTTATCAAATATCAATTTTTTTGTTTTGTGTTCCTTAAACAATGTCATTGGAATTGGTGAAAATTAATAGTTACCTACTTTTTATGATAATTTTATATAAAAATACTTATTTTGTTTTAAGTAAACAAAATAGAAAAATACTTAGCTTTTTATGCTTACTTTCATTTTATTTTATTAAAAATGATTGAATGTTACATTAGACCTTTCATTAATTAGAGTGAAGTGAAAAAACCATTTAATGAATCAAAGCTTTTTAACGTCTATTTCTTTTTTCATTTTCTCAAACTCAAAAACTTACTTAAGATCGAAAAGTGCAAGAAAATATTAACATTTTCCTAAACTGAGTTTTACTTTATTAACTATGAATTAAATATATTTATATATAATAATCAAAGAGTAGAGGATGCTATATCTACAATCTTGGATTTTTTTTATAAAATTAATTAGTTCAATCTCTAAAGTGATAAAGCGAGATTAGATGTAGTGTAGGGTTTAGCATAAATAAATTAAATAAATAGTGACGCCCTCTTACTATACAATAATCTAAGGGTGGAGGATGTTATATCTACAATCTTGGATTATTTTTATAAAAGGAATAAAGTATCTTATGGTATAAGAAGATAAGTTATCTCCCTCTGTCAGTAAAATCATAACATGTATCATGTTTTATCATTTTCTATAAAAATATATTACTCTATCATTTAATGAGTTGAAATCTCTATACACTAAGTTAAATTAATGGTGGATACACATTCACTTTTTAGAAACTTAGTTATCTACCATTAAATGGATTCAAATCTCTAAACACTCCATCAAATTAGGGGTGGATATACCTCACTCTATCACTTTCAAAGTGTTTTGGATATTTGGGACAATCATCCAAATAATTCATTGTGAACATGATTAGTACTATAACTTAATTGTTTAACTATAACTACTAAAACTGTCATGTAACGACTAATTGTCGGCACAAATCTCTCTCTCTCACTCATGTTCTAGACATTTTAATTTTCTAAATACACTCCATTATAAGTGACATTATTAAATTAAGAGAGAACAATAGAATGGTACTCTTTCTTACACGGTAAGAAAGACAAAACTTTATTATAAACTTCAACTTTGGAAGACATATAATTAAGAGAGTGAATACTTTAAAGTGGGATTTATCTTCCCTTGCCCTAAATGCTTTAACAAAGGGTTAATGTGTTAAATGTCAACTATTTGCGAGTTGAGTTTTGGACGGAAATGAAAAAAAAATGAATAGCTTGAGAGCCACAAAATACATTTGTAAGATAGTTTTAAAGCTTTCCATTTTTATTTCTTCTCCTCCAAAGTCTAACCCAGAAACAAACCCTTAGGGTTAGTTTGGGAGTTGGATTTTGGAAGGGAATGAATGGAAATGGAATGTTTGGGAGCCATGAAATATATTTGTGAGATGATTCTCAAATCTTCCATTTATCTTCCTTCCTCTCTAAAATTCAACTATCAAACAAACCCTTAGTTTCCTTGAATGTGAGAAAAAGAAAGGAACTAATGGTTTTGATTTCTATACTTTTAATTTATCCTTAAACTGCTGCGATAATTTGAACAAACCATGCCGAAAGTTTATGGAAAATAAAAATATGTCAATTCTATGTTTTCTATAGAAGATCCTGAATATAAAAGTGGTCGTTTTCATGTCCCCTTATGGTTTATTGTTCAATATACAATGTTATATGCATGCATAATGCATGTTTGGTCGGCATCAATAGCATTCAATGTTTTCTTGATGTGAATTCCACACTCAATTTGAGAAACCACCATATCTCCACGGAAATTTTGGATTTGCTTTTGTCACTTTGTGAAATATATAATATCACTTTCAAGCTACAAGTTTTGCATATAATTGAATTTATATACATAATAAACAAAATTTCAAATCCTAATATATAGTTAATAATAAATATTTAGGACAAACTTGGGTACAGTTAGTTGGATATTTTAGATGTTGTTTTCAATATATAAAAATATAATATGTATAACAACTATTGCATATTTAATTTATTTTAGTCATCTATTGCATATATATTACATTTATTGAAAAGGTAAAGTTTTCTAATTAGTGCATATAGTCAACTTGGCTTGTAATCAATTTTAGTAAATGGAGAAAGTAGTTTTAGACTTTTAGGATCCTGCTAGCTAGTATTTCAGACTCTTTTAATGGAATAAAAAATATATAAATGCATTGAAAGTCATACTTTTAAAACTTTAAATGTTTTTGATACACCATTCTTTTATATAATATTATTTTTTATTTCTTAACTCATTTCTTTAGGCAGTCATTTGAATTTCTTCATTGGAAAAATTTTATTCTTTAAACAATGTCTGTTAGGTGTTCTTGATTGATGAAATGAAAAACGGTTTATGACGTTGAAAAATGACAATATAGAAGACAAAAGATAACGTGTGAATATAACTTGTTGTCTAAGGACTGTTCAGGAATTCCAAAAGTTTCCTAAATACTATTAAGAGAAAGATAAAGAATAGGAAAGTTGTTTGGGACAATGTTTACTATATGTATATTATGCATTTTAAAGTGTGAAGCTAAAACTAAAGTGTATATAAGAACGGGTGATACTTCAAGTAGTATATGTTTAATTCCTCTTAAGTAAAGTTTTAGGTTCGAGTCTGTGGATGGAAAAAATATTCACTGAAAGAGTTAGTCACATATGCATGTGTATGTTCTCAGTTCGGACAGGATTGTCTTTAGTACGAGAATACTAATGAGAAACAAAAAAAACTAAAGTGGATATGTAATAGTGTTAGATATATTTTTTGTCCATTAATGTTGAGGAACTCTACTCATATACATATTATTACATTTATTTACCATCAAAATTTAAATATGTAACTTGTGATTCTTTTGATTAGCCATGTGATTCATGACCGAAAGCCTTATTTCAAGGTGTTTGACCTACAAGAGGCAGAATGAAGTTAGAACATAATCAGGGTTGCATTGGTTTCTGGAGCCGCTTTGGTCAATTTTGTCTACTCATTTAATTTGACTATTAGATTGTATTATTATACAATGAGAAACAATAGGCTTTTGTCCTTAATTTTGGTGTTGAGTGGGAGGGATTATTCCTTCCTACTTTTGTCTCATTTTCTATCTCGGGTTAATTATATATTATTACATGAATGAATAAACGAAAAAAATAAAATAAAATGTAATATTTTGATTGAATTGAAATAAAAAATGTGACGTTATTTAGAATAAGTGTTCATTGTCGTTTTTAGAGTAGGCTAAAAAGGAATAGAATTAGGTATAAGAAATATATTTTTAGAATATTTTTTGAAGTGTGACATTTGAGAATAGTGACTTTTGTAGTATATTTTTATATTTTGCACCAAAAAAAAGAGTGTTTTAATCATATTAAACTATATCTTTTTTTTACCCTAATGCCGGAATAGAGTGAAAATTTAGTCCTAACAAATATATTCAATATCTTCTCTTTTGAATGATAAGGAACAACCACTTTTTCATTGCATGTCTCTTGCTAACTTCTTTGTATCTAACAGAATAACACAGGACAGTTAAAAGTTTCTTTGAATCATGGAAAGTTGGAAAAGCTTCACCTTTTCTATTCCTATTCAACAAATTAGCAACCTTTTGAAGAAGAAAAAAACATGATTATGAAAAGTGTTCATAGATAGATTACTTTATTTTTCGTTATGCTTAGTATTTAAAATTTCCATATATGAATGAAACTAACAATTTGAATCAGTTATGGTCAAACAAAGTAATCTAAAGTAATGAACAATAATATGTAATCAATTGGGTAGCATGTGCTTTTGATTGCTTTCTTAGAAAAGATTTTTAAAATATAGAATATCCCTTCCATACCCACATTTTTGGATCTATAACTATGACCCTATTAAGGGTAGTTCAATAGTTTATTAAATACATTTCCTTTGATCCCTTACCATATATATTCACACTGCCCCTCTATTAATTGTAGGAGAAAAAAAAAGTTAGAGGAAAATTAGGTTTTTGACCATTTAATTTAGGTTGTAGTATTTATGTATTGGTAGTATAAAAATTTATACACAATTATTGTATTATCCACCATTCATTTGAATTTACTTTTTTGAAGAGTTAATGATGTTTAAATATGAATGACGGATGATGCAGTACTAGTACATAAAACTCATACATTTTTTTCCTTTAATTATATATTTTCATAAACATTTTAACTAACTATCTCATCCTATAGCATCATATCAATGAAGAGAATAATGTATCTCCTGATATAAGGAGATGCAACCAATAAAATTATGTCATGTGTTCTATTTAATTATTTTGTACAAAATATTTCAAAAACTAAACAAAACAGTACACATTTCATACTTTTACTACCTGGAAATTGGAAGATAAATTATGTTTTGATATGAGAATATATTTTCTTCTAATTAATGAATGGTACTTTGGACTTGCACATAACACTTAGAACTGCACAATATTAAGGGTAGAGAATAATGAATCAATAGAGAATATGTGTATTTTATGGAAAAGTCACCACTAATAAATCATTTTAGATTACAAAGTAATTAAGGAGACCTAGGACGAGGAGTTTATTATCAAACAGATTCAGTAGAATAGGGTGTGAAGTGATTTATTCATTATTCTATATAAATTTGTATATATCGATATATTAAGTTCAATTTAACAAAATGTTGAATTTATATAGTTATGATATGATATGAAGGCAAGCATGTAGACACTATAGTTTATTTTTCTGTTTGGCTTAGCTTACAAGACAAATTTCCAAAGCTATATGATATTAGGGAGTAGCTACAATATCTAGGATTTACTTACCTATTACATGCACTCAAATCATTGCATTTAATCTGTTTGCTCAAAATTTGTCTCTGCATTTTCTTGGGACTTGGAGTAAGATAAATAATTAAAAAATGAATTATAAAGTGGTTTGGTAAATAGGGAGTTAAAACTTAAAAGGGTGGAGTAAAGGAAATCAAGGGTTCAAGTCTCACACATAACAAATATTAACATATTAAAATTTGTCAATCAAAAAAAATATAAATAATAGGAATTACATTAGTTAAATTAGTTAGTAGAATAGTTGAAAAGATTGATAAAAGTTTGACCTTAAAAAAGAATTAAATTCATGTGTATATATACAATAGTTTTGGTATGGAAAATAGAGCATGAATCCTCCTTATTAATGAAGAAGCAATGACCACATAATAACACATAATATGCAATATATAATAACACTTTTATCTTTTTATTTATTATAAAATTACATTTTTTTATTGAAAATATAAGTAAAAACAACTACTTATCTCTCTATTAATGGAGATGATCATTATTCCGGAAAATGTGTTTGGAACATCCTATCCGTAAAAGTAACTTGGCTGAAGAATCTTTGGTTGAACTTTTTCTAATGTTTTTTGGTCAAAAGAATATGCTGATGATTCCATGCCCTATTGATGTCATCATTATTATTTTCTTGGTTGATCAAACCTCCTTTCTCCATTATTTGTTTTGGTGTGAAACAAGATGTCCTTCAACCTAACCGAAAACATTATCATAATATTATATTTAAGAAACTCTTATATTTCAACACTTATTTGTGTGAGGAATATATTGCCTTAGTATAAGAGTAGTGGTATATTATCTTACTAAATTTTCATACAAATCTTTCTACTTATAAGAATTTAACATATATCTTTTATAAATTAATTATTAATAAATAAAATATTCTTTTATAACACCGTCACTTTTGAGGATTTAGTTGGAGGATATATTATTAAAAAAAATATGTATATATTGATAGTGTAAGAGTTTTTACATTATCATTGCATCATCCATTTTTAATCATCATTGACTCTTAAATAAAAATAATACAATTGAATGATGGACGATATACTGTTTGTTTATAAATATTTACATTATCAGTACATAGATATTATACTATATATATATATATATCACTTTTCTTAGAGTAAATTACATCGACACCCTCTGATATTTAGTGAAATTATATGAACCACTCATCCATTTTTACACCTACAAAAAACCCCTAATTTGTATACATACATTACATTATATTGACCATCCCTATATGAGAAATAAGTATGATCTTTTAAACAAAAAATGATAATAAGTTTAATTAAGTTAAGCAAAATATGGTATATTGTTGAAATAAGTCCAAATAGTATGAGTCAATACATTTTCATTATTGTTTGTTCGTTACAATATAATATAAGAGTGATTTAAACAATATATCATTAGAATTATTGATGCATTTTATAATGAGCCAAAAATAATGAAATGTATTGACTCGTATACTATTTGAATTTGTCTACATAATATATCATATTTGTTTAACTTAATTACACTTATCATCATTTTTTATTTAAAATATCACACTTATTTCTCATACAAGGTAGTCAATGTAATGTATGTATATAAATTAGAAATTTTTATATGTCTAAAAAGTGGAGGGATGATTTATATGATTGTACAAAAGCTTAGTGGACATCAATGTAATTTACTCCATTTCTTATTATAAAAATAACCCAGTTGGGCCAAATGTTTTGTTAAAAAATCACCCTAGCTAGAAGCGTTTGAGTATTGGGCCAAACTTTGGACAAGGAAATGGCATGTGAACCCACTTTTATATTTTCTATAGTAGTTTAATGGACAAAGAATAATATGGCACTTTTGAGATTCAAAGGATAGCAAGAATGATATTTATGTTTAAAAACCGGCTAGAATTAATTAATGAACACATGGATACTTAAAATCTTAAAGGTGTGTTTAGGAGTTTATTTTTTTGGAGCAAACAAAAGAGTGGTCGATTTAGTTTATCAATTTAACAAAAAATTTATAAAAAAAACTATGGATGAAGCTAGATTTTAAATGCAATGACTTTTTTAAGATATGAAGTAATAGAAAAGATAGTATAATTACGAGAAAAGCTTTATGTATACCAACTTACATAATATTATCAACATAAAATCTTATGCCCCTTATGTTATATATTTTCATAATAATGATAATAAAGCTTACAGCTAGAAACCACTTTTTCCTTATTCTAAATCGAACAATATCCTCTCCATTAATGGAGAAGTAAATATATGATTTTACATGTGTTTTCAATTACAAAAGTATTATTACATTGTATATAAAATGATAAAAATGTCTTTTCATATTATTATTTCTTTTGTTTTTTGTGGTATTTGTTTCTCCATTAATGAAGATGATACTTATTCATTCTAAATCTACCTGAACCTTCTTAAACACTGAGACTTGTACCATTTTCATTTAATGGTAGTTTCAAACTTTAAATCATCAACATGTTTATGTAACTTAGTGCATGTGTCAATGCAAATATTTCACATCATATTCATGACACAACCACTTAAAACATAACCCATCATCATAAATCAAATGGAGCAGCAACACACAAATTTGTAGTATTAACCATAACAAAAGTTTCTCATATATGATGTTTTCCACTTATAGATTACATTATATCTACAAGTAAAATACAAATTAACTTAAGGAATACAAATGTAAATGTACGTGGTTAACAAAAACAGGAGAACATGAAATCATATACTATGTATAAAATCTCAATTTTTGAAAAGCATTCAACCTATGAAAATCATTCAACCTTTTAAATTCATTCAAAACTATTGAGGTTTCATTTGTGGTTAGGATATGATGAAGCTAAGATATGATAGAGAGTAAGATAGGATATGAGCCTAATAAACTCTTATCTTTTCTTATATATGAAGTGCATGATATGGTGTCGGCGATAGTTGTAATATGATAATGATAGTATAAGTGGTGTGACTGTATGAGGGGGAAATTATATTATTTTTTCATACTCATTTTTAGCTTGAATTAAGCTAAAAAATGGCCCATGCAGGTCTCGAACCTGCGACCTTCGCGTTATTAGCACGACGCTCTAACCAACTGAGCTAATGGGCCATAATGTTCTATATTTTATATATCCAGCTTATTATTACGTACGAGGTACTGTTACAATATAACATAACTAGGTCATTAGGATTATGACAAAGAATATTTACTGTTTGATACATCCCTTATTGGAAAAGGAATATGAATTCACTAAATTAATGTCAGCACATATTTTTTATACTTTTGGATGTTAGTTTATTTTTTTTTTTTGCTAAAATAATAAGTTTGTGGTATATGATTTTGTTGTTACCGTAACTTATAAAAATTTTAAATGACACGAAATAATACTTATTGGCTGAGTCACGACCAGATCGCTCTCTTTAAGACGTTTCGTGGCACTGCCCAAAATGTGAAAGCAGACTATCAACTATGTTGTTTCCAGATTAAAACAGTTCAGATCTCTATTATCGATTTTTTACTACATTGTATGAACCAATCTTGAATACACCCACCACAATATGACTACCAATGCCAATTCTTGAAACACCTACAATATGGCTACTAGTGTCAATTCTTAAAATACCCATAATATGACTATCAGTGTCAATTCTCGAAACACCCACAATATGGCTACCAGTGCCAATTCTCGAAACACCCACAATATGGCTATTAGTGCCAATTCTCGAAAAACCCACAATATGACTACCAGTATCAATTATCGAAACACCCACAATACGGCTACCAGTGCCAATTTTCGAAATGCCCATAATATGGCTTCCCATGTCAATTCTTGTCCCTCAATATCGACTACCAGTGTCATTTCTCGAAATTCCCACAATTTGGCTGCATATACCAATTCTTAGTACTATAGAAAGAAAGTGGGAGAAATTTGCCAGAAATGTATCGGCAGAAAATATGAGGGAGAAAATAAAAGTTGAATGAAAGCGCATTCAACTTGGGGCGAGAAAATATGAAGGGATGAGACTTCTATTTATAACATTTGATTTTTTCCAAGTTCTTCATCTCTTCAATGTGGGACTTGGGAGTTTTTTAATTTTTACCCCCAAAAGTTTCTACTAATGACTTCCAACAAACCAAGTTCCAACAAATTTTCATACCTAAGTTCTATTTTGAATGGTTTAAGTGTTTTTTTAATATGGTTTTAGTTCCTGAGTTGACGAGTGATCTAAATTTATTTCCAATCCATTTTGTTAGTAGTCATTATTAATTGATGATATAACTACTGAATTGTCACATCAGATGTGACACATCACCCATTTTGGCCACATGAGATATTCTATATCCGACGACAGTATGGATTATATGAATATGTGCAAATCACATGTTTTTTAGCATATGCTTTCTATTTTACGGTTTCAGAATCCTTTTTCCTTATAATAAGTGGTGCATACATTTAAGACTAAACCTTGGAGTTCAATAGCCTAATCGGGATTCAAATCGTTGACCTTATGAACACAGAAAGCAATAACAATTTAACGGGAGTAATATTTCAAATGTGGGTAGTTTGTTAGATTGTTGACATCTCACGATATTAGGAACATAAAAATAAGATTCTAGATATAAGAAGAAAGACTCAATTCCCAAAAAGGTTGTATGGTATTTTCCCATCAAAGCAAGATTCAAGCGTATGGTTAGCAATGCCAAAAATGCAAAGAAGTTGACATGACATGATGAACAAATGATTAAAGATGGCAAGCTTCGACATCCTGCAGATTCTCCTCAATGGAGAAAAATTGATCACGACTATCCTAGTTTTGGTCAAGAATCAAGAAATATATGCCTTGCATTGTCAATAGATGGAATTAACCCACATAGTGTTCAAAGTTGCTCACACAGTACATGACCAATCATGTTGGTGATATACAACCTACCTCCTTCTCTATATATGAAGCGCAAATATGTGATATTGTCTATGTTAATTTATGGACCTAAACAACTAGGAAATGACATAGACATATCTTTGGCACCATTAATTGAAGACTTGAAGAAAATGTGGGAGACATGCATAAATGTATATGATGCATGTAGGGAAGAAAGCTTCAACTTGAGAACTTTGTTGTTCGGCACAATCAGTGATTTCCCTGCATATGGTAATCTATCTGGATATAGTACAAAAGGACATTTTGCATGTCCTATATGTGAAGACAATACTCATTCAATAAGGTTAGAACATTATAATAATACTGTCTTCCTTGGCCATCGTAGATTTTTGCTTTCAGATAATCACTATCAACGATGGAGAAAAGCATTTGATGGAAACAATGAAGAAGGTCGGGCTCCTTTGCCATTGACAGGTGACCAATTATTTCAAAAGCTAAAGGGTTTGAATACTAACTTTGATAAACCTTTTTCAAAAGAAATTGTCACCAAGGATTGGAAAAAAAAAATCAATCTTCTTTGAATTGTCATATTGAAGTTCATTATATGTAAGACATTTCCTCGATGTTATGCATATTGAAAAAATGTGTTTGAAAATCTCCTTGGTATCTTACTCAATGTCCTTGGTAAGCCCAAAGATGGCTTGAATGCAAGGTTGAACTTGGTTAGTATGAGAATAAGAAAGGAATTGAGGCCGATAATGAAGGAAAAACGTACATTTCTATCTCTAGCAGCTTATACTTTGTCGATGAAGGAGAAAAATGAATTTTGTAAATTTATTCATGGTGTTAAAGTTCCAGAGGGGTACTCTTCCAACATTCAGAACCTCGTATCAATGAAAGACCACAAGTTAAAAGGTCTTAAGTCACATGATTGTCGCGTACTTATAGAGCATTTCTTGCATATTGGAATACGGTCAATTCTACCTAAAAAAGTTCGATGAACCATAACTAGATTATGCTTCTTCTTCAAGGCAATTTGTAACAAACTGATTGACCTTGAGAAATTACCTGCATTGCAAAAACAAATTATTTTGACTTTGTGTGAGCTTGAAATGTATTTTCCACCTTCTTTTTTTGACATAATGGTTCATGTAGGCATTCATCTTGTTCGAGAGACACAACTATGTGGCCTTTCCTATATGAGATGGATGTACACCTTTGAGCGTTATATGAAGACATTAAAATGGTATGTGAATAACCGATCAAGACTAGATGGTTGTATTGTCGAGCGATATGTTGAAGAAGCTCTTGATTTTTGTATCTTACCGATGGTGATTTCATGGACATTCCAAAGCCTCGATATGCAAAAAAGAAACATTTGGTGAAAGTATTACTGAGAATGAAATATTGACTATATGAAGAACCGAATTGGAGTAAACGCACTTATATGTTTTACATAATGACGACGAGGTTGAGCCATATGTTGAAACACACAAGGAGATGCTAAGGAAGTCTTACCCAAGTAAGAATGAAAATTGCATTCCAAATAGCATAATCAGTGTTTCATAAAGTGACTAAAAAATCACATTGATGAGGAGTTAAATATAAATGCACATTCGGTTTCCGAAAGATTGAAATGGTTAGCCAATGATTATCCTACATTGGTTATTTAATTAATAGGTTCACATTTATACTAAAAAACAAGATGATCAAAGTAAAATCCAAAATAGTGGTGTGTCTCTTGTTGCTCGAACTTTACACATGTCAAATGTAAAAGATAGAAACTCAATATATGCGAACATGTCATACTTTGGAATGATTGAACGAATATGTAAATTGGATTACACAATGTTTCAGATACCGATTTTTTATTGTATGTGGGTTGATAACAACAATGGCTTCTGAGTTGATGAGTTAGGGTTCATGCAGGTGGATCTTAATAGACCAGGATATAAAGATGAGACATTTATTATAGCATCATAAACTCAACATGTATTATATGTTAGTAATCCAACTGATATGAAATGGTTCATTGTACTTTTAACTAACAAAATAATCGTCAATAATATTGATGACCAAGATTATGAAGATATTGATCACTACACCAAATTTGGTATTTTGTGGAGGTTTTCTTATGGAGGTTATTCAAACCTCCCCAAATAAATTAAATGAGGCGGATCAGACAATTAACTAGATATATAGTGGAGGTTTTTATTTAACTATTTAGGTTTTGAACCTCCACTATTTAACTAGGCATTTTTAAAACCCTCGCAGAGCAACTTCATCTCCTTTAAACCCTAGCAGAGCAACTTCATTTCCTTTAAACTCTAGTAGAGCAATTTTATCTCCTTTAAATCCTAGCAGAGAACTTCATCTCCACTCACTGCAACTCTACTCCTCTCGTAACTCCACTCGGGTAAGTTAACAAACAAAACTATGTGATTTCGTTCATTTGAATCATTTCGTTCATAATATATCAACAACAAAGAAGATGTTGTTGTCACAAACAAAATTGCTAGACTACGTAGCCAAGGGGATGAGTAGACTAAATAACCGTAAAAATTATATGTTTTTATTGCTAATGCCCAAAGGTAGTAGCTTGATTTACCTTGTAAGATGTTACTTGTCTTGCTCTCATTCTATCACAATATTTTTAAGTTCTTTAGTATTTGTCAAATTTTGAATTGGAGAGGTTGTCTAAGGCTTACTTGGCAAGTTGGCATATCCTATCCTTGTTGGAATATGTTAAGGATGGTTTTTTCAAAGTAGCTTATTATCACAATAATGTTGAAGATGTCACCCACATGTTTGATATAATGCCCCAATGAGTTTTGCATCTTGATGATGATGATTATTATTATTATTATAGCCTTGAGTTGTGTTTTATCTTTCATTTTGGATAATGGGGTTTTTAAGTTTTATCAGTAATCCTTGTTCTTTTTCATTAATCCATGTTATTATTATTTAAGTTTTATTAGTAATCTTTTTCATTTTCCCTGTTCTTTCAGTAATCCTTATTCTGAAAGTGCTTGTCGTATCTTTAGTCTTGGCCGTTGGGAATTTCATTCACAGTATTGGTGTTACTTTAAATGCCTAATTTTAGATGCATGGATGCAGGCAAAGATTACTTTAAAATAGGTAGAAAATGTTAGTCCTCCCATTATGAAGCAGGTTCTACCTTTAGTTAAGCAACTCCCTCCCTTGTACATGGATTTGGTCAAGGGAAAAAAAATTACTCCAAAGCCTGAGGAGACTCGTCGACTTGTATGTGACTTCTCTAATTACTAATGTTTCCAACAATTTGATCCTTATTTTTAAAGAAGGGTTTGTTTAACATTCATCTAGCATAATCTTTCACCATTGCATTTCTATTCTCTGTCAATGAACATATTATTTGCTTAGAATGTTGCAACTATGTTCCTAACTGCATCAAATTCTTAAGGTCTTAGAATTTGGTCATATTTTTTTCCATGGATTATATAATCACATTATAGAAGACAATTTTAATTGAATGTCATTTTAGGACCAAGTTTCTTTGAATTTAGAGAATCCTGTAGTTATTCTTATGCCTTACATTATATTTTCCTAATTCTCTGTCTCTTGATTCTTTTTTTACAACTTTAAGAGTATGTTCATATGAGGAATATTGGGTTATGTTTTTTATTGGGTCAAAATAACTCATCAACAGTCCTTGTTTAATTGGTTGGTTTGTTGAAAAAGATTTAAGAGTTTATAGATGCAATATAGTCATTACTGAGATTCTTTTTGCACCCTTTTGTTTTTATAATGGTATCAGTAATCAAATAAGTCGGAAGTAAGAACTAATATTTAGCCAAGTATCTTACATAGTTGAAATTAAAATTCGTGATTATATTTTAATGGATAATTGTGTATATATCAACCAAGTGGAAGTGTGAGGCATGAAGCTAAATGATGGCCATTAGTTGTGAAAGACCTAGTTCCATTACTTAAAAGCAGTGTACAGAAGAAACTTCACAATTGTTTTCTATAAACTACTATTCATGTTAACAAACAAAAGTTCAACATAAAGATATTATCTTGTATTCATATAGTATAATTTTAGCGTATTGTGGAATTGGCTTTCTTTTATTCCTTTCTGTAAATATTGTGTTATGCTTCTTGGTTAGAAATTCATGGTCCTTATTCTACATCATGATAAAAGAAGAGGAATCTATGAGGGTTTGACTAACTTCTTTATACATGTATGTGCAAGTACTATTATTATATTTGGTATTTTGTTTGTTTTCTTGATTTTCCTGGTTTGAATATAATGGTCTTCTGAAAGTTGTCTTTTCTGGTTAGATAATTGTTTTTTGTTTATTTTATTTACGTGTTTAGATATAGGTATTTTGTCTTTTATTGTTAGTTGTATATGCTTAGTTAGTTTATATAATGATGTGTTAATTATCAATGTTTTTTGTATTGTTTCAACTAAATATTTTTATTTTATTATTTCTGGTAAATGAGGATGCAAGTTTGTCTGATACACCTTTAGGTGCAAGATGATCATCTCGAGCTAGCAACATTTAGGATATTTGTTAAGTATTTTGTTTTTAAAGTGTCATATGAAACTATTTTAGTTTTTTGAGATTTTATGGTGTATTTGGATTTATAATGAAAAATGAATTATAACTCTTTCAACTTTGTTATGCTACATTGGTTATTTGCAATGAAATTTTATTCTAGCTAAGATCATTTGTTTTTAGTATTGTATATTTAAATAATAATTTTCAATTAATGAGATTAAAGTTGTAAAAATTATGAAATATATAATAGTGTTCTCTTCTATGAGGTCTTTATATGTTATTTTGAGTTATGGAGGTTGAATATCATTACAATTAAACTTCTCAAATAGTGGAGGTTAAAAACATCCACAAATAAACCACTACAAATGTATAGATATCAGAGGTTTTCTAAAACCTTCTCAAAACGCTTCTAGCAGTCATAACTGTGAAGATTTTTGAAACCTCCGCTGGTTATATTGTGGAGGTTAAAAACCTCCACTAATCGTGTAAAAAACCTCCACTAAATACAAAATCTGTTGTAGTGGATGAAGATGATCCTTTTTTGGGACATATCAGTCGCGTGAGAACGGAACAACTACGGATGATGATTTATATACAAGAGATGATCACGGTGAAGGAGAAGCCCTGACATGCGTTGTTGTAAAGGATACCTACAACAATGCTTTTTATAGAAATCGTTATTGTACATTATTATTATTACAATGGCGCTATGTGTGATGCGTTATTGTATTAAGGTGTTGTTTGAAAAAATTTATGTATAATACAGCAACGCTTTTCTATTATTGCGTTGTTAAATATATGAACTTCAACAGCGCAACAATAAGCGTTGTTAATAAGACCTATAAAATGTGTTGTTTATGTAAGACTATATGACAGAGCTTTGTAGACGATGCGTTGTTGTATTGATGCACTATATGACATCGTTTTGTGGACGATACGTTGTTGTATTGATGCACTATATAATAGTGCTTTTTGGGTGTTGTAATGTGGTATATAATCCATACAACAACATTTGTGAAGCGCTGTTAATGATGACCATATACTACTACGGTCAAACAGAAAGCGCCCAAAAACACTGTTATACATCTGAAATAAGCACTGTTGAACGACAACTCTAACGTAGTGTTCGAATATGTAATGCTTAAAGGAATGAAATAGTCCATCATATAAAAGATATGGAAGATGTTGATCCTCCATGATCTTCTATATTGGATATACGTTGATGTAAAACATTATTAACATGATGCATTTAAACTAGTATTTGAAGTGGATAAACTACAACACTTCAAATCTTTAAGTGATGTCAAATGTTCATTTTCAACATCGATTAAGGTTATAAATGATGTCTTTTGTCTACTGAACCAAATGATGGTCTTACATCACTAAACCAAGTTGGTGATAGCTTAAACTTGAATGGATAGTTGTTTTTTTCTTACTTCTATTCAAGTAGAGGAGATGAATCCATTGTTGTATTACAAATAAAAACAAATTTTTTTTATTGAGTTACATTTAGTCGTTCATTAAATGTTACATTACTATACAATTAATTAACTAAGTCTTAAATAATCCACTACTAAACAATAGAATAAGATAAAAAGATGTATACAATGATATTGTAACAAATTTTAACTTTGCCACTATATCATTCACCATTCAAATTTTATTATCATTAACTCTTAAATAAAAGTAATACAAATGAATGATAAATGATACACTAATTATGTATAAATATTTATATTATTAGTATATATATATTACACTATTAAAGAAACCCTACTTTACTTATACCCCAAATTAAGATAAGGAGATTCCTTTAAAACGTTAAAACTCTAAATATAAAATATAAAATTTCAAAATAACAACAAAATAATAAATTGGGTATTCTAGTTATATATATTTTTTGTTTTAGCGAGTCAAATAATTATTTTTATACATTTATAGATATTAGTATTATAATAGTTTTTGGGATTTTATGAAGTTACTAATGATTTTTTGTCCAAAAAATGTGCTCTGTTAATTTTTGGAGTTAAAAAAATATATTTATCCTACCAATTTTTTTTTTGTAAATACAATATGAAAACAATTATCATAAAAACATATTTTTAGATGTTTGATGACTAATTTTATTGCCTTTTGACTATTGGATTCTCAATCATTATAAAATATTTAGTAACTGCTTGTTTGAATTATAATAACGATCAAGTCTAATGGATTCTCCTAGAATGAATGATTATGTTGTAGAGTAAGTTTTTTAATTTACTTATGAAAGTAAGTGAAAAATCTCCCTTTTTAAATTGAATGTAAAATCTATAACTGATAGTGTAAAATATATACGGTCAGTACATCATTCATTTGTATTACTTTTATTTAAAAATCAATAATAATAAAATATGAATGGTGGATTATGCAATATTAGTATAAAAATCTCTTTTACTGTTAGTGAATACATCATTTTCTCTCTTAAATTTAGCAAAGTTATCATTAAGGTAATATTAATAAATGATACATTAATTGTTATCCTCATGAGATAACAAATGATTTAATTAAAAGAAAAATACATATACAGGTTAATGATTCTTTTTATCATCTTCCTTTGTGCTAAAAAGTGGAAATATACCATTGAAATCGACATATATACTTTTGGTGTTACCAATGGTATTTGTTCGCCTTTTTGAGTAAGAAACTAATTTATTTTAGGGTTTTCGGCTATTCCACTTAACAAGTGTCACTCACAGAAATCGTATCCTCGACTTTGGGGATCCAATAGAACTTTACACCATTAGACCAACACCCTGTTGATTAATCGATATATATATTAAATACATAGAAAGTGATATACTTAATTTTCAACCCAACATATCTTTTAATAGCTTTCTAAACTTAGATAACAAAATCCTCATAAATTAAACTAATTCATAGTAATGTTATGATTGTTAACAATGCCTTGAAATAATGAGAATGCTTCCATCTGTGTAATCTCAATGTTGACACGTGGAATACATCTCACCAAACACATAATAAATTACATCACATCTTCTATTTCTTCTTCCTTTCATCACACTTCTTTTCTTTCTAATATTATAGATTCTTCATTAATTAAGTGGTTAAGCTAAACCCATTATTCATTCCTTCTCCAGATTCAGTGTTACAAAGGGTGCTTCTTTCACTAATATTTTCAGTAACAGGTACACTATTTACAATTTCTTAATTTCAAGTTCTTTATTCCAATTCATCAACCTTATACATATTTTATTCATAGATTTTCAACAATATATCTTCCTCTAATTTGATTCTAGCAACTCAAACAATATGTGGAATTTCCATATAAACCATACTCATATTTCAATCCTATAATTTGTGAATTACCATACGAGTTTTTTATATTTTGATCTCGATTAGTTGTTCCTGTGTTTTTAATTCTGGATTTTGTTTATTTAATAGGTTATAATATAATATCTATGCATTATTGGTATAAGAATTTATATACATTTTTTCTGAAAAGTCAATAAAAATTAAATATAAATAGTGGATGATGCATACAGAATATAAAACTTGTTGGATTTGGTCATTAAATTGTAATTGAGTTTTGGATATGTTTAGGCCATAAATTTATTTTCTACAATATCTAACAAAATAAATTTTTTATACATAGTCAATGCATTATCTACTATTCATTTACATAATTTTTTCTGAATAATCAATGATAATAATTGAAAATGAATAGTGGACAATGTAGTGGCCGTGAAAAAACTTCTTACACTATCAGTATATACATATTTTCTTTTATGTGTATGTGTTTTTGATTAATTTTATTTTTGATAGTTGAGAATGGGGATCTTGGTGATATCTTTGCCATTAATATTGTTCATATTGGTATTGGCTTTGGCATGTTACATGTTGGGTAGGGCCAAGGGTCGAAGACAAGCCCAACAGATTTATGGGCCCCCAGCACCTCCACCTCAATCCCAACTGATATATGGGCCACAAACACCTTCACCTCAAGCCCAACAGACTTATGGGCCACCAGCACCTCCACCCCAAGCCCAACAGATTTATGGGCCACCAGCGCCTCCACCTCAAGCCCAAGTGAAACCACAAGAGGCATAGTGAGTGGTGACTCAATTCAATTGTTCATATTATTATTAGGTAATTTCTAATGGCATACTAATTGGTATGGATACGTGTAAGGCCCACTCGATCCTCAAGGTTAAAGATTCAATTTCCGAGAGAGACACTTGTTGAAAGGGGCAGTCACAAATTTGAAAGTGATTAGTTCCTTACCCAAAAAGATGAGGGAATACCCATGGTAGTACCAAAAAATTGGTTTGGATACATGTGAATTAATCCAATTTCTAGAGACAGAGATGGTCAAGAAAAATCATAGGTGAAATGATCATGATATATTTAGAAATCAATATTTTGTCAATAAAGTATATTTATGATATAAAAATTATTGCATCGTTCAATCCATGCATTCTACAAGACTAAAAAAAACTAGTTAACTAACTTATCATATGTGTTGGTGTATGCTCTATATACTTATCATGTGTTAGGAAAAGATATATCCTAAACCTTAAAATTACAATAAGTTGGTAAGTATCTTTCTTTATAGTTCATTTATTATTATTAATGTGAAACTTGTTTAAATTACTGGTTAATTAATAAGTAGTTGGTTTAGTTATATAAAGTTTTATTGGATTTATAAATATCATAAAAGATCAAATTTTAATCATGAGAGTCTCATTTTAGCTTTTTAATAAGTTTAATAAGCATAACATACTTGAGTAAAAAAAAACCTATGACTAGCTCTTTAGAAAATTTCAAAATGAACAATTTCAACAAAATCTTAAAAATCTCCGAGTTTCTTGTCTTATTATGTTGTGCTCCATGTATTTTTTATTTATAGAGTTTATTGAATATGAGTATAAAATTTGTACACTGACAACGTAAAGATTTATATACATGTATATCATCATTCACCTTTTATTTAGATTACTTTTATTAAAAAGTCAATAATAATTAAATATCAATGGTGAATGATACAATAATAATATATAAATCTTGTACATTGTTAGTGTATACATCTTTTTCTGATTGAATAAACATAAATGACTATAATAGAATTTCTGAATATAAAAAGAAAAAAAAGTATACTAACCGTTAAATCCATAGCATGCGATATTGATATTTTAATTGACTCCACTTGTTACAAGAAAATGTCATGATGTTAATAAAAACTTTGTTCACTTCATTGAGTCAAGATTAAGACTTTCGCGTACTTCAAGTATGAATAAGAAGTCTCACATTATATAGAATTTGAATAAATTGAATATCATATAAGTAAATAGACTCATAAACCTAAAATTTTAAAGTTTTGGATCAAAATGTGATATCAAACTTAGTTATATGCTTCTTTCATTTTACCGATAAAAGAATAGTGTATCATATGAAGAACATATCGGATAAGGTAGATGAAATGAGAAATGGATGTGACAATGAAGAAGTGGTAAGTGACAACTACCTAGAAGATCAATCTCCGTTGTCTTTGTTGGGTCATGCAATCTTGCTAGTTGCACTTGTTTTTTTCCTCACCTAATATAAAATTGAACTTTTCTCTTATATTTCCCATTGAATAAGGGGTCTTTGTTCAAAGTGGGAGGCTAAAGATTATTTTCTAATCTTTTTTATATCACAACCAAAAATGTGTGCATTGAATCATTGACTTGAATTTGCAAGCCATAAACGACCATAGTTTTGCACTGATTATAACTTTATAGTAGATAAAAAAATAGGAATTTTTACATGTTTCAATAGGTTGACATTATTAGTATTCCTGACACTATAAAAACGTTTATTAAATTGGTAATAACATTCTCATTGACTAAATTGGTTTTTACTATATTGTAACTTTTGTTGTCATTCTATCTTAAAATTAATTAACAATATGAGAAGTAACTTAATTCATGTTTAGGAGAACGAGATAGACGGTGAAAGATTTATTTATAACATGCATCCTCGATATAAGTTTCTGGATGAGATAGAAAGTTTCTTTTGATCTATGATTAAAAGTATTTTTGGTTTATGACAACCGAAAAGAAATTGGAAGCTAACTCTGATAACATGTTAATGTTTTATCTTAAAAGTAATTATTAATGAGAAAAGTAACTCAATAAATATTTAAACGATATTTGAAAGAATAAGACATTATCGATATTTACTATCTAACCCTCTACCTATGGACATTTAAAAAATAAATAGGTAAGAATCACTAATATTGTTGAAGTTGTGTAACATCATCATAAATAGAAAAGTACAAATATTTATTTGACATGAATTCCTATTTCTCTGGCAAAAAACTAGTCACTAGCTCCTATAATACATTTTTAGAATGGGAGAACAAGAAATTTTCGTCAATAAAGGAATAGTTCAACTATTTTTTATATGTACTCTAACACTCCCAAATATTTATTTAAACTTTTCATTAATCAATCACAAAGTATTAGTCCAGTAATATAAGATCTCATTAGATCCTCAGGATAACCAACAAATCATAAATTTGATTCCTATGAACAATATGTATTAGGAGAGAGAGCCATACAATTAAAGTATCAAAAGTCACCTACCAAGTAGAAGATGGGAACAAGATAGATATGGCACTAACTACCAAGTGAGTGGAATATGATCAACAAAATTCCACGTTGCAAGATCATCATAGCCACATGATGATTGGTTAAGAATCTTAGGACCATAATTAATTTTGGACTAACTCTCTTTTTTCTATATTTGTGGCTCAATAGTTTCCACACCTTATCTTCACCTACCAAACTCCCAACCAGGACCAAACCCAACAAGAGTTAATTACTAAACTTTTCCGGAGAAAATGAGAGATTTTATTTATCATAAGAAAATAAATATATTTTATACATAAAATATGAAAATAAAACATGATGACATATTTTATAAAAAAATTAATTATCAAAAATAATTTACACAACGTTTCAAAATACATTCTCATGGAAAACATGATGACATATTTTATTTTCTTACTCATTTATTAGTGGAGTAAATACGTATTTTGGTTCCTCAAAATTTATAGTGTATCAATTTGGTCCCTCAAAAATTAAAAAATTTATAATAATTCCAAAAATATCGAATGTGAGTCAAATCAAGTATTTTAACATGTTTATAACACCTGATAGGGACTTTGAATGATCTCATACTTTATCCACCCAACGCCACCCCTCAATTTAATTATGCATAAATTATTATCATATAATACAATAATCAACAAAATATTTAATAAAATAAGTAACAAATGAAAGACTAGACATTTTCTGAATGAGTGAAACTTTTTTGTATAAGAATAAAAGCCATAAAATGGAAATTATTTGTGTAAATAAAAAATTGAGCCCCTATTAACTATGGAGTATGGACCCAATTTAAGTTGTAAGGCAATTGTTGCACATGTACCAGGTTCATGCATCTTATTATAGTACTATATAAACATGTTCTATATATATATATAAACCCCTTTTTCTCTTCTTTCATCAAGGAATTCCACAACTCCAAAGTTTTCCTTCAACTCCTTAATAGTTATTACCACTCTCTCTCTTTCTCTCTTTCCAATTTCTCAAGGTACACACTTATAAGTGAACATTTATAAGGTAAAGTTTTCATTAAAATGGAAGCTATAACAAAAACCAATGGCCACTACCAAAATGGTTCATTATGCTTGAATACAAGCACTACTACTAATGGATCAAATATTAATAATGACCCTCTCAATTGGGGTGTGGCTGCTGAGTCACTAAAGGGTAGCCACCTAGATGAGGTGAAGCATATGGTAGCTGAATACCGGAAGCCTATGGTCAAGCTTGGCGGCGAGACACTCACCATATCTCAAGTGGCTGCCATCGCCGCCAAGGACCGAGGCGTCCGAGTAGAGCTATCGGAATCAGCTAGGGCTGGTGTGAAAGCAAGTAGTGAATGGGTGATGGAGAGTATGAATAATGGAACAGATAGTTATGGTGTCACTACTGGCTTTGGTGCTACTTCTCATAGAAGAACTAAACAAGGTGGTGCTTTGCAAAAGGAGCTTATAAGGTAATAACTAATTATCTAGATTACTTGCATAAAAAGTTTACTATCTTTAACAAATTTAACAATATACAACGTACTAGAAAATGATTGCATAATTATCTGATATTGTACATAATTATCTCTATTTCTAGCATGTTTTTTTAACACACCTCCTTAAATTATATTGGAAAAAACTTTGTACACCTTATTGGTGTTCAACTTTTGGTGGCAAGAAAACATTTTCATTATATTCTTAGTTATCTGTTGGTCTAGTGGTGTAAGACCCTATTAGATTCTCAAGATGGCCAAAAGGTTAATGGTTCGATTTCTGATAACGACACTTGTTGGAAGGGGCAGCCATGCACCCCGAAATGGATTAGTTCCTTATCCAAAAAAAGGTGAGGGAATATCTTTGGTAGAACCAAAAAAATTATATTTTTAGTCACGTATGCATTGAAATAAATTTTCATTTACCAAACCCATTTGTCTCAATTCATAGAAAGTCATAGTGACATTATCCTATGATGTCTCCTACATGGATTATGGTATAAGAGTAACAATTTAAGATTAAGAACTCATAATTTTTTGTTCTTGTTCAGGTTTTTGAATGCTGGTATATTTGGAAATGGAACAGAATCAACTCACACATTGCCACAAAGTGCAACAAGAGCAGCAATGTTAGTGAGAATCAACACTCTTCTTCAAGGCTACTCTGGCATTAGATTTGAAATCTTAGAAGCCATTACCAAACTCCTTAACAACAACATCACCCCTTGTTTACCACTTCGCGGTACGATAACGGCTTCGGGTGATCTTGTCCCTCTTTCCTACATTGCTGGTTTATTAACTGGAAGACCAAATTCCAAGGCCATTGGACCCAAAGGAGAGGTTCTTAATGCTAAACAAGCTTTCGAAGTTGCTGGTATCAACTCTGGTTTCTTCGAATTGCAGCCGAAGGAAGGACTTGCACTTGAAATTTTATTCTAGCTAAGATCATTTGTTTTTAGTATTGTATATTTAAATAATAATTTTCAATTAATGAGATTAAAGTTGTAAAAATTATGAAATATATAATAGTGTTCTCTTCTATGAGGTCTTTATATGTTATTTTGAGTTATGGAGGTTGAATATCATTACAATTAAACTTCTCAAATAGTGGAGGTTAAAAACATCCACAAATAAACCACTACAAATGTATAGATATCAGAGGTTTTCTAAAACCTTCTCAAAACGCTTCTAGCAGTCATAACTGTGAAGATTTTTGAAACCTCCGCTGGTTATATTGTGGAGGTTAAAAACCTCCACTAATCGTGTAAAAAACCTCCACTAAATACAAAATCTGTTGTAGTGGATGAAGATGATCCTTTTTTGGGACATATCAGTCGCGTGAGAACGGAACAACTACGGATGATGATTTATATACAAGAGATGATCACGGTGAAGGAGAAGCCCTGACATGCGTTGTTGTAAAGGATACCTACAACAATGCTTTTTATAGAAATCGTTATTGTACATTATTATTATTACAATGGCGCTATGTGTGATGCGTTATTGTATTAAGGTGTTGTTTGAAAAAATTTATGTATAATACAGCAACGCTTTTCTATTATTGCGTTGTTAAATATATGAACTTCAACAGCGCAACAATAAGCGTTGTTAATAAGACCTATAAAATGTGTTGTTTATGTAAGACTATATGACAGAGCTTTGTAGACGATGCGTTGTTGTATTGATGCACTATATGACATCGTTTTGTGGACGATACGTTGTTGTATTGATGCACTATATAATAGTGCTTTTTGGGTGTTGTAATGTGGTATATAATCCATACAACAACATTTGTGAAGCGCTGTTAATGATGACCATATACTACTACGGTCAAACAGAAAGCGCCCAAAAACACTGTTATACATCTGAAATAAGCACTGTTGAACGACAACTCTAACGTAGTGTTCGAATATGTAATGCTTAAAGGAATGAAATAGTCCATCATATAAAAGATATGGAAGATGTTGATCCTCCATGATCTTCTATATTGGATATACGTTGATGTAAAACATTATTAACATGATGCATTTAAACTAGTATTTGAAGTGGATAAACTACAACACTTCAAATCTTTAAGTGATGTCAAATGTTCATTTTCAACATCGATTAAGGTTATAAATGATGTCTTTTGTCTACTGAACCAAATGATGGTCTTACATCACTAAACCAAGTTGGTGATAGCTTAAACTTGAATGGATAGTTGTTTTTTTCTTACTTCTATTCAAGTAGAGGAGATGAATCCATTGTTGTATTACAAATAAAAACAAATTTTTTTTATTGAGTTACATTTAGTCGTTCATTAAATGTTACATTACTATACAATTAATTAACTAAGTCTTAAATAATCCACTACTAAACAATAGAATAAGATAAAAAGATGTATACAATGATATTGTAACAAATTTTAACTTTGCCACTATATCATTCACCATTCAAATTTTATTATCATTAACTCTTAAATAAAAGTAATACAAATGAATGATAAATGATACACTAATTATGTATAAATATTTATATTATTAGTATATATATATTACACTATTAAAGAAACCCTACTTTACTTATACCCCAAATTAAGATAAGGAGATTCCTTTAAAACGTTAAAACTCTAAATATAAAATATAAAATTTCAAAATAACAACAAAATAATAAATTGGGTATTCTAGTTATATATATTTTTTGTTTTAGCGAGTCAAATAATTATTTTTATACATTTATAGATATTAGTATTATAATAGTTTTTGGGATTTTATGAAGTTACTAATGATTTTTTGTCCAAAAAATGTGCTCTGTTAATTTTTGGAGTTAAAAAAATATATTTATCCTACCAATTTTTTTTTTGTAAATACAATATGAAAACAATTATCATAAAAACATATTTTTAGATGTTTGATGACTAATTTTATTGCCTTTTGACTATTGGATTCTCAATCATTATAAAATATTTAGTAACTGCTTGTTTGAATTATAATAACGATCAAGTCTAATGGATTCTCCTAGAATGAATGATTATGTTGTAGAGTAAGTTTTTTAATTTACTTATGAAAGTAAGTGAAAAATCTCCCTTTTTAAATTGAATGTAAAATCTATAACTGATAGTGTAAAATATATACGGTCAGTACATCATTCATTTGTATTACTTTTATTTAAAAATCAATAATAATAAAATATGAATGGTGGATTATGCAATATTAGTATAAAAATCTCTTTTACTGTTAGTGAATACATCATTTTCTCTCTTAAATTTAGCAAAGTTATCATTAAGGTAATATTAATAAATGATACATTAATTGTTATCCTCATGAGATAACAAATGATTTAATTAAAAGAAAAATACATATACAGGTTAATGATTCTTTTTATCATCTTCCTTTGTGCTAAAAAGTGGAAATATACCATTGAAATCGACATATATACTTTTGGTGTTACCAATGGTATTTGTTCGCCTTTTTGAGTAAGAAACTAATTTATTTTAGGGTTTTCGGCTATTCCACTTAACAAGTGTCACTCACAGAAATCGTATCCTCGACTTTGGGGATCCAATAGAACTTTACACCATTAGACCAACACCCTGTTGATTAATCGATATATATATTAAATACATAGAAAGTGATATACTTAATTTTCAACCCAACATATCTTTTAATAGCTTTCTAAACTTAGATAACAAAATCCTCATAAATTAAACTAATTCATAGTAATGTTATGATTGTTAACAATGCCTTGAAATAATGAGAATGCTTCCATCTGTGTAATCTCAATGTTGACACGTGGAATACATCTCACCAAACACATAATAAATTACATCACATCTTCTATTTCTTCTTCCTTTCATCACACTTCTTTTCTTTCTAATATTATAGATTCTTCATTAATTAAGTGGTTAAGCTAAACCCATTATTCATTCCTTCTCCAGATTCAGTGTTACAAAGGGTGCTTCTTTCACTAATATTTTCAGTAACAGGTACACTATTTACAATTTCTTAATTTCAAGTTCTTTATTCCAATTCATCAACCTTATACATATTTTATTCATAGATTTTCAACAATATATCTTCCTCTAATTTGATTCTAGCAACTCAAACAATATGTGGAATTTCCATATAAACCATACTCATATTTCAATCCTATAATTTGTGAATTACCATACGAGTTTTTTATATTTTGATCTCGATTAGTTGTTCCTGTGTTTTTAATTCTGGATTTTGTTTATTTAATAGGTTATAATATAATATCTATGCATTATTGGTATAAGAATTTATATACATTTTTTCTGAAAAGTCAATAAAAATTAAATATAAATAGTGGATGATGCATACAGAATATAAAACTTGTTGGATTTGGTCATTAAATTGTAATTGAGTTTTGGATATGTTTAGGCCATAAATTTATTTTCTACAATATCTAACAAAATAAATTTTTTATACATAGTCAATGCATTATCTACTATTCATTTACATAATTTTTTCTGAATAATCAATGATAATAATTGAAAATGAATAGTGGACAATGTAGTGGCCGTGAAAAAACTTCTTACACTATCAGTATATACATATTTTCTTTTATGTGTATGTGTTTTTGATTAATTTTATTTTTGATAGTTGAGAATGGGGATCTTGGTGATATCTTTGCCATTAATATTGTTCATATTGGTATTGGCTTTGGCATGTTACATGTTGGGTAGGGCCAAGGGTCGAAGACAAGCCCAACAGATTTATGGGCCCCCAGCACCTCCACCTCAATCCCAACTGATATATGGGCCACAAACACCTTCACCTCAAGCCCAACAGACTTATGGGCCACCAGCACCTCCACCCCAAGCCCAACAGATTTATGGGCCACCAGCGCCTCCACCTCAAGCCCAAGTGAAACCACAAGAGGCATAGTGAGTGGTGACTCAATTCAATTGTTCATATTATTATTAGGTAATTTCTAATGGCATACTAATTGGTATGGATACGTGTAAGGCCCACTCGATCCTCAAGGTTAAAGATTCAATTTCCGAGAGAGACACTTGTTGAAAGGGGCAGTCACAAATTTGAAAGTGATTAGTTCCTTACCCAAAAAGATGAGGGAATACCCATGGTAGTACCAAAAAATTGGTTTGGATACATGTGAATTAATCCAATTTCTAGAGACAGAGATGGTCAAGAAAAATCATAGGTGAAATGATCATGATATATTTAGAAATCAATATTTTGTCAATAAAGTATATTTATGATATAAAAATTATTGCATCGTTCAATCCATGCATTCTACAAGACTAAAAAAAACTAGTTAACTAACTTATCATATGTGTTGGTGTATGCTCTATATACTTATCATGTGTTAGGAAAAGATATATCCTAAACCTTAAAATTACAATAAGTTGGTAAGTATCTTTCTTTATAGTTCATTTATTATTATTAATGTGAAACTTGTTTAAATTACTGGTTAATTAATAAGTAGTTGGTTTAGTTATATAAAGTTTTATTGGATTTATAAATATCATAAAAGATCAAATTTTAATCATGAGAGTCTCATTTTAGCTTTTTAATAAGTTTAATAAGCATAACATACTTGAGTAAAAAAAAACCTATGACTAGCTCTTTAGAAAATTTCAAAATGAACAATTTCAACAAAATCTTAAAAATCTCCGAGTTTCTTGTCTTATTATGTTGTGCTCCATGTATTTTTTATTTATAGAGTTTATTGAATATGAGTATAAAATTTGTACACTGACAACGTAAAGATTTATATACATGTATATCATCATTCACCTTTTATTTAGATTACTTTTATTAAAAAGTCAATAATAATTAAATATCAATGGTGAATGATACAATAATAATATATAAATCTTGTACATTGTTAGTGTATACATCTTTTTCTGATTGAATAAACATAAATGACTATAATAGAATTTCTGAATATAAAAAGAAAAAAAAGTATACTAACCGTTAAATCCATAGCATGCGATATTGATATTTTAATTGACTCCACTTGTTACAAGAAAATGTCATGATGTTAATAAAAACTTTGTTCACTTCATTGAGTCAAGATTAAGACTTTCGCGTACTTCAAGTATGAATAAGAAGTCTCACATTATATAGAATTTGAATAAATTGAATATCATATAAGTAAATAGACTCATAAACCTAAAATTTTAAAGTTTTGGATCAAAATGTGATATCAAACTTAGTTATATGCTTCTTTCATTTTACCGATAAAAGAATAGTGTATCATATGAAGAACATATCGGATAAGGTAGATGAAATGAGAAATGGATGTGACAATGAAGAAGTGGTAAGTGACAACTACCTAGAAGATCAATCTCCGTTGTCTTTGTTGGGTCATGCAATCTTGCTAGTTGCACTTGTTTTTTTCCTCACCTAATATAAAATTGAACTTTTCTCTTATATTTCCCATTGAATAAGGGGTCTTTGTTCAAAGTGGGAGGCTAAAGATTATTTTCTAATCTTTTTTATATCACAACCAAAAATGTGTGCATTGAATCATTGACTTGAATTTGCAAGCCATAAACGACCATAGTTTTGCACTGATTATAACTTTATAGTAGATAAAAAAATAGGAATTTTTACATGTTTCAATAGGTTGACATTATTAGTATTCCTGACACTATAAAAACGTTTATTAAATTGGTAATAACATTCTCATTGACTAAATTGGTTTTTACTATATTGTAACTTTTGTTGTCATTCTATCTTAAAATTAATTAACAATATGAGAAGTAACTTAATTCATGTTTAGGAGAACGAGATAGACGGTGAAAGATTTATTTATAACATGCATCCTCGATATAAGTTTCTGGATGAGATAGAAAGTTTCTTTTGATCTATGATTAAAAGTATTTTTGGTTTATGACAACCGAAAAGAAATTGGAAGCTAACTCTGATAACATGTTAATGTTTTATCTTAAAAGTAATTATTAATGAGAAAAGTAACTCAATAAATATTTAAACGATATTTGAAAGAATAAGACATTATCGATATTTACTATCTAACCCTCTACCTATGGACATTTAAAAAATAAATAGGTAAGAATCACTAATATTGTTGAAGTTGTGTAACATCATCATAAATAGAAAAGTACAAATATTTATTTGACATGAATTCCTATTTCTCTGGCAAAAAACTAGTCACTAGCTCCTATAATACATTTTTAGAATGGGAGAACAAGAAATTTTCGTCAATAAAGGAATAGTTCAACTATTTTTTATATGTACTCTAACACTCCCAAATATTTATTTAAACTTTTCATTAATCAATCACAAAGTATTAGTCCAGTAATATAAGATCTCATTAGATCCTCAGGATAACCAACAAATCATAAATTTGATTCCTATGAACAATATGTATTAGGAGAGAGAGCCATACAATTAAAGTATCAAAAGTCACCTACCAAGTAGAAGATGGGAACAAGATAGATATGGCACTAACTACCAAGTGAGTGGAATATGATCAACAAAATTCCACGTTGCAAGATCATCATAGCCACATGATGATTGGTTAAGAATCTTAGGACCATAATTAATTTTGGACTAACTCTCTTTTTTCTATATTTGTGGCTCAATAGTTTCCACACCTTATCTTCACCTACCAAACTCCCAACCAGGACCAAACCCAACAAGAGTTAATTACTAAACTTTTCCGGAGAAAATGAGAGATTTTATTTATCATAAGAAAATAAATATATTTTATACATAAAATATGAAAATAAAACATGATGACATATTTTATAAAAAAATTAATTATCAAAAATAATTTACACAACGTTTCAAAATACATTCTCATGGAAAACATGATGACATATTTTATTTTCTTACTCATTTATTAGTGGAGTAAATACGTATTTTGGTTCCTCAAAATTTATAGTGTATCAATTTGGTCCCTCAAAAATTAAAAAATTTATAATAATTCCAAAAATATCGAATGTGAGTCAAATCAAGTATTTTAACATGTTTATAACACCTGATAGGGACTTTGAATGATCTCATACTTTATCCACCCAACGCCACCCCTCAATTTAATTATGCATAAATTATTATCATATAATACAATAATCAACAAAATATTTAATAAAATAAGTAACAAATGAAAGACTAGACATTTTCTGAATGAGTGAAACTTTTTTGTATAAGAATAAAAGCCATAAAATGGAAATTATTTGTGTAAATAAAAAATTGAGCCCCTATTAACTATGGAGTATGGACCCAATTTAAGTTGTAAGGCAATTGTTGCACATGTACCAGGTTCATGCATCTTATTATAGTACTATATAAACATGTTCTATATATATATATAAACCCCTTTTTCTCTTCTTTCATCAAGGAATTCCACAACTCCAAAGTTTTCCTTCAACTCCTTAATAGTTATTACCACTCTCTCTCTTTCTCTCTTTCCAATTTCTCAAGGTACACACTTATAAGTGAACATTTATAAGGTAAAGTTTTCATTAAAATGGAAGCTATAACAAAAACCAATGGCCACTACCAAAATGGTTCATTATGCTTGAATACAAGCACTACTACTAATGGATCAAATATTAATAATGACCCTCTCAATTGGGGTGTGGCTGCTGAGTCACTAAAGGGTAGCCACCTAGATGAGGTGAAGCATATGGTAGCTGAATACCGGAAGCCTATGGTCAAGCTTGGCGGCGAGACACTCACCATATCTCAAGTGGCTGCCATCGCCGCCAAGGACCGAGGCGTCCGAGTAGAGCTATCGGAATCAGCTAGGGCTGGTGTGAAAGCAAGTAGTGAATGGGTGATGGAGAGTATGAATAATGGAACAGATAGTTATGGTGTCACTACTGGCTTTGGTGCTACTTCTCATAGAAGAACTAAACAAGGTGGTGCTTTGCAAAAGGAGCTTATAAGGTAATAACTAATTATCTAGATTACTTGCATAAAAAGTTTACTATCTTTAACAAATTTAACAATATACAACGTACTAGAAAATGATTGCATAATTATCTGATATTGTACATAATTATCTCTATTTCTAGCATGTTTTTTTAACACACCTCCTTAAATTATATTGGAAAAAACTTTGTACACCTTATTGGTGTTCAACTTTTGGTGGCAAGAAAACATTTTCATTATATTCTTAGTTATCTGTTGGTCTAGTGGTGTAAGACCCTATTAGATTCTCAAGATGGCCAAAAGGTTAATGGTTCGATTTCTGATAACGACACTTGTTGGAAGGGGCAGCCATGCACCCCGAAATGGATTAGTTCCTTATCCAAAAAAAGGTGAGGGAATATCTTTGGTAGAACCAAAAAAATTATATTTTTAGTCACGTATGCATTGAAATAAATTTTCATTTACCAAACCCATTTGTCTCAATTCATAGAAAGTCATAGTGACATTATCCTATGATGTCTCCTACATGGATTATGGTATAAGAGTAACAATTTAAGATTAAGAACTCATAATTTTTTGTTCTTGTTCAGGTTTTTGAATGCTGGTATATTTGGAAATGGAACAGAATCAACTCACACATTGCCACAAAGTGCAACAAGAGCAGCAATGTTAGTGAGAATCAACACTCTTCTTCAAGGCTACTCTGGCATTAGATTTGAAATCTTAGAAGCCATTACCAAACTCCTTAACAACAACATCACCCCTTGTTTACCACTTCGCGGTACGATAACGGCTTCGGGTGATCTTGTCCCTCTTTCCTACATTGCTGGTTTATTAACTGGAAGACCAAATTCCAAGGCCATTGGACCCAAAGGAGAGGTTCTTAATGCTAAACAAGCTTTCGAAGTTGCTGGTATCAACTCTGGTTTCTTCGAATTGCAGCCGAAGGAAGGACTTGCACTTGTTAATGGCACTGCTGTTGGTTCTGGCTTAGCTTCTATTGTTCTATTTGAAGCAAATGTTATAGGTGTGCTAGCTGAAGTTTTATCAGCTATTTTTGCTGAAGTGATGCAAGGAAAACCCGAATTTACTGACCATTTGACACATAAGTTGAAGCACCATCCTGGTCAGATTGAGGCTGCTGCAATTATGGAACACATTTTGGATGGAAGTTCATACATGAAAGATGCTAAGAAGTTGCATGAGGTTGATCCTTTGCAGAAACCGAAACAGGATCGTTACGCGCTTAGAACTTCACCACAATGGCTTGGTCCTCTTATTGAGGTCATTAGATTCTCAACAAAGTCAATTGAGAGAGAGATTAACTCTGTCAATGACAACCCTTTGATTGATGTTTCAAGAAACAAGGCCTTGCATGGTGGTAATTTCCAAGGAACTCCTATTGGAGTCTCTATGGATAATACACGTTTGGCTCTTGCATCGATCGGAAAACTCATGTTTGCGCAATTTTCCGAGCTTGTCAACGATTTTTACAACAACGGGTTGCCTTCAAATCTCACCGCTAGTAGAAATCCGAGCTTGGACTATGGTTTCAAGGGAGCTGAAATCGCGATGGCTTCATATTGTTCCGAGCTTCAGTATCTTGCGAATCCGGTCACAACTCATGTCCAAAGTGCTGAGCAACACAACCAAGATGTGAACTCTTTGGGTTTGATTTCCTCTAGAAAAACAAATGAAGCTATTGAGATCCTGCAGCTTATGAGTTCAACGTTCTTGATTGCGCTTTGCCAAGCAATCGACTTGAGGCATTTGGAGGAGAATTTGAAAAACGCGGTCAAGAACACGGTTAGCCAAGTTTCGAAGAGGACTCTTACCACAGGAATCAATGGTGAACTCCACCCTTCAAGGTTTTGTGAGAAAGATTTGCTCAAAGTGGTTGATAGAGAGCATGTATTTACCTACATTGATGACCCTTGCAGTGCAACATACCCTTTGATGCAAAAACTTCGGCAAGTGCTAGTGGATCATGCACTAGCAAATGCAGAGAATGAGAAGGACTTAAGCACATCAATATTTCAAAAGATTGAAACATTTGAGGACGAGTTAAAGGTGATTTTGCCGAAAGAAGTCGAGAGTGCAAGGGCTGCATATGAGAGTGGTAATTCGACAATTCCGAACAAGATCATCGAATGCCGATCTTACCCGTTGTACAAGTTTGTGAGAGAGGAGTTAGGGAGTGAGTTGCTAACAGGAGAAAAGGTAAGGTCACCAGGTGAAGAATGTGACAAACTATTCATAGCAATGTGCCATGGTAGAATTATTGATCCTCTTTTGGAATGCCTTGGAGAATGGAATGGTGCTCCTCTTCCAATTTCTTAGTTCCATTACTTAGTTACTTTTGGATATGTCTTCTTTGTAATTTTTCTTGTTCATTGATAACCATTTTGTTTGTTAAGCCTATGGAAAATAAATATGAAAAGCTTAGTTTTGGTTTGTCTCATTGATCCTATTTTAGATGCCACATTAAACAAGTGCTCCTCTTACTACTGCATTTTCTACTTTACTCATAAATATTGCTATTTTCTGTAGTTATTTCTTGTATTCATTTGATTCTTCTAAACCTTTTGTGACACTAAATAATGGTCCCAAAGAAGTTTCTCTATGACATTTTTCAAATCTATAAGAAAGCTTTTGTATAGATTAATATTAAAAGCTTAGTTTTACCACAAAAAAAGACCACAATAGATAATATTAGGATGCAATTGCCATAAAGAAATTCTTGGTGCACGTTTCTATGGTGCATATTATCTTCACAAAATTAGAAAGTAGTTGTGTTGAATTACTTCAGAATGATTAACTATTATCATGTCATAGAAACTTAAAAGAAGTAACAATTGTATAAATGTTACTATAATTGTCTACTTCTACTAAGTCTACTACTCTACTTTCATGAAGGAAAACTATTGAATGTTACATACATTGTAACAAATGACCGAGTCTACATCAACGAGGTGTTGGTCTAGTGATTAAGGCCCCATTGGATCCTCAGGTAGACTAAAATGTCAAATGTTCGATTCCTGAAAGCAAGGGACAATCACGTATCCCGAGAGAGATTAGTTCTTTACTTAAAGAGTGATGTATATATTGATTATACCAAAAAAACGACCGAGTATACTAATTCAGAACTTTGTACAAAAGGCATATATCAGCAGATGAGGTAGCTGAAAATTCAAAAACCAAATTCATTAAAGGAGTCAAATTTCTATGTACAATCCTCTGCTGTGAAAGTGGCAAATGCTCATGCTTGAGCATGAAGAAAACTAAAATGGAAGAGGAAACCAAAGGGCAAAACCAAAAGATTGAGAATTTGTGTAAAAATGAAACTATTACTCATTGATTCAACTTGAAAGCTTACAATGAATCCTTTATATACAATTGCAATTAAGAATAATGATAACTAACTGATTTCTCAACTAACTCTATCAACAAAAATAGGTTACTTATTATGCAAGTTACACAATATTACTCTCTTTTAACTTGAACACTTTTGCCCTCTGCCTCATGCATTTTTCATTCTGTTTCATTGCTGGTTAACACTAATGTTGAACTATATTCAGTTACCACTTTGCATATGATTCAGGCACATTGAGGTGTTTGGAGTGCTTAGACAAAATGTCTCAAAAATTTGAACTTATAGGTTAATGGGTTTTTGTACTATCAAATGATATGGAGTATGTGAAGTACTTACCAAAGTGATATGGAATTTTTTTGGTACTACTAAGGTATCTCTCATCCTTTTTGGGTAAACAACTAATCTTATTCGGGGTGTATGGTCGCCCCTCCTAGTAAGTGTTGTTCACAGGAATCGAATCTTTGACTTTTTGATTTGGGCAATGACAATTATCACACAAAAAGTAGACAAATTTTGTAGATGAAGGTGTAAAGAAGATGATGTCTTTGTCAATACCAAATTAGTGAGTTTTCTTGTTTAGATTATGTTTTTGTCATGGTTTCCTTATAGACCTGAAATCTTATAGGTGACTTTCAACATGGACACGCCTATGTGGTTGGATTGACACACCAATTCCCTTTTGGATTTTACATGGAAGATGGCATATAGAATGGAAATATGCAAATCAATTACCCACCATGAACCTGAACTTGAACTTGAATCTGATTTCGAGTGTGACTGTATGTATGTGATATATTTATATAGGATAGTTATTAGTTTCACATTTAATATATAAATCAGGTTTGTGGTCGAATATCACCTATACCAAATACAACCTAAATTTAATATTTGATATCATGGAAAACTCAAATCTAAACTTTGTTAAAGTGAATTTTTTATCGTTAAATTCGGTTGAGTTTAGATTAGTACTCATATGTTCTGATTCGATTGTCATCCCTAAATATTATTCCACTGTGTTTCGGATAATGTGTGGTTTTCTTTCACTCCAAAAGGTATTTTGTTGACATACATATTATATTATTATTATATAATAATAACATATAATTAGTTATAAGAATATTTGTAATATATATTTAGTACATTAATTTAATAGGTTGGACCTAAACCAAAATATTTTATGGTCTAGTGTTTAAAAACATCAACCCAAACAATTTGTAGATGACAATTTTTAAACATAATTTGATGCGTCTAATTTTTATCATGTGTATGAAAATTCTTCATTAATAAACGTAAAATTAAATAATCATCATTCATATTTCACTGTTATAATGGATAGAAGACAAATTTTATTTTATTTTATATATTTTAAAAAGGAGGGTTATATAATATAAGGTAAGGCTTGAAAATAAAAAATAAACAAAACTTTTTAATGTAATAATATATAATAGTTTACCTCAAATAGAACCTTATTTAAATTAGTTACAGTAATATCAACAATAGATTGGTCTGATAGTAGAAATAGATTGGTCTGATAGTAGAAAACTTATGTGATCTTCAAGAGGATCAAAATGTTAAAAATTTATTTTTTATGAATAATATAATTCCTTACTTTAAGAGTGAGAAAATACTTTTAATAAAACAGAAAAAAAAAAAATACAGTAATAATAATCTTAGATGTAAAAGTCTCATCCATTCAATCCCATCACCATTCATGACCACGACTCATACCAATCTAATTCCTTTTCACTAGAGCGTCAAACCCACTCTCCTTCACTCGCGCGTGAAACACCTCCCCAAAAGATAAGACTATAACAAAGACGAAACTTTGAAATCTCAAAATAAAAATAAAAATAAAAAACCACAAAATCTCAGAACCACCGTCGCCACCGTCACCACCACCGCGATGACCGATCACCACCCTCGGCTTCAGAATCTACGTTCTACCTCACAACTTCTTCGAGAAGCTTCTTATTCCTTCTCTTCTAACCTCATCACATTCCTCTTTCTCTCTCTTCTCATTCTCTCTTTTCGAACCCTAGTTGAAAATGGAACCTATCAAGTTACCACCTTCATCGACCGTGATCCTTCGCTTAAGGCTCTTCTATCTCGAATTGACCTTGCCGGAGCTGCGAACAACCACCGCCGGAGTGATCTCGCCGTTCATCGTCGGAGACGGCCGTTTCTTCATCTCACACGCGTCGGAACCCTAGATGATGATTTTTTCTCCGGCGACGAAGATGATGTACGGAGTTTGTTCGGATCAAATTCGAAACCACCGGTTAATGGAAGCTTCGTTGCTTTTGGACCCTTCAATCACGAATCAGGGTTTTCTGATCATGTAATTGATGATGGAATTAGGGTTTCTACAATTGTTCGTTCTGGAATCACGTTCAAGGAGAGTAAAGCGCTATCGTTGGATGAAGAAGATGAAGATAAAGAGATGAGCAATGATAATGAGGAGAAAGGGAACATTGATAGTGATTTTGATAAGAACAAGGAAGAGAAAGAGAGAAATGGGGATTTGGAAAATGGTCAACGAGAAATGGGAAAAGGCGTTGACTTTCAATTCTTGGTGAAGGGAATTGAAATGGGTCGTAGAGATGCTGCAGCTTTGTTCTTTCTTGTGAGTTTTTTATCTGCGGCATATGGGTGGGTGATACTGGTTTTTCTTGTTACATATTCGTGGGTATTAGGTGTTGTTTTTGTTGCTGTTGTTAATGATCTTGTGGGGAGGTTTAGTTCTATCACTGGTTCGGTTTTGGATGGTTCAAGGTTAGGTCTTAAAAGGCTTTCAGGGTTTATTCTTATGAAATGGGCTGTTAGGGATGCATTGACTCAGCTTATTGGTTTGTGGTATTTCGGTGAAATTGAAGATCAGTACTCGTTTTTCAAGCTGTTTGTTAGGTTGAAATTGATGCCATTTTCGGTTATGTCGCCATGGGTGAGAGGGTTCGAGAAAGAGATTTCAGGGTTTTTGTTTACTTGGGCTTTGGTTGATACCTTTGTGGCTTTTATATTTTCTGTTGATGCTTGGGTTGCCGTTGTAGACTCTAGGAGGAGTGGTAGGGAGATTGTGAAGGAAGGTTGCTACTTGATATCTACGATGTTTAACCAAGCATTCCAGATAAAATGCTTGGAAGGTGTAATCTGTGGGTCACTTATGAGATGGATTTTAGGCCGTGTTTGTGGGAGGTCTTTTGCTAAGATGTTTCAGTCGACAATGGAGGTTTACTTCATGGTTGTTTGGCTTATGTTTTACTTTGCAGCCAGGTATAGGGATGCAAATCTACAGGGTAGAAGGTTTGGGCTGCGAGAATTGCAGGGGATGATTGAAGAAGGTCATAGATGATAGTAGATGGTGGTGATTTGATGATAGTTTATATTAGCATCAACCTTTCACTGGTCTATGTCTCCCACTTTTTGCAGTCCCTGTTAACCAACCCCGCCATTCTTTAGTTTTGTCACCAACTATGTGTTGAATGTACTTTACTAGAAGGCCAATATGCTTCTTGTGTATATTTTGAATGAGTATACTTCATCTGTATATTATTCACAGAGTCATTCAATTAGCTCACACAATATATGTTGGTGATGAATGATGATAGTCTGAAATTACAATGTTTGAGAAATGAAGAATGGTAAGGATTTTCCTCCATGCAGCATTGAATTACGTTGTGATTTGTTTATCTTGTGTTTTGTTCTATTTTATTTTTTGGACAATTTATGTCACAAGTTGGGTATCATCTACAAGAACAGGGAAAAAACACAGTGTATTGTTGTTGCTATAGTTTCTAGCCCAGAACTGGAACAGTGTGTTTTAGCTATATATCTTCTATGGCTGTTGAAATTAATCTGTCAACATTCCTCTATGATTCTATAATCTTATTTACATGCCATTTCAGATTTGCATTATTTTTTTCAGTTCAATCTGAGCCAGTTTTAAGTATACCATACTAAGTATTTAGTCATTAATGCATTGATCTGTTGGTTCTATAGCGCTAGTTAACTAACTTACAATTGTTGGAATTTGGAAAAATGCTTTTAGTTTCATAAATTTACAAACTCTGCATCTTAAATGTTGATACGAGCTAAAGAAGAAAAGATAGAACAGGGTCCTTTCTGCATTGTCCTGAACGAATTGATTTACATTGGTGAGCTACATGACACTTAACCTCAATCAAGTTACAACATATCATAGCTACAGATATATCATCATTACCTGTTAGAGCTTCAACAGCATGAACTAATGATTCAAAAGATGATTTCTCACTTTCTAATATCGATGGCCAAGTGCACACCCCTCCCACCTAGTAGAGCCTGAGGAGGTTAGATATACGTAACTTTACCACCACACAAGCAAAAAGGCTTTTACCAGGATTGGACAACAATCGTTTAAGAAAGTGAGAAATCTTTCTCAGAGACACAAAAACACCCTCTCCTTCTGTGGTGAGGATGCACAACGGAGGACACTGAGGAAAAGATGCTCATCACAAGGAATACAAAGCTTTGAGTCTGCTGCAGTGAAATCATATTCTTCCCGAGCTTGATCCAGCAAGGCTTTGAAGAGTGGATGATTGAGTATTGCAATCCTGATGACAAATCTCTTGTGGTTCTCTCCCACATAGACAACCAAATGACCCTTTGGGACATCATTTGGGATGAAGCAACTTTCATGCTTGGAGGACCACATTGCCCAATGACAGCAATACTCATAGGCAGCACAAGGTATGATATGACTTCCCATTTTCTTCCACTTGTTAAGACACCCTCTCAGAAACTTGCCCTTCATAGTTCTTTGTTATGTGCCCAGAGAGAAGGGGAGGTGAGAAAGAGAGAAAAAAGTACATCAAGTTCTTTGACTATGAAAAGGTTTATATAATTGCAGCATGGGATTGGATAGTGTCAATTCTTGTGTTTGATGCTATACATAATCGGTCCTAAGTTCGGATAAAAGGTGAATGTTGTGTTAGGCAGTAAACAACAAATATAAAACGATGTTGTAGGTACGTATTTAAGTAAACAACATAATCAAATGCTTATTTAATAAACATTTATCACTCATGACCTTCTTATAAGTTTTTTTAGCCTGTTTCATAAGCTTTTTTTTATAAGTTTATTGAAATGAGTTAAAAAGAGAATATAGTAAGGGCATAAACTATATTACATGCTCTTCCAAAACACTGACTTAAATATACATGTTTGATAAGTATAAATAAGTTCTTTCAAACCTCCTAATGCTACTCTCACACTTAAATGAACATCATCATTTTTATTTACACAATTTTCATTGCTCATGAATGCATCTTAAAGTTTTGCATCCAATATAATTCGAATAATATTCAGTATACAATATATATGTAGTTATTGACCTTCAGCTTTGGAGCATTGCACCTTGATACGAAACTGTACCAACATGCTTCTCAATTATATGTGTTTAGAGAGGAAAGTATTGTCTTTTCTTTATGGGAGTTTGCTATTTTGCATACATGTTATTGCCTTAATGGTTAGAAATTATTTAAGGACCATATTATTATTTTAAGAAGTCACATGATTATGATTTTTTATGTAATGGGTTTATGATTTAATGTTCAAATCTAGGTATAATTAATTAGAGTAATATCCTTCTCAGGAAGTAAGGACTTTCTTTCTCTATAATTCTTGAAGGGTGTGGTTCTTGATCACTGACCTTTCGAAGTTATTAAAGTTATAGACCCCACAACTTTGGAGCAAAAGATAAGATATGAATGAGGGATGGGATAAGTTTCTTGGGTGAAGTGCAAACCCACTTATGTCTAATACATGGGATATATATAGATATATTATATATACATCACTTTGTTCTAAGTGGTTTCAGATTTAGTGAGTCGTTATTCTTGAAAATTTGTACTGCTAGTACTAAGTGTTACGAACATCAATGAGAGAATATTGGAAATAGGCTTAGTGACATCATAATATAGCATGTTAGATAAAGATGAAATTTAGTGCACCTTGTATTTTGGATTACTTGGTTTGATCCTTGGTACAGTTTAGTTACATGTTCGAGTTATGGAGTTGGTCTCTTGTAAATGTAAGATAAGATTATCTACTATAGTTCCATATAGGGGAATTTCGGATTGCCTTTTTTATCTATCAATGTAGTGAAACTAACTTGATTGGTATGTTTAATGTATGATATGGAAAAACTAAGTTAATCACTCACTTTCAGTATGTAGGATAGGAACATAGATCCCGTTTTCTGAAAAAGATATTGTTTATCTGTCTTTAGTCAATTAAATTCCACCAAAAAATATAAAAATATTAGTTTCTATTTTTATGACTTTTCTTTTTAATTAAAGACATTTTTTAATTGGACAAATACACAAATGGGGACAAGAATGTGGACAACTGATTTCTGTTCATAGAATTGGATACTGCTGTCTATTTTGTCAGCAACTTTTTTTCTAAGCATGTCTTGATGTGAATCTATTATTTCCATCTGGATTGGTTTCAGCTAACTACTTATCATTAGTAATCCATGATTTGTGAGCATGTTGGTCAAAGCATTCATTTTATTAAATTGACTAAAGTAAATGATGTACTATCCGTACAGTATTATTTTTTCAGTCTTCTAGTAGCTACCCATCTCTCACATGGGTTTGTGATGATTTTCACTATCTATGTCTTTCTCAAGAAATGGGCTATTATGACTATGCATTATTGTATAAGGTATGGAACTATGGAATAAAAAGAAAATATATTGAGTTGCAGAGAGAAGAGTGGCAGTTACTGTTCTTTACCCTGAACACTTTGATTCCCTACACCTTTTTGGTATAAAAGTTCAATAATTCTTAGAACATAGTCATTAGGTTTGAGTTACCAGTGATTCTTGCATGGGTAACATAATCATTAGACACTCTAAGAGGCTTGTCTGAAGACGTATATATGTAGAGACACAATTAATAAACTCTTGATAACACATTAAAACTTTAGTTCTAAGTAAAATTTAGTCAAAAATGATAGTACCAAAAAATATAAATACACTTGTCTTTAAATATAATGTGTTACATATGTCTTCATATTTTTCCCTATGTATAGGTATTATGCTTATAATAGTCTATAAGCATCACACTTATGCTGATCATGATTTTTCTCCAAATAGTTAGAAGCCTTTCTTTACATTGTAGTGATACATAATACACTCGAACTAGTATGATTTCCAGGGTTATTAAGGTAACCTAATGACTATATATGTATTAGAAATCTTAACTAGGATATTCACCTTTAACTAGGATATTGATTTTTACTGGTTTCACTTTCAACCTTCCACCCCATGAATGGAATATATCAATTTATTGTTTCAAATTTTAAAATAACATTAAGCTTTTTCTTAGAAGCAAGTGGCTCAGAAAGATGATTGAAAACCAGCATATTATTCATCCTCTATCAGACAAATAAGGGTTATGTTGGTTGGTTGAAAGGAATAGCATGTCCAGTTTGACACATCATTTGCAGTAAACTGTCAATAGTATTGTTCTTTGAGGTGTGAGACAGGCCAAAGATAGCACTGCATAGTAAGGATAGAAATAGGTCAGACATTGGCTTAAATAGACTCGGCCAAATTAACGTAAGCTCTTTTTTCTCCATAAAAATTAGTTTCTGGTAGCTAACTAAAATTACCAAATCAAGGGAAATCTGGATGAATATGTGGATTAATAAAAATAGAACTCCATTTCTTATAGAAAATATGGTCACATACTATTTATTTTCTCTTCCTATTTATATCCAATAACCTACTTTTGCTAGGTAAATGTTAGGATATTAGTATTTTGTTATGAGTGAGACTCGAACAACCTCTTTTACTCTATTCCTTGAACCTTTCCTTATGACTCTCATCCAACAACCTACTATCACGGTTTTAAGTCACAATTGCAATAGTGGTTGCATTAATTAATCTATGATTTAAAACCTTATACTAGCTTTAAAAAAAGGTCTTCATGTTTATCTTGTATAGAGTTCTATAGAACAATGTTATCATTGTTACTTTCTTCACACCTTGCATAAATATCTAGCCATTATATCATATCGGTGCATATGTTGATGTAACAGCTCTTCATAGATCCTATGGCTAACGAAGTATTGTCAAGGAATCTAGTATGTACACAAAATTTTATTTAAGATAAACATGATACATGCATGCTACACGGTTCATGCAACAACAAATTTTGTACTTGTGCATGGCTTAATAGTGAATCTAGTAACTAGATAAGGCACAGTAGTTGTGCAAAATAATATGTGATAAGGTTCATAATGAGTGAGGAAGCTTATTAGGGCATTGCAGGCCAAGCAAGGGACATGGTGCACATGAGGTTTGGGCCATAGGATGAGTTTGCTATCTATTATGTGTAATGTGTATTAAAAGTCGTGTTACCGAATGACAGTTATGTGACCACAACAACCGCAATGTAACTGTATGAGACCGTATTTGGACTGTATTGAACCGTATTTTGATAGCATTAGACCGCATTAATGTCAAAATAGTTCAGATCGCAACGGTCGCGTTTGCAACGGCCGACCGCAATTATAGTACCTGCGACTGTAATAACGACCGCAACCACAATTGAAAACATTTGTTTGCATCCCAAGAGCCATGTTGTGGATCATAATTATTTGATTTGACTCCCTTTGTTCACGTTGCACGTGAATTCCACTGATCATATGAGTTGGTTCTCAAGTTCACATTATCATTTTGTTCATAGTTCTCACTATATGCCCCACCCACATGCCTCTATTAATTCCTCTCCATGCTTCCTAAGAAGAAGCATTGACCCCTTTACACTCTTTTATATGGGAATTTGTTATGACTAAATTTACTATGTCAAGTGAATTTGTGGAAACCTTGGTTTCAGAAAATTTTGCAGCTCAACCGATTTGGCTTGAGCTAACTATTAGTAATAAATACTCTTCTCTTCAACAGAAAAAATAAAGATATTATATCATAGTCATCAAATGTCAATTCTTTACCTGAACACACTTTTTAATGCATTCTGTGTTAGACACAATTGATATAATCTAAAAAACCAGTAAAGGGCTAAAAAGTAAGGGATGAGAGTGTTTGATAAACCAACCAGCTGATTACTTAACATATATTTTAAATAATATAAAATGGAGTTGAAGGATAGGGCTCACAATGAGAACAAATTCGATATTTGTTCAAAATTCGACTTATTATTTGATTCAATAAGCTTCGCTCATGAGCCAAATGAATTGAACTTGAATCAAGTACAGTTTGACACATTAAATTTGTGAGTTGTCTCGTCTATATATATCTATAAATATGTATATTATATATATATATATATAGAGAATATTTAATTTTATATATAATAAATAAATAATCATCATTTGAGTTGATAAATTGATTCAATTGAGCTAATGAGTTGAAATAAAAGTTCATGAACTCTTAACGAACCAAACCAATTCGTGCTACCGAGTTGAATTTAATAGTTGACGAAATTCAATCGACCCAAATTTGAGCTGGAAACATAGTTCGTTTCGAACTCAAGTCGAGTTTCGAGCCAAACAAATCCTTATCGAGCTGAACTCTACTGGTTGAACTCAATTTGACTTGTTTCCAGCCCTAGTGTCACTACATAATTCTCTATTAACTTATATTACTTTGTTTGATAGTTAATAATGATTAACAATGAATAATAAATGATATACTCGTACTATAAAAAAAACACTTACATATATTATTCCTACAAGCATATTAAATCCTTGTGATAATTGAGTTGTAGTCATAGACCGGTATCCTTTAAATATTTATGCATTCTTGAAAGATGAAGATTGTAAAAGATATTTGAGTTTAATCATGCATCCTCCTATAATTTCAGTGGATTAGGATATTATTTCATGTTGCACTTGTCTAATATTTTACATTAATATAATTTAAAATAGAAATATTATAAAAAAATAGTAATAAAATCTTAAGCCCACTACTATAGCTTTCACAGGTAGGTAACCTAAGATCATATTATAAAAAAATAGTAATAAAAATCTTAAGCCCACTAACAAAAAAAGAATAATAAATAAAGAAAAAACAGAAAGAAGTCCAATGAACCGTTGAGCCATAATGTGCCCAAAGATTCTCATAATCTGATTTGGAATTAGGATCACCTGTCCTAACTTGGTATCCTCAATCCTGTCCCGTACCATGCCTCTATTAATTCCTCTCCATGCTTCCTAAGAAGAAGCATTGACCCCTTTACACTCTTTTATATGGGAATTTGTTATGACTAAATTTACTATGTCAAGTGAATTTGTGGAAACCTTGGTTTCAGAAAATTTTGCAGCTCAACCGATTTGGCTTGAGCTAACTATTAGTAATAAATACTCTTCTCTTCAACAGAAAAAATAAAGATATTATATCATAGTCATCAAATGTCAATTCTTTACCTGAACACACTTTTTAATGCATTCTGTGTTAGACACAATTGATATAATCTAAAAAACCAGTAAAGGGCTAAAAAGTAAGGGATGAGAGTGTTTGATAAACCAACCAGCTGATTACTTAACATATATTTTAAATAATATAAAATGGAGTTGAAGGATAGGGCTCACAATGAGAACAAATTCGATATTTGTTCAAAATTCGACTTATTATTTGATTCAATAAGCTTCGCTCATGAGCCAAATGAATTGAACTTGAATCAAGTACAGTTTGACACATTAAATTTGTGAGTTGTCTCGTCTATATATATCTATAAATATGTATATTATATATATATATATATAGAGAATATTTAATTTTATATATAATAAATAAATAATCATCATTTGAGTTGATAAATTGATTCAATTGAGCTAATGAGTTGAAATAAAAGTTCATGAACTCTTAACGAACCAAACCAATTCGTGCTACCGAGTTGAATTTAATAGTTGACGAAATTCAATCGACCCAAATTTGAGCTGGAAACATAGTTCGTTTCGAACTCAAGTCGAGTTTCGAGCCAAACAAATCCTTATCGAGCTGAACTCTACTGGTTGAACTCAATTTGACTTGTTTCCAGCCCTAGTGTCACTACATAATTCTCTATTAACTTATATTACTTTGTTTGATAGTTAATAATGATTAACAATGAATAATAAATGATATACTCGTACTATAAAAAAAACACTTACATATATTATTCCTACAAGCATATTAAATCCTTGTGATAATTGAGTTGTAGTCATAGACCGGTATCCTTTAAATATTTATGCATTCTTGAAAGATGAAGATTGTAAAAGATATTTGAGTTTAATCATGCATCCTCCTATAATTTCAGTGGATTAGGATATTATTTCATGTTGCACTTGTCTAATATTTTACATTAATATAATTTAAAATAGAAATATTATAAAAAAATAGTAATAAAATCTTAAGCCCACTACTATAGCTTTCACAGGTAGGTAACCTAAGATCATATTATAAAAAAATAGTAATAAAAATCTTAAGCCCACTAACAAAAAAAGAATAATAAATAAAGAAAAAACAGAAAGAAGTCCAATGAACCGTTGAGCCATAATGTGCCCAAAGATTCTCATAATCTGATTTGGAATTAGGATCACCTGTCCTAACTTGGTATCCTCAATCCTGTCCCGTACCATTTATATTTAAATATATGAATTTAATATTTTATTTTTATAAAATAAAATTAAAATAAAGTGTTATTTTTATTTGTTGACAAAAAATGATTGGGTTGGAACACAAAGATAGGAACTAAAGCACAGAATCCCGTTCCTCTTATTTGACCCCTCTAACTATCTACATCTACATACATATAATTCCACTTTTTTATGCCATTATATTAACAAGATTTGCATCCATTGTCATTGCTTGAATTTGATAATTAAATTCCTAGTGAAAGTACATGTCATATTTATGCAAACTCACTTTCAATAATCCAATAGTAATCCATAACTATGTTATCAGTTTTTTCTCTAATCCAAATCCACTATTTCACCTTCACAATCTCCAAGATTTTATTGAAAATGGATCTTATTAGAGTAGAATATATTTTGTTCATTGCCAACACCATATTATTGATAGTCATATGATGCTCCAGAAAGTGGATCTAGTTTGATAAAATTTACTTATAATATCAATCATTTAAACTATATTAGTTATCATTTTGAGAAAAACTTTATCTAAATAGTTGTTTCATTCAAGAGATAATCTTACTATATTTGTACATGATATTTGGGAAACAAGAAAATAAACATAATATCAATCAAACCTTTAATATATTTTTCATAATAGAGCATAAAGGTAGTTCTCTCTATACAATACAATATAAAGCCATCCTTCATTTGCACTTGTAGAAAGCACTTGAAGATGAAGTTCATAGCATTGTTTCTCACAATCATAGTGGTGACCTCTCACTTGGTGGAGTCAAGGGCCATAGGGCTTGGTGGCATATATGGCCAAGAGCAAAGAAACCATGTTGGTAATAAGGGAAAAGTAATAGAAAGCAAGCTCAAAACCAATAACCCAACAAGTGTTGCAAATGAAAACCACCATGCCAAGAGTGAAGTTGGAAATGGAACTTCTCAAAAGGATGATGAGGATAGAAACAAAGATGGGAAGTTCAAACGTATAGTAGGCCATGCATGAGAGTTACATTACAAGTATAATATAAGGTTTCTCCAAAGTAATCTTGTTTTTAAAGTGAATAAGTGATTGTGTGTATTTGTCATTAAACTTAAGTAGGTTAAGCTTAAGATGAAAGTAAGGTAGATATACTTATATTTTCCCACTCTAAAAACTTGTTCTAGTGCAACCTTTTCCTAGTAAGCATAGTCTGTATATGATGATATTATCTGTGGGTTATGTTGTATATTGGTACCCTTAGCATAAGATGTATAATTTTATGGCATATAACTGGGCTTTTGATCTGGTTTGTAACTTGTAAGGTTAATCTAGTGTTATCAAAACGTGTATTTTTTATACTACCATGGGTATTCCCTTACCCAATAGGCAATGAACTAATCACTTTCAGGGTATGTGGTTGCCGCTTCCAGTAAGTGTTGTTCTTAGGAATCAAACTTTTTACCTTTTAGTCTTTCTGGGGATCTTACGGAACAACACCTTGGTGGTTATCAAGCATGTATGTAAGTGTATTAAGAACTAGTTTATTACCCTTGTGTTGCCTTGTATAGGATTTGTTACTTTGTTTACATTCTAATAGTAGTTTGCTTGCACAAAGAATGAATTGGTTTTGCTTGATATTTTATTAATATTCCCACATATCAAAATCAATGATTTCAAGTATCAACCTTGCAACCTTGCCTTGCTTAATGTTTCAACTAGATTAACTGAGTTAGAAATAGATGAAGTCATGTGTTGAGTTTTATTTGAATGGTCCTAATTTAAACATCATATTTATAGTGATATACATACACAACAAACCTTCACTTCTTTTCATTAACCAATTAAAAGGGAATCTAAAGAATAAGGATCTTCTCCGATATTGGAGAGGATAGTTCTTGTTTTTCCTTTTTTTTCAATTACAAAAATGTTATTTCATTATATATAAAAAGATAAAAATATCTTACCATACTATTTTTTTCATTTGCTTTTATAGTAGTTGTTTCCCAATACTGGAGATTATCCTTACTCGAAACTAAAAGTCTTTTTAAGGTTGGATAGTTGTTGATAAGTCAATAATGCTACATGCAGCTATTACAACTCAGTTTATTGTTCATGCCCTTTAGGTGTCAAACCTTGAATCTAAAACAGAATGTATGCAAATTGTGAAAATGAAAATTTACTAGGTAGATGCAAAAGAAATAAATCATATACATATATCGCATTGCCTAGTTGCAAGAAGATTTCTATTGGTCAAGTCAAGGTAATCTCATAGTTTCTGAATTCTTTATTTAACTGAAAACTCTATGGGAAGAAATTGAAAATTTTGATCAATTGTATAGTATAGATATGCCATATCTTATTCTTGTGGAATTGTTTAATAAGTAAAAACTTGCTATGTCATCTCTGAAGGATTTAAAAGAGTAATATGCTTAAGTTCGTTCTCGTATAATGTTAATTGACCCATTCCAGATATTAGTAAAGTTTTCTCAATGCTTACCGCACTGATATGAGGAAATGGATTTTCAGGAATAGGTGTATAGCACAACTTTCTTTGAATAGGAGAAGTACGTCATGCTAATGTGTTTTGGATGATCCAATCTTAGGGTCAGGCACTGATGAGCATATTGAACTATCCATGTGGCTGAGAGCTCTCATAACCCAGGCACAACGATGCAATTATCATGGACGTGCTCTACTACTAAGCTAATAGCCCGTTCTACAAGCCTCCCACCGGGGCCAGCTATTCCAAAAGCAAGATAAACCCCATCTCCCTCTTTCATTTTTTACGTCGCCCCCATGAATTAAGCCTTGTCTGAAACTTGTTTTATGAACATTTACCTATCTCATTTCCATAAAGAAAAAGGACCAGAGAAGCTAAATTTGAATACTTCAAACGTAATTTTGTTTGCTATCTATTAATCCATGATTTCATAACTAGGTATTGTTAGCATATGCATATAGCAAATTCTGTTTTATCTTTTCAAGTGATTATCTACCTCAAATGGGAGGGAAATTCAACATAAAAAATGCAGGACCTAAATGTTTAGGTGTCTTTAGATTTTAATGGTGCTAAATAAATGATAATGTGACATATGTTATGCATGAATAATAAGTTAGGATCCAATTACAGGGTATAGGACTTAACAAAATACACTACTTGTAAAGGGTATGGTTGATTGTGCAGGTTGTAGGTACATTAGGATATGCAGCTCCTGAATATCTTCAAATGGGACGTCTCATGTCGAAGAACAATGTATGGAGCTACGGTGTCTTCTTCTATGAACTCGTAACTGGCAGGCGTCCTGTAGATCGGAATCGCCTGAGGGGTGAGCAGAACTTGTTGGAATGGATAAGGCCATACCTTGCACCAGATGGAAAGAAATTTCAACTCATATTGGATCCAAGACTTGATAAGAAACAAATTGTAAAGTCAGCCTAGAGACTTGCTGCAATAGCTAACCATTGCTAGGTTAAAAACCTGAAGAGTCGACTGAAGATGAGTGAGATATTGAAAATTGTGAATGGGCTAGTAGAGTTCTCATCCGGTGTAAGTCCGAAGTTATTCTCGAATACGAGTGTAAAAACATTGGAAGCTCTGATACCAATTGTTGGTATAACAGAAGCTTCCAATGTTTTCACACTCGTCTCGAAGGATGCTATTCACCAATGAAATGAGAAATATTTATGAAGAAATGTTGGCTATATATGGATATAGTATTGGTATTATTGGCTGAGACTTATGCATATATTTGTTCTAGTTCTCAGAAAAACCATAGTGCTGAAAATTAATCAATGAAATGACATGGATGTAAAATAGTTCAGATATATGATTATAAATCAATCTATGACTATAATCAGTATCCACATCTATAATTTAAAACCTTGGTCACTTGTGACCCAAACATTAATTCTATGGACCAGTTTCCACAAACTCTATTATGCATATATGTACCAGATTCTAAGCACAAAAATCAATTCTTAGAGGCCAAATAGGTACTAAAATATGTAGTTTTCCCTCGTTGTGTCCATCTTGTTGTATATATTAGGCATACTCCTTTGACTGGGCCAGTAGTTGTATCCTTCCATGTGGGCACAGGGTTAATACCGAATAAAAATCGAGAAAACAGTTAATATGAATAATTGAATCTTATTTAATATATATATATATGGTGATAATAATAGAAAATTATATTATATTTATCTTCTAAGTTATTTTCTGTTTTCAATTTAGTCTCATAATTATTTGACATATTTTTCTCACAACATCTTTTATTGTTAATAGAAGTTCACAATTTTAGTGTTATCAAGTTCATAATGAAAATATCTACAACATCCTTCTGTTGTTTTTCTAAAACTATACCATTAAGAAAATTGACCTTTAAAAAAACAAAAAATTAGCCTTTACACTAGAACTAGGTAGTAACTTATGTTGGTCTAGTGATACAAGGTTTCACTAGATTTCAGAAAGACCAAAAAGTTAATGATTTGAGTTTTGGGAGCGACACTTATTAAAAAAAGTAGTCACGCACCTCAAAAAAGATTATTTTCGTAACTATAAGTGAAATGATACTCTTGATAGTACTAAAAAAAGTAAAGAGAAAGTCATTTTTTAGTCTTGCTGAAATATAGTACCTAGGAGAGTAAAATATGTAGCAACCTTGGCCCATTCTATTTTCATATGTTTCTGACATTTGGTGGTTTACAATAGTAACATTCCATACTTGATCTAGAAGACCAAAAATTACTACCACCATACCAAAATACATTTCTTTCTAGAATGAGATCACATGTTTCAATATTTTGTGTTTTATTATGTCCCAATCCAATCAAAAAGTACCAACTGATTATGGAAAAGAACATAAAAACAGAAAATAATTTAATTTTTATTATATGGTGGAATGTGATTAACTTAGGATATAGGGGCATGATTTTTTTGGGACATGCGATCCTGGTTCGTCTTTCTCTGCTATATAAATACCCTTTTGTAAGCAGAACCTACCATATTTTCTACCACTACAATTATTTACTTCTATATGGTGCCAAAATAAGTAGCATTACACAAACTACACAAATTGTGTCATAAACTCATTATTCAATTCATGGCAGTGGAAGAAACCAACTCAAGCCAAAATATTCAGCAACAACAAGAACATGGTTGTGATCCTTGCAAATCTTTTGGCCAAAAGTGTAGTCATTTGGTGAAGAAGCAAAGAGCAAAATTCTACATTCTTCGTCGTTGCATAGCTATGCTTTTGTGTTGGCATGAACGTGGTGAGCATTAAGCTGAAGAAGCTAAAAGCTAAAAGCTAAAAGCTATAGCTTATTTTTCTTCACATAATGTTTGGTGACTTAGTATCATCTTTTTATACATAAGATTGTGTAACATAAAAGGGGTACTATGGTTCATAATAGTAGAAATTGTTATTGTTTACTTTTTTTTATATTCTTATAGAGTTGCATTATTATGTGTAATTATGTGCAAGCTAACATGTGAAAAAGATTAGATCTGTTTCAATTTTCATAATTTTTGAGTAGATCTTCTTTTTCAGATGTGATAGAGTCTTCGAAACTTTAATTAACACTGATGTTATTTGAGGTTTAGTTCATTAGGTTACTCAAACTTATATGCATCAGGATTTTTTTTGCTTCACTTTCTTCAAGCCTTAAGAACATTTTTTTATTTTTTTTTATCTCCAAGGAATGATAAGATGAAGAGTAAACACTTTACTTGATATTCAGATTTAAAAAAGATAATAATGAAATATTCATTAGTGGTTTCTTTGCTTTTTTGTACTACCAAGTGTATGATTTCACATTCTTAGGTAAAGAACTAATTTCTTTCGAGGTTTGTGGTTGTCCCTCCCAACAAGTGTCAATTCTAGGAATTGAACATTCAAACCTTATGGATTCAGTAAAATCTCACACCACTAGATCAACGTCTTGTTGATGGTTTCTTTGTTTATAAATACACCATATATTTCTTTGTAGTCCATCTAGCATAGCCTTTTATACTCCTAGTTTATTGGCATTTGTTATTTCCAACAAATGTCACTCACAAAAATAAATTCTTGACTTTTTAGTTATCCTGAAATCTAACGAAATCTTATATCATTAGACCAGCGTCTTGGTAGCTTAGTATCCTTTAAAATAATGTGTGCTAACTCAGTTTTCATATTGACCCATGTGATCTGATTTTTCTCGATGCAAAGTTTTCATGGAGGAATAAAGCAGTAACATTAATTTCCAGAGACCATGTATCTTAAGAAATATATTTACTTTATTTAAGAAGAAACCACATGGGGATTCAACTTTTTCTTTAAATTAAATTAAGTTAAAAAGAAAGGTACTAGTTGGTGATGCAGAGTGAGCATAACACAGCATAGAGATATATATATATATATATATATATATATTTATTTATGTAGTATTTAATTTTATGTGGATTAAAAATAACCATGTTACTTTCATATAGTTAAAAAGATACTTAGACTGGTTTGATAGAAAAATATCAAATTATTCTTCTTGAATTAAAAGTCAAACATGTAACCTATCACAATATATGATTAGTTGATAATGAAAAAACTTTATCCTAAAAGTGTATCAAAATTAATCTGCATGAATTATCATGCATATGATTGATATAGAAGTTAAAATCAAATATGATTAATCCATTTTCAGACAATCTAATCATCATGGTCCTTATGCTAAGGAAACATGAGACAAGATCAAGCCTCAATTTAAGTTTATTTTTGTTGGGTCCATCTCTTATACACTTCCCACTTTTTATATACTTATTTTGTGTCCTCAAATCCCACACCATATCTTGGTTAAATGTTGCAATCCAAGCAACAAATGAAATTCAACATCAAGTGGAAATTAATGAACTTTTTTTAGTTTATGTGCATAGTAACTACTAGACTCGGTCACATTAAAAGGACAACATTGAAAAGGTATCATGGGAATAGATTAACATAAGTTGTATTATTTGAATATAAGAATATGACAATTTTTTCTTCTAATATAGGAATATAGGAAGTCATTTCTTTATATCACTCACTTTTTATATATTTTATATGATTTCACTTTCAAAATATAAAAATAAAGTATTGTACCATGTTAAAAGTGAAAGATTTCATTCATGTAAGCGACTTGTTGAGAGAACAATCACAAATCTCGAAAAAGATTGGTTCAATAGTCATATGATGATGAGATGCTATTAGTTATACAAAAAAAACTTAAATATCAACAAGATATTAGTATAGTTGTATAAGGCCTTGCGAGATTCTAGGATAATCAAAATGTTAATAATTCGATTCTTGTGAGCTACACTTGTTGAAATGACAACCACACACCCAAAAGAGATTAGTTCTTTATCCATAGGATGAATGTGTACATTTGATAGTACAAAAAAGAAGCTTAAATATCACATTTTTATATCCAAAATTGTTGTACAATAATTATTTTATATAAAGATAGGTTTGAATGGAATTTATGTGGGTGAGATTGAGTCATAGAAAAAACACATGGTTGGCCAATTTGAGGGAGAAAATAGGACGGAATGAGTCAGCATGATACTAATTTTTTATGTGTGGTTCCTTTCTCAAATCATTAGCTTTTCTTTATGGACCTGTTCATCTTCACGTTTTGAAAGCGAAACTGCTTTTTTTTTTTCACTTTCTTATCCACCTTGAAATTTCAAAGAAATTTCCCTATCATGCATAATTAAATTGTCAATTAATTAGGATGACGAATTGCAAGGTGTTTAAAATATCATATCAAGAGAAATTTATTGAGCTATATATCTAATATAATATGTGCTATATTAATAAGGAGAAGACATTAGAGTATACATATGTATATATAAATGGGACCAAATAACAACAATGTTACATTAACAATGATATTTATGGCAAGAGGGTTTGCTCCTTTCAAATAAGACCTAACTGAGAGTCTTATGAATAAAAAAATAGATCTTAGGAGAATTTTTCCTCCTTAAATAGGTATTTATGGATCCACTCGAGTTAGTCATATTCCAAATAGTTTATGATACCATATCATTTTCTATAGGAAAGTTTTATTTTTATTATTCTTTATTTGATATTATCACATTTTTAAATGAAAATGGAAGAATTTAGAGAATAATATTTATGTGGATCACATTGTTTTTTCATCCTCAATATTTTAGATGGAAATAAAGGAAAGTGGAGAGATGGGAGAATGATTCATAGGATTTGCTATATATTTACATGTCTTTGTATTTACTTGTAATATATATTTCTATTTTCTATAAAATCAAATAAAGGGAAATAAGTTTTCTTTCTTTTCATTAATTAGTATCAAACAAGAAGATAAATAACTCTTCTAGCTTTTATATATTACTCTAGTTCGTTCCACTATTTTCTTTTACTTTCATCCAGGATTTTAAATTGCGGTTCTAGTGGTGATTGGTCGAATTTAATAAAACTATGATCTACTATTGGAAAATGTAGTCAATGTAGCATAGGGCTACTTTGTGGCCATAGACTCAACTTTAAAACATTGCTTTCAACATACCAAACGTACTATTCACAAAAAAGCATCTTCCATCTAGTGAGAACTTCAAACCAAATGTGTACTTCTATGTACAAAAAAATGTGATTGGTGGAAATGAGGACTTAGAAGTAAATATCTCCAAACATATTCATGGTTGGAGAAATGGAAGTAACTTAAATAGGTATGAATGTGATTAAAGTAGATGAAGTAAAGGTACAAGTGATTAAGTGTAAAAAGCAAATGAATGATGACAATAATTATGAAGTTAGGAGTAGGGTTACTATGTTAGAGTATAGAACATCATAGGGGTGGAAATGGAAATTAAAGTCATGGGTAGTGTTAAGGGTCCACAAAGGGGACAACAAGAATCCTAATGAGAAGAAAATGTGAACTTGTGGGTACGACCTAGTGCTATCTATGACAACTTGCACCCTCACCCTCGTGCACCACTTTCTATGCTTTCATTGCCATTTATGGGTTTTTCTTCTTCTTTGACTTGGACATAATTGCGATGATAAACTTTGAGATGGGGTATTGGTTAGATAAAAAGTTATTTGGAGTGGGTTGTAGTCTATTCAATGATATGTTAAGTTATGTTACTTAAGGCTTTAGCATATATGATAAGCTATATATTATTGGAGAAGATTTTGAAATATTAGCTTAGCTTAGCATATATGCTAATAAGCTAAGACAAATTTATTCAATTCCTCCTATAAAACAATAGTAGCAAAAGGTTGGAATATGGGACCATTTTTAGTATATGGTTAAAAATGTTAGTTATTGTAGGATTGAGTTAACTAATAGAGTATGTTTAAAGAGATTGAAGGAATTAAGTGTCACTCATCTTCTCAATCTAATTCAGTATGGGGTACAACTGCTTTAATTTTGATAATTGGTGGATGGATCATTAGACATATATGATAATTTTTCGATATTATTGTTTGTAATGGGTTAGCACCCCTATGGTAAATAAATGTTCTTCACATGTTTATACTAAATTAAGTAACCAAATGCATGCATTAATACATTTTCCCTCTACTTTCACCCTTTTCTTGTTCATTCTTCGTGTAACTCTACTATTTATTGCATTTTTTTACAGCACAAATAATTTTCCTATGCAAACTTCTGTTTGTATTGTTCAAAGTAATTTTGGGTCAATACGAATTTAAGCGTTCAAGATAATTAGTACTCATATAGAAGTGGCCTCTATTTTCAAAGAGATGTTCTGAGAACACGTACCTTTGTGTCTACTATCAAGACGATTCAACTCATACATGCATGTGCTATGTTAAATACTTGGAGAATTTTGTGGTATTTATTTCTTATTTTGGATATCATGTTATCTAAAATAGCTCTAGATACTAATTATTTTCTAAATATCTATTATCGATTCTATATGAATATATAAAGATAAAATTCTACCTAGTTATCTAATTTTTTTTTCATTTTTTGTCATCGATTTTAACTTTTACTTACTTCCTAACAAAAACATTAAATTAGACAAAATTTTAATAATAATAAAATATTTTTCAAATATTCCAATTTTACTTATTATTCATTCTTATATTTATTTATATATATCTCCTACATATTTCCTACAAAATTATCTCTTTAATAATTTATATTTATATTGTCAACATACATCACATTGTCTCTCTAAAATTAAATTTATCACCTGGTTATTTTTTTAAAATTAAATTCATCATTATCACTTATGATAAATTCTATATCTTTTATATTTTTTAAGTTTTAATATAAATTTTATTTTTAAAAATATTAATTTAGAATATTAAATCCATTGAAGAAAAAATGTGGATTGTTAGACATGAATGTTTGTGAAAACTATCAATAATTATTTGTAATTGTTTCTAGACATATATACTCATTTTTTTGGTGCATGACATTTATACTCATTAGACTATTATATTTGTTTGAGTGTACTAGATTTATGTTTTTATATATAATGTATTTGTATTATTTATATTTAAAATTTAATGATAATCACATATAAATAATGAATAACGTAGCAACAATGTAAAAAAACTTTTATAATGTGAATACATATATATTTTTCTCTATTTGTTTTTACCAAAATGACCTAAATTAATTACTAGATAAGTAGTTTATTTAAGTATGATACCCAATGGAGGCTTCATAAGAAAAAAATATGAACCCCTCCTTATATATATTTTCCTAAATTCATCCATACTTCAAACCCAAATCTTAAATTAAAACTTTATCTAGAAATCCTTTAAAAAAAATCACAATCTTAATGTTGCAATTAGTAGTAGAGGTTGTAGGTATGAGTTGACAAGAAGATAGAGAAATATGAATGAAATAGAGGGACCTGGTAATGAATGGAAGCAGACACGTGCAATTCTGACAAAGTTGAAATGTAATGTTTCTTCTTTGTACTATTCACTTTCCACTTCCCACATGGACTTGCACGTGTGGATGCTCATAAAACCACTGCACACACTTTTACACACCACAACCATCATTGTTAAATCACCCTTTCATTTTATTTTTTTACCTACTTTTAGGTTATCTTCTCCACCCACTTGTTAGTACTACCATAATTTCCCATCCCATTTTATTCTTCACGGTTATGGTTATAGTTGGGATTGTGATTATTTTATCGTAATGATGAAAAAATACTAAGAAAATGGTTGGTATAATCATAATTATAATTGCTATATCATTATAGAATTGGGTTATATTTAGTAATTGAATCTCCAATACTGAAATGTGAGAGTATATATGATTTTGAAATGTGAGGGTAAATAAAAATATGGAATATCAGTATGGGAAATGACCTGAACCCATCATTATATAGATCCCAAAATAATGATATTAATATTAGAAAAATGATATATTATCTTACTAAATCTTCATATCTGTAAGAAAATGATATATGTAACAAAATAATAATTTCTTTTATTAATGATTAATTTATAAGTAACATATGTCATTTTCTTATGAGTATTTATAGGAATATTTAGTATGAGAATATATCATTACTCTTAATATTAGTCACAATTTTCCATTAGTAAGTGAAATTTAGAAAAGTGAAGAAGTCAATGAAAACAAAGTGATATTGGGCAAAGGGTATGTACTCCTACCACTTCCACCATAGTCCATACCCATAAGCAAAGCAACCTTTCATGTGAACCATAAAGCTACCCTTCATGTGCCTATAACATTTTGTCAAAATTCCGGAAGAATCTTATGATCAAATATAATGTTTTTACTATATTTGTATTCTCATATTTTTTTACTATATTTTTATTCACTAACATACAGAGTACAGTTTTGTTTTGTTAATGTAATTAATATAAAGGTATTTTAGATTTTTTAAAAATGTTACGAGTCTTACGAATGGTTTAAGTCACCCTGTAGTGTTACTAAAAAAGGAAAATGCACCGTTCTTCTCATTTTTCATGAGGAATGGTGGAATCTAAATATGAACTCAAGTTCATTATGTATTTTTTGTTGTTGATTTGATATAATAAGTAAAAAATAGTTTATTCATATAAAAACGAAACCATTATTCCCACCTATAAAGTCTAATGAATTGTTATTATATTTGACCTATTAAACTTATATTACATTAGTATATGTAGAATTACATCACATGAATTTATGTGATTGGACGATCTAGTGGATGAGATTCCTGCTAAGTAAAGTTTGAGTATGACAAATGTGCACAGTATTATCATACAAATGAAGAGATTGCTTCCATGATTTGAACTTTTGATTTTAAAATCACTAAATAATAACCTTACAGTTGAGCCAAACTTACCCTCAAATTGTGCACTGCCATTTGTCATAATTTGTTTCCTTTTTATATGTCCCCTCCCCTTGTGAGACCTATTGTTTGATATGGTAATGTCCCTTGTCATGTTCATAAAGTATTAAGGATTTCTTAAACATGAGTCTATTTCTTTCTTTCATGCCCTTAAGAAAAAGTAATAAGTGTGTGAATAATAAGGCATAGCCCTCTTCCCTCAACATCATAATTTTTTTTATCTACGTGTATGATATGATATTTCTCTGTGCATTATTAGCTTATGCTATGTTATATGATAAGATTTGATATGTTTGTCACCAATTATTATTGTGCCACTAATGTATTAGATGATTGCCAACCATCATTGTCCCCTTCAATCACCAAAGTAAAGCTGTCTTCGTTTCACATTATAATTGAAATGATACTTCTTTTGCTACTTTTTATTTGCTAGTCTAAAATCTGAGCTCTTATATGAAGCTCCTTAATCTAAGGAAAGAATAAGGATTGTCTTTAGTACTAAAAAGGAAATTTTATTTTTATATATATTTTTAAAAGTAAAAATATAATCTCGATATAAATTAAATAATATAAGTATTGTTATTTTTTTGTTTTTCTTTGTTTTTTCAAATAACTGTCATCTCCCATATTGGAGAGAAATTTCACTCCTAATGAAAGGCATTGTGTTAGTGGTTTATGGCAAGCTTGCCATAGGCAAAGGAAAAGACACATTAACAATTATATATATAGCACTGAATTATTACTGCTTGGTAACAATTTTGGGAGGGAAAGTTGCATCATTGGATATATATTACTGAATTATATTGCTGCTTATGGTAACAATTTTGGGTGGGATATGTGAAAAATTGTAAATTGTATTATGAGAGATATGTGTACTTCTTATTGTGATTCATATAAGAATTACAACTCTAAACCTTGGACTAGTTCTTTGGATTGAAATGTACTACCTATGGGAGAGAGAAAACCAACAACTGAGTTAATAAAACATAAATATTCTAATTCAATATTTTGTATTACTTCATTTATCATCGATAAGAGATAGTCATCTCCTTATAAAAATATAATAATTTGTTTTTAACGAAGTTAATTCATTTTTAATGACATGGCTATTTTTTTATTGTACTGGATATTGAGTATTTCTATTGATCTTAATATTAATAAGATGTTGATATTCATTACTCTAAAGACAATAGATAAAAAATCAAAAAGGAAAACATGCATTTATTCACTGGTATGCGGTTTAACTAGTGAACCACCAGTTAAACTGCTATACCACTATAGCAATACCCTAACTGGATTAATGACTAATACTCTATTAATAACACTGGTTAGCACCCCTAATATTAATTTTAATGCATTTTGCTTAACAAAAAAAAGAATAAAACAATTTTGTACATTTCCATTTGCTTTAAACTATTATGCCTAATCATTTGCATAAATGATTGAGACAACATGAACGAAATATAATGGAAAGAAGAGGAAAGTGACAACATTTGTTTTCAAAATAATATATTGTACAGTTTTATTCAATCTTTCGAATATGGTAAAACCACATTTTTAATATAACCTTAATTGAAAAATATTTGCTTCGAGTGAACGAAAAGTAAGCATCAACACACTAATAAGGCAGTAACCAAGAGATGACGAGTTTAAAGTTTAAATGCTAGAAATGTCTATCCAATTATGGGATAGATTGTATACTTCTACCTTTCATATATATTACTAGGTCAATTGAGCCGCAATTTTTTCCGACTAACTGAAATTTTTAATATAAAAATGAGTGGGCCTAAAAATGCCTTTGCGCTCTGAACAAAGCCCAGTTTTATGCGGGCCTGGCTTCGTAAAACACAAGAAAATGAGAAATTCTGGTTGAGGTTATTCCATTGCCCAACAACGCAATCATACATCACATTTCTTTTCTTTCTTTTTTCTTTTTTTGGTTTTTGGTTTAAACCATAAACCAAAAGTAATTGATAGCCCTGAACTAATATTTTTTGTTTTTTTTAAATATTAGTTATCTTCTCTTTTTGCATTTATTTTAAGAAAAAAATATGGTGAACTAACCTATTTAATTAATCCCCTAGTTGAGCTAGAATAGCCAAAATCTTGCTGAATATGTTCATAAATCTCATAATGTCGACACTTGTTGGTCTAATGGTGTAAAGTCTCGCTAGATCACTAGGATTATTAAAAGATCAAGAGTATGATTCCTGAAAGCGAAACTTAATGAGAAGAGCAACCATGCACCCTGAAAAGGATTAGTGTTTTACACAAAAGGTGAAAAGATACCCTTAGTAGTACCAAAAAATCTCACCATTGAGGAATAATGTTTCTCTTTCATTGGCATTGTTACTTGTGACTAATTTATTGTAGGGTTGATATGCTGAAGATCAAAGCACTTATTATGAGTATAAATGAATCCTTCATATTAGTTATGTATCATAGGAAGACCATTACCACCTGGTACCTACGTAGAAGGAACATCAGTTTAATTTCCTTAGCCAATCTTCACTGAAAATTGAAGTGTCTTATGCATGCTTTCTTGGTACTAATACCTAGGCTCTTAATAGATAATTATGATCAATGTTGTTATTCTCCAACTCACCTTCCGTAGATTATGGTTATTATTAAAGCTGTCAAAGGTTGTTAGGATAGCTTTGTTTATCTTTGATTTGGCTGTATCTACTCCTAGTTTGTAGGACTAAGTTAGCTAGTCAAAGTCTCTTTGTAATCTATATAAACACATGTAACTCTGGTTGATAAATCAAGAAGAAACAAAAACCTTTTATGGTATCAAGAGATATTTAGCATAACTGCAATTTTTTTTCCTCATCCTCTTTCTTTCTCTTCTGCTTCTACTTCAGAAACTGAACTCATTCCAAACAATTCTCTCACTACCTCTGTTGATAAGCTTATTGCACTCAATATTGGTTCACAATTATATATCAAGCTTGATGGTGCCAATTATCCAGCTTGGCGTCTTCAATTTTTAACCTTGTTAACAGGTTATGACCTTATGGGTTATATTGATGGCAGTTTCCCATGTCCCTCCAAAATGTTGGAGCCCAACAGTACTACTCTTAACCCTGCCTTCACCCATTGGGTACGTCAGGATCAACTCCTCCTGCATGGCATTGTGTCATCAGTAGCTGCAACAGTGGTCACACATCTAGCCACTGTCCAAACAGCACAACAAGCTTGGGATACTCTCAAAACCATGTATGCTAGTCGATCCAGAGTTCGCATCATGGCTCTAAAGCAACGTATCACCACATTTACCAAAGGTACTCAGACTATGGCTACCTATCTTCAAGGTATTAAAGCTATAGCTGATGAACTTGCCATCATTGATCACCCTCTTGACAACACCGATTTGGTTATTCACACTTTAAATGGTTTAAGCAGTGAATATAAAGATATTTCTGCTGCTCTCTGCAGCAGAGAAACTTCTGTCAGCTATGCTGACCTTCATGAAATACTCATGGATTTTTTTTTGTTTCGTGAAAACTACAATACATCTGACACATTAGTTGCCACGGCCAACACAGTCCAGCGCCACAGAAGTCAGCAACGGTCCAAAACTCAGTTGTCAGGACGCAATTTTGTCTCCAACACCTCAGACAATCAAGTTGTGTGTCAGTACTGTGAAAAACCTGGACATATTGCCAAGAAATGCTATAAGATTAATGGTTATCCAAAAAGGAATGGATCTCGCCCTTCAGTCAATATGGCTCAATACTCCTCTCCTGTCCAACACTCTAGTTGGGTCATGGACACTGGAGCCTCTCATCATGTCACTCAGGACCTTCAACAATTAAGCTTGGCCAATCCATATCCAGGCAATGATCACGTCACTATTGGTGATGGCACAGGTTTGCAAATTACTCATATTGGTCATTCTTCTATTCCTACCAAAACAAAATCTCTCTCTCTTAATCAAGTATTATGTGTTCCATCTATTCAATCCAATCTTGTGTCTGTCTCTCAATTATGTCGATCTAACCATTGTTCTGTTGAATTTTTTCCTGATTGCTTTGTTGTGAAGGACTTGAAGTCGGGTCAAACTCTTCTACAAGGGCCCCTTAAGCAAGATCTTTATCAGTTACCATCCCTTATCACCACTTCTACTCCTCCTCAAGTCTACACCACCAGTCTCCAATCTATCTCTACATGGCATCATAAACTTGGTCATCCATCATCGAAAATAATCAAACACATAGTTGATAATCATCATCTACCAATAAAGCTCACTCCATCTCATGAATGTAGCTCTTGTCATTGTGCTAAAAGTCACAAGTTGCCTTTCTCAAATCATCACCTCACTAGTAGTCGACCTTTAGAGCTTATTTATTCTGATGTTTGGGGGCCAGCACCTGTTAGATCAATAGATGGTTATCTCTATTACTTAGTGTTTGTTGATCATTTTTCAAAGTATGTATGGTTTTACCCTATGAAGAATAAATCTGATGTTTTCTCCATCTTTGTTCAATTTAAGTCCATTGTTGAGAAGTTTTTCAATCTTCCAATAGTTTCTTTCTTTTCTGATAATGGTGGTGAATTTGTCAAACTAAAACATTTCCTTGCAACACATGATATATCTCATTTAACTACTCCTCCTCATACTCCTGAAGTAAATGGCACTACTGAAAGACGGCATAGACACATCGTTGAAACAGGTCGTGCATTATTGCACCATGCCACATTACCAGCCAAGTTCTGGTCGTATGCATTCCAAACTGCAGTCTACTTGATTAATAGGATGCCTACTCCAACCATAAAAATGCAAACTCCTTTTACAATTATGTTTCACAAAGAACCTGACTACAATAAGCTCCATTCCTTTGGTTGTCTATGCTTTCCTTGGCTTCGCCCGTATGCAAGCAATAAACTTCAGTCTCGGTCTGTTCCTTGCATCTTCTTAGGTTACTCACACTCTCAACATGCCTATCTCTGCCTTGAACCACTGTCCAACCGTGTCTATACTTCTAGACATGTCAATTTCATTGAAGATTCATATCCCTATATGACTCTCACTACACAATCTCCATCATCTACTCCTCTCCATACAAATCAGCCCCTTATGCCATCTCTTATTCCTAACACTTCTGTTTCATATATGCCATCTGTGCGTCCATCATCACCTAGTCCTTCTTCATGTTTTAACCCATTAGTCACTACATCAATCTCCTCTAATTCCTCTACTCCTCCAACACCCATTCTTGACCTCACAGTAGCCCCTGCTCCCCCTTCTAATCACTACCCAGCCCATGACAATCAATCTTCTTCCCCTCTTGATGTTCAACCTCTTCCTGTTAGAAGTCATTCAATGAAAACCAGGTCACAAAATAACATTTTCAAACCAAAGAAAATCCTAACTGTTAGTAAACATACTCTACCTGATAACCTTGAACCTAGTACAGTGATCCAAGCCCTTAAAATTCCTCATTGGAGATTGGCATGCTCAGCTGAATTTGATGCACTGTTAAAAAATGGTACATGGAAATTGGTTCCCAAGGATGAGGCTCAAAATGTGGTGGGTTGTAAATGGCTGTTTCGGATCAAGAGGCACCTAGATGGCAACATTGACAGATATAAGGCCAGGTTGGTTGCTAAAGGGTTCACTCAAACACCTGGTCTTGATTTCAAAGAAACATTCTCCCCTATAGTTAAACCACAAACAATCAAAGTTGTTCTTACCATTGCTTTAAGTCGTGGCTGGCCGATGCATCAATTAGATGTTAATAATGCATTTTTACAAGGTGCTTTGGTAGAAGATGTTTACATGCAACAACCGTCAGGTTTTGTTCACAATGACCTTCCCACTCATGTTTGTGAGTTACAGAAAGCTATCTATGGCTTGAGACAAGCACCGCGTGCATGGCATAGTTCACTCAAGGCTTCTGTTCTAACATATGGTTTCACCACAAGTCTCAGTGACACCTCCTTGTTTATATACAACAAAGATGGTGTCCAAGCGTTTCTTCTGGTGTATGTTGATGATCTCCTATTGACGGGCAACAATTCTCAATTTCTGAAAAAATTCATGGAAAAATTATCCACCACTTTTTCTCTTAAATATCTTGGATTTCCTCACTATTTTTTTGGGAGTGGAACTTATACCGGTTAAAGGAGGTTTGTTTCTCACTCAACATAGTTATATTCGTGACATTTTGGATAAGTATAATATGTCTGGAGCCAAACCCAATAGCACCCCATTGTGTACAACAACTCCCCTCAAGCTGCTTGATGGATCAGCTCCTGCAGATGCAAAATTATTTCGTGGCATTATTGGAGCATTACAGTATTTGACTCTTACCCGTCCTGATCTATCCTTTGCCATCAACAAGTTGTCCCAGTTTATGCATCAACCCACTCAAATACATTTTCAGCAATTGAAACGTATTCTTAGATATATCAAGCTTACGGTCAACTTTGGATTACAACTCAAGAAACCACCTCATCTCCATTTACATGCTTTTAGTGATGCTGATTGGGGTGGCAATTTGGATGACAGAATATCCACGTCTGTCTTTGTTATTTATTTTGGTGGGAATCCAGTGTCTTGGTTGTCAAAGAGACAAAGGACAGTAGCCCGATCCTCTACTGAAGCTGAATATAGATCTCTTGCCAATACTTCAGCAGAGGTCATGTGGTTGCTGCACTTACTTGGGGAACTTGGTGTTTCACCTCCAACACCTACTTTGTACTGTGACAACATTGGTGCTACTTATTTGAGCTCAAATCCAGTGTTTCATTCACGTATGAAACACATTGCACTGGATTATCACTTTGTTCGTCAGTTGGTGCAACTTGGAAAAATACGGGTCTCTCACATTTCAACCAAGGATCAACTAGCTGATATACTCACTAAGCCTCTGTCCAGATCTCGTTCTGAGTGTGTAAATGGTTGTCATTTGAATTGGGTTTTTAATAGATAATTATGATCAATGTTGTTATTCTCCAACTCACCTTCCGTAGATTATGGTTATTATTAAAGCTGTCAAAGGTTGTTAGGATAGCTTTGTTTATCTTTGATTTGGCTGTATCTACTCCTAGTTTGTAGGACTAAGTTAGCTAGTCAAAGTCTCTTTGTAATCTATATAAACACATGTAACTCTGGTTGATAAATAAATAAGAAACAGAAACCTTTTAGCTCTTGTATCTTCCCTATAAAAGACATAAGTAACTTCAAGTCGATATTCTTATTTCCAATTCTTGATAGGATAGTGAATTTTAGTGGACTTGAACGATGAAAATCTCTTAATATCGTACACTATAAATATAAATGGGCGACTCATTACACCGCTACAAATAGGGAAATTATTTTCAGGATTTGATATCATGAATCTCAAGACAAATGACTTTATCTTTACACCAAAACTGACCCGTTAAGCTATTTATTATTTGTTTATATATACATGTATATTATTTTTTATGAAATGTTGGCTATTTATTATATTGAAATGCAAGAAAATGAAGAAACACACATGAAATTTCGTTTTCCAAATCATTGAGCATGAGTTAGGAGGAGTTATGATCATCTTCATTAATAGAGAGACAAACACTTCAAAAACAAAGAGAAATGTAACGTTTAATGACATATATATCTCTTTGATTACAATGAAATTACATTTTGCGATAAAAACAAACGGAGAAATATACATTTACCTCTCCATTAGTGAAGAAGATCTTTATTCGGTTAGGAGTAGTCCTCCTTCAATACCAAATTGAAATATTTTTATTTGTTTTAAATGTTTGTCAAAGTAAGCAACTCTTGAATCGTTGGTCTAGTAGTGTAAGACTCTGCTAGATCTCTAGAACAACCAAACGTAAAGGGTTCGATTCCTGTGAATGACACTTATTGGGAGAGGCAATCACACATCCTAAAAGAGATCGATTAGTTATTTACCAAAAGATGATGGGATATCTTTAATAGTACCCAAAAAAATGAGTTACAAATTTAGTGACTAATTGGGGAAACATGTACAAACAATCCTTGTGATTTGTACTTACCATAATTTCTGCTGAAGAGGTATGTTACTATTTATTTTTCCTTTTCCTAAGTAATTTCTAGCAATAATGGACAACACTTTCTTCTAAATTTGTTGGGTATTTTATCTTAATGTATGTTGAAATTTTACTTCCATATGAACGTTCCCATCATTAACTATTTAATGTACAAGGTTCTTTTTGTTTTTGTTTCTTTGTCTTAGAACACTACCAACTACTATTTTATTCTTGAAATTCAACAAAGTTTGAATACATATTCTTTCTCAGGTTAGTTTTCACATGCAAATGCAAATTGCAGCATGCTATAAATGGAAAGTTTGAACATCTAAGAGCATGCCAATAAGTTCAACATCAATATCAAGTAATTGTTAAATCTTAAGGGAAGTTGAAGGCATTGTCATGTGATTCTTCATGAATTGTAAGTATCATTGTTTGCACTTTTATGCTTTAAGCTAACAAATGTGTCATTCGTATATTGTTATTGACATGGAAAATTAGGTTCATGCACCCCTTTCCCACACTATTCATATAATGTTGATTCACATGTAAATGATTAATAGCCACTCATTTAAAAATAAAAATAAAAATCTTAAAAAACATCAATGAGTAGATAATAAGGATCGTAAAGTATGTGTGAAAGAGGGTGGGAACAAGGGGTGTAAATGTGTAAGATTATTATTTTCCTTTATCATAATTATGTGAATGTACCAAAAATATATGTGAATGTACCAAAAATATATGTGATGACCTTAATTAAAGTTCATGTCTTATCAATTGAGAAGGGGGTCATGGCTATACAGGGGCATTTTTTATATGTATAAAATAGAGTAATGATATTCTTACCTCACTTTTTACCTTGTATATATCATTATTTTTAAAATGAAACTACTTTGATCGATGGTTATAAATAGATGTAAGGTGGTGTAGGAAGATATAACAAGTTAAATATAACACCATCCACCATAATTTATTTGAATATTTCATATTTTTTTCTTACATTCTGAATGTGAGCCAGCCGCATTCTCCAATAGAAATACACACAGATTTGGCAGGCAAACTGACCAGGAAAATGGGCAAATATGCAAAATTTGCATGCATGCTCCAAAAAATTGTAGGCTGTACGAGTAGGTTGGTATATATTACCTATTTTATTATCTATAAATAAAATAGAGTAATGATATTCTTATCTCTTACCTTTTATCATTGTTTTTAAAATGAAAGTACTTCGATCAAAGGTTATAAATAGATGTATAAGGTGGTGTAGAGAAAGTGATATAACATCAATGTTTTTTGTGTGTAGTGACCAAACATGTGATAATCAAATATTTATTGTCCGAAAATATATATACTATATGTAGGGAGATATACTACTTTTGATATTTTTTAACCAATGAAAAGAGCTCAAGGCTTTGGCTATAAATAGGAATGCTCCAAGCCATTGTAAGACACACCAATATTCTAGCCTTAGTGCATATTCTCTCTTCTTCTCTTGTTCTAATATTGTGAGGAATATTTTAGTGTTTAAGATATAAGTGAGTGAGAGTGATATTGGGTGTACTTGGGTTTTGGGAAGTGAGTGAAACACTTGAGTGAACTTGTAATTCTCTTTTATCATAGTGATAATATCATTGTTGCTCTTCAACCGTGGACGTAGGCAAATTGCTGAACCACGTTAATTTCTCGGTGTCATTTTCTCTATTATATTTTCTCCATATGTCTTCCGCATCAACAAACTGGTATCAGAGCTCGTAGAGCTCTTGCATGCTAAGCCGTACGATCTAAAAGAAAATTCTTAGTATGCTCTGTGTTTGCAGCATTGTCTGATCTTACACACCAGAAAAGAATTGTTCTTGTTACTAGAAAGGTATAATAGTGTGAAAGTGCATGTCTAGGAAAGTTCTGTCTTAGGAAAGACCTGGTATTTAAGCGTGTCTGTTAAGACCCACCTCTCTTTCCTGGGAGCTTTCCTGGTGTATGTTCACGGACTACGATACTGTTCTGGTATACGGTTATCATGGCGAGTGCTAAATTTGATTTGGAGAAATTTAATGGAGAAAATGATTTCAACCTATGGCGATTGAAGATGAAGGCTCTACTAGTTCATCAAGGCTTGGGAAAAGCCTTGGAAGGTAGAAACAAGTTACCACAGAGTCTGACCGAGGACGAGAAGGATGAAAACCTGGAAAAAGCACATAGTGCAATTTTGTTGTGCTTGGGAGATGAAGTTCTACGAGAAGTGTCAGATGAAACTACAGCTGCTTCATTATGGTTGAAGCTGGAAAGCCTGTATATGACGAAGTCACTCACCAACAGGCTGTATTTGAAGAAAAGAATATATACCCTTCAAATGCAGGAAGGAAAACCCATAAAAGATCATCTGGATGAATTTAACAAAATTATTCTTGATCTAAAGAATATTGATGTTAAAATTGAAGATGAAGACCAAGCAATTCTTCTACTATGTTCCCTTCCAAGTTCTTATGAGCACTTCATCGACACCATGATGTATGGTCGAGAAGATCTGACCTTAGACGAAGTAAAGGCGGCGTTGCACTCAAAAGAACTGAAGAAAAGAGTATCATATTCGAGATCTGAAGGCTCAGGTGATAGTCTTTTTGCCAGAGGAAGAACAGAGAGGCGAAATCAATTTGGTGAAAGAGGGAAATCTAGGTCCAAGTCTAAAGCGAAACCTAGAAAGTATAAATGTTTTCATTGTCATAAGGAAGGTCATATAAGAAAGAATTGTCCAGAGCGCAAAGGCAAGGAAAAGATTTGTGAATATGGAGATGCAGCTGTAGCAAATGACTATGATAGTGCAGATGCACTAATAGTCTCAGAGCACGATTCAAAAGATGAATGGGTACTTGATTCTGGATGCTCATATCACATGTGTCCCATTAAGGATTGGTTTTCAACTTACCAACCCTTAGATGGGGGCAAGGTCCTTTTGGGAAATAATGCTCCCTGCAAGGTCATTGGCATCGGCTCAATTAGAATCAAGATGTTCGATGGAATCGTAAGGACGTTGACAGATGTAAGGCATGTTCCAGAATTGAAGAAAAATCTGATTTCCTTGGGAACACTAGATTCAAAAGGTTATAGCTACAAAGGTGAAGGTGGAGCTATAAGAATATCTAAAGGCGCTATGGTTGTAATGAAAGGAAAGAAAGAGAATAGTCTCTACATGCTACAAGGAAACACAATCACGGGTGTTGCTGCTGTCTCATCAACAAGTGATTATGATGTCACCAAATTGTGGCATCTAAGAATGGGTCATGTTAGTGAAAGAGGTCTAGCCGAGTTGGCCAAGCAAGGATTGCTATGTGGTCAACAAGTCGGGAAGGTAGACTTCTGTGAACATTGCATTTTTGGGAAGCAATGTCGAATAAAATTCAACAATGCAGTTCATTGAACAAAAGGCACGTTGGATTATGTACATTCTGACTTGTGGGGTCCTTCCCAAGTACCTTCTCATGGTGGTAGGAGATATATGCTAACTTTCATTGATGATTATTCAAGGAAGGTTTGGATCTTCATTTTGAAACACAAAAGTGAAGCATTTGTGAAGTTCAAGCAGGGGAAAACCTTGATCGAAAAGCAAACTGGTAGGAAGATCAAGCGACTGAGAACTGACAATGGCCTAGAGTTTTGTAGCAGAGAATTCGGAAACTTTTGCAAGGATCATGGTATTGTCAGACATTATACTGTGAGGCACACTCCTCAACAAAATGGACTTGCAGAACGGATGAACAGAACCTTACTTGAAAGGACAAGGTGTATGTTGTCAAATGCTGGATTGCCAAAACAATTCTGGGCGGAAGCTGTCAATACAGCTTGTTACTTGATCAACAGATGTCCATCAACGGCTATTGACTTTAAAACTCCAGAAGAGATGTGGTCGGGTGTTCCTGCAAATTATGATAATTTGAGGATATTTGGTTGCCCTGCATATGCTCATAACAAAGAAGGAAAACTTGATGCAAGAGCATTGAAATGCATTTTTCTTGGATATCCTGATGGTGTAAAAGGATAGAAGTTGTGGTGGCCAGAGAAAAGAAAATGTATTATCAATAGAGATGTTACTTTTGATGAAGCTAAAATGCTAAAGCCTCATAAAGAGTCTTCAAGTGAAAACAAAGACCCTAGTATCTCGGAGAAGGTGGAGTTTGAGGTGGAGCCAACAAAGGAAAATACTTTTGATAAAGAAGAAGAAGTTCATGATGCATCTACTAGTAGTGATGTATCCCAATTGCAACATTATCAGTTGGCTAGGGATAGGCAAAGGAGACATATAAAACCTCCTGAGAAATATGGTTATGCTGATCTGGTGTCTTATGCTCTAAATGTTGCTGATGATATCAGCAATTGTGAGCCACAATCATATGAAGAAGCTATCAACAATAAAGAAGCTTCCAAATGGATTTCTGCCATGAGAGAGGAAATTGAGTCTCTTCATAAGAATCATACTTGGGTTCTTGAGAAACGACCAAAGTCTCAAAAGGTTGTTGGATGCAAATGGGTCTTCAAGAAGAAGGAAGGAATTCCTGGAGTTGAAGATGCAAGATTCAAAGCGCGATTAGTGGCCAAAGGTTTTACACAAAGAGAAGGAATTGATTTCAATGAAGTTTTCTCCCCTGTGGTAAAACATAGCTCTATTCGCATCCTACTTGCCATTGTAGCTCAATTTGATATGGAACTTGAGCAACTAGATGTCAAAACAGCATTCTTGCATGGTGAGTTGGAGGAACAAATCTATATGAAACAACCTGAAGGATTTGAAGTTCAAGGGAAGGAAGATCATGTTTGCTTACTGAAGAAATCCTTATATGGCTTAAAACAATCTTCTAGACAGTGGTATCGACGGTTTGACACCTTCATGCTCGAAAATGGCTATTGTAGAAGTGAGCATGATAGTTGTGTCTACTACAAGAAGCTGGCAAATAAGTCATTTATCTATCTCCTTCTTTATGTTGATGACATGTTGATCGCATGTAAGAACATGTCAGAAATAAAAAGCTTAAAAGCTCAATTGAGCTCAGAGTTTGAAATGAAGGACTTAGGAGCTGGAAGGAAAATTCTAGGAATGGAGATTCAGAGAGATAGAAAAGAAGGGACGCTCTTTCTATCACAAAAGAAGTATATTGAGAAAGTGTTGGAACGATTTGGCATGCAAAATGCTAAACCAGTCACTACTCCATGAGCGTCTCATTTCAAACTTTCGATGGCCTTGTGTCCACAAACTGAGAGCGAAAATGAGGAGATGTCAAGTGTACCTTATGCTAGTGCAGTTGGCAGTCTTATGTATGCCATGATATGCACTAGACCAGATATTGCACAAGCAGTAAGTGTGGTAAGTAGGTATATGGCAAGTCCTGGTAAAGTTCACTGGAAGGCTGTGAAGTGGATTATGCGCTACCTAAAGGGTACCATGGATATTGGCTTATTGTATGGAAAAGTCAAAGGTGTTGGAAGTAAGGTCATCGGATATGTTGACTCAGATTATGCCGGAGATCTGGATAAGCGAAGATCACTCACTGGATATGTCTTTACACTGTGTGGTTGTACTATTAGTTGGAAATCAACACTACAGTCAATTGTTGCTTTGTCTACAACTGAAGCGGAGTACATCACAGTAACAGAAGCTGTAAAGGAAGCTATTTGGGAGAAAGGT
>NC_032017.1:6042749-6060539 GCF_001865875.1 Lupinus angustifolius | reverse complement strand
CCACGTTAATTTCTCGGTGTCATTTTCTCTATTTAGTTTTCTCCATGTGTCTTCCGCTACAACAAAGAGGATAACACATGAAATGACATCCTCCCACATGTGATTGCACAATGCATATAAAGATGCATCTATATAGTAGTCTTCAAAAGAATCATCAATCTTTCTACTATACTAAATAATTAAAGGTTAAATTTTTTATTACATTCAATTTACTTGTTATTGCATATATATGAGCTGATTTCCCTAAATTATTAAAAATATATATTTAATATGATGTGTTCTAAAGAGCAACTTAAAAATATCTTTAATATATATCTTAGATGAATGATGAATATATGGATTAAGACTCATAAAAGAGCACTTTTTTCCTTTGTGATTTCCTTCTCATCTCTTTCCTTATAACTTATAAGGCCTCTGCAATATTGTACATACGCATGAAGGGTTATTTGAGTTCCTTGTTCATAAGGCTTGCATGCATGAATTGTTGGAGAACCCTTCCTTGAAAGCTTTGCTTGTTGGAGTACAAACATGTCAAGCATTCCTCCAATAATTTGCTCACCTTTTCTATTATTTTTTATCAGCAAAGAAATTTATTAAAAAAAGAAAAGTAAAAATTAGAGAACAAGTAGTACTCTTATTCACATATTTAATTAAGCATTACAACTAAAGAGATAGTTAAACGAGTTTAATGTCCACTCCACAAAAGAGAAATGAAAACTAGGAAAACGAACATTAAGAAGATTTCAAGAGTGGAGAAGAATTAAATCCATTACCTCATTAATATAGAACTGAGAATTCTCGAAGATGATTTTATTTTTAACAAACCATATAATCCAGATAGTTATGAACCAGCTGAGAGACATCCATTGTTGTTTGTTTTTGTTCTCCATCCTCAACATATTAGCATGCAACGTTAAGTTGCTCATAACATTATTAGAAATAATTGAGTTAAGACCATACCTATAAATAATTTGCTCACCTTTTTTATATAAGCTACTTAATTTTATTTCAATCAAAGCTACGTTGAATAATCAAATCATGGTATAAGTTAATACCTTTATATATGTTTACCATCGTTAAATAAGATTAGAGTTCAAGTCTTAAGTTAATCCCACAATGCTATAAATGCTTATCAAATAATTGAAATAGGGTATAAACTTTTTTTTATAATCAAAACTTCATTAAAAATGAGTTAGGGTATAAACTATCCGCCATGTTGTATATGTTTACTTTGTTAAGCAAGATTTCAAGTCTTATATGTGAAGAAAGTCTCCGTGAAAGCTAATCCCACAATAGTATAAATGTTCTAAGCTAGAAAAAGGTTACTTTCATTAAAAAAATATGATATAAAATGTATTGATGACGTTGACATATACTATGAATCCTAGCAAATTGAGATTAGAAGTTAAAAGTATGTAATTATCTGAAGGAGAAAAATTTATATGGAGACACATATAAACACGTTATGTTTGGAGATAAATGTATTTATGTTTTTTAATACTATCATTTATGACTAAAATTTAATAAAAATGTTTTTTTATCAAAGTTTTATTAATTGTCTCTATATACATATGTGTCTATACAAATCTTTCTCTTGTTCCGAGAATGAAGTACTAACCACAACCACAATGGGTTGTCTGTTTTTTTGTCAGCAATGACACAATGGTTTGTCTTACAAAATTATTTGTGGGTGTTAAAATAAATAAAAAATAGATATCACCAATTTTTTTTTGAATAATTCAATTTTCTAGAAGCTATTTATTATTAGTATATCTATCAGGGTTTCCTTCTCTACATATCATTTGCAATTAGGAAAATTCTACAAACTTTCACATGTAAGAGACATTTAGTGGCTTAAATTAAAAATCCGTGTGACAAAGACAATATATAAGAGGGTAAGAGCAACAAATGATATAAAAACTACAATATAATTGCTTATACTTAAGAGGAAACCATTGCATGTGATACAATATGGATGGAACGTATAACGGTTAATGTCAATATTTAATAATCCACTATTTTTGCAATGGCTTTTTCTTTTAAAGCAAATATTTTTTATAATGCAATAAAAATTATTGAATGACACATATTGTGTGTGTGTTTTTCTAATACACTCACGTAAAACTTGAATTTATGTGAATTATATATAATCAAATAAATTATAATAAGAAAAATAAAAGTCACATCCGATAATGATTATGGAGTCTATAAATCATTTGAAGTACATCATGTGACGGTATACATGTTTTAATATAGGATTTAATATGTATACATTGTTTTTTACACTGTCAATAAATTATTCATCATTAATTTGTTAATTATTATTGACTCTTAAACTAAAGTAATACAAATAATGGTGGATGATGTCCTAACAGTATAAAAAACTTTACACTGTCAGTGGATAGATTTTAAACTCTTTAATATAACTACAAAGAAAATATAATGATTCCCCTATGTTTTCCCACACATGACAAGTTGTACCAACAGAAAAAAGTAAACAAACCTAACTTAGTGACGTATGTAGTTTTCTATAATTATAATATTACATCATAAACCTTACTCTTGAATGTTGAAACATATATATTACTAGCTAGTTATATGACGTTAGCAAAATTAAATTAGTTTTGGTTTTAGCCCTAATAAAGTAGTATGATGCTTATTTGGCTCAAATGGAGAATGGCATTGCTGTTGAGATGATCTCCTTAAGAAGTGTTAGATTAATTGTGCACCAATCAAGGTTTGGTGCTTTATGTGAAAAGCATTAAGGGGGAGTTTTGTCACTAAAGAAGAACTTTAGAGAAGGCATATTGTTAATGGATTAGATTTGACTTGTGTGATTTGCTTGGAGCAAGTTGAATCAACTGATCATCTCTTCTTAGTATGCCCTTTTGCTTAAGCAGTTTGGAAAGATTTCTACTCTTGGTTATAGGTTCTTATTTTTATTCCTAATTCAATTTGTGATATTCTTGTGATGCGTAATTCTCTTTATATTTCACCAAAAGGTAGAAAACTTTGGAGAATATTCGGGTTTACTATGTTGTGGTTGATATGGCTTATGATATATTTTCTGCAAAAAAGTGGTTAGCTTTACTCATGTTATGGATTTGATTCATATTCGGTCTTTGAATTGATTTTGTTACAGTAGTGATACCCGCTTGTATGATTTTATGCTCTAGTGTATTGATACTAGGTCTTGTATTTTTGCAGAGTGCCGCTTGTAATTGTCTGATGATTGTATTTTGGGTTGGCACCCTTGTGCCTAGTTATGAATTTTTCCGCTTATAAAAACAAGAATGTTATTTACTATATTTTAATGACAGAAAAAAAATGTATACACTTATGAGTTTTATATATTGTCAATGTATCATATTTCATTTATGTTTAATCATTATTGACTATTTAAAAATATAATACAAACGAATAATAGATGATATATTAATTGTGTATAAATTTTTACTCTGATAATACATATATATTACACTCTTAGTAAAAATCATTAGGTTACAAATACAAATATAATTAGCTAGGCTATATATCCTTCTCCTCATATCTGATAAGGGTGGGAGATTTGGTCCAGATCGTCTTTTATGTTTACCTTAAATTATGACATGTGCCAAAAAATTCAAATATCCAAATTTAATATTAAGTAAATAATAAACTTTAAAATATTATTTCTCCCCTCACATTCTGTATAGGAGGGTCCAGGATCAAGTATAAGAGAGTAACTCATTTCTTGAGATTTCATTGCAACATGAAGTCCTGATTATGAATAATTTGTAAATACATGTATAAATATTTATAGTGTTGTAAGATCGATAAAGGCCAAACAAACTTCCTCATTAGTCTTGTCGATCTCAAACTCTAAAAGCAACATCTCTCATTCATAAAAAAACCAAAAAACATATCATTTTTTAAGCCACAAGCTTACCATTTTATTATTACTCATTTTCCCCCTAATATATAGCAAAACTCCCTTTCCATCATATTTATGGAAGGAAGCTGTCACAAATACAAACAATACATATTACATATTTTCAAGAGAAAAAAAATGGCAATAGGTATAGAAGTACCCATATTCAGACATTTACCTATGCAAAAAAATAAAATGAAATGAAGCCCATTACATCTGAAAATAAGTTGGATTCTGACTCTGATACCATATTAAGGTTTCGTCTTAAAACTAATTAATAATGAGAAGAGTTATAGATGATGTAGGATTTACTTGCCAACATTATTAATAATGATTTTTTTACAATAACTTTTGGAAGCAAAAATTGACATGACATCTATGATTCTCTCTTTTAAAATTGAGAATAAATTGTATATAACAACAATCAAACCCCACAATAGTAAAAAGAAAAATTGTACTGTCAAAAATATTGTCTTACTTTTTTGTGTAAGGAATTTATTTATTTGGAATTCATGGTCTCTCCCAACAAGTGTTACTTATAGAAAATTTGTATATTGAATATGAAAATGTAAAGGGAGAAATTAAGTTGCTAAATTCTGATTTTCAAATAATGGAACTCAACTTCTTATCAATAAAAATGTTACACAATAGCATTGTTCATTCTTCGATTCTCTATAATCTTCTGAAGTTCTTGAGGCCTGCATGGTAAAGCAATAGCACCCTTCTGTTCAAATCCAAATTCTTCCTTAGCTTGTTCCAACAATCTCAAGAAATCAGGATCAGTTAAGTACTCTAACTCAACAATGAACCTCTTTGTTTCTTCACCTTGGATTGCAATAACAGCAAAATGTCCTTCTTTAACATCTTTTGGCACCATTGTTGTTGTTGTTGCTGCTTCATTATATGCCAAAAATTGAAGACCCTTTAGTACCTTTGTAATCATAGACTTAAGCATCTTCTTCCTTTGAACCTCCATGACTAATATATTGGTGCTTCAATGTAAATATTTGTGATGGACAATGATAATAGTAGTAGTACTGTGGTTTAGTGAGTTGAAACTTGAGACAAACTATAGCTTCTACTTATGAACTTTAAGTTTTAGAGTTTATTATCCTACATTGTAGGGTGTGTAGCCTTTAATTTATAGGGAAAAGTTTAGTTAAGCCCCCTTAAATTTATGATCATTTGTAAAGAGATACCATAACTTTTAAAAAGTGTCAATAAACTATTATGATTATATTAATATATTCTTCATCTATTTTTCGTGAAGTTATTATTGATAGGAAAAAAAATGCCCACAAATTTAAATCCAACTTTCTCAAACATACAATCATAATAATTTGTTTTTTATTAATTTTTTATCTCTCTCCAAATTATATTTAAAATCATGTAAACTTTTACCAAAAAATATTGAGAGAGAATCAACTTACTCAAATACATAACTTTAAAAAACTTATTCCACGTATTAGTCACTAATTCTAGGAAAATCTAATGGTTTGGATCAATTCATTAATTCAAATAATTAGATTTCCCTAAAATTGATAACTAAAATATAAAGTAAATTTTTATTTAAACTTACTCTTAGAGTAAATGAATTCCCTCTCAATAATATTGAAACTACAACACTCAAAATAAAAATTGAAAGATCAAAATTTGTCTATCATTTTGACGTTAACAACATAATGAATATTAGATTAAAGATCTATTAACATAATTGTAATAGTTTAAAAGTCAATTCATACAAATTAAAATTTCATGTTATTAATTTGCAAATGGCTACAAAGAGTGGCAGAGCACTTTCCCCTTATAGCTTAATGGAATTGGAAAAGGGAAAGACACACGAAGTTTCTTTTATTTTTCCTTAAGGTGGAGTAATATTTTCATTCTGTGTTATTGTATTATTGTTTAATTTAAGAGTTTAAAATCTATATATCATTAATATACAGTTTTTATATTATTAGTATATTACTAATATTAATTTGTATTATTTTTTAGAATCAATAATAGTTAACATATAAATGATAGATAATTTGTTAATATAATAAAAACATTGTGAGTATATACATATAAATCATTAATTTAATGCAACCTTTGACGTGTCTGTTTCTTCCATCTAATTAATCTTGTACGCGGGACTAAGGTTCCTAGACATATTAATACTATAGGCCTAATTTGCTGTCTCTATGACTATCACATGTATTACATAAATGTGTATGTTTAGCACACCTTCTACTAATCATGAATGAGAAAAACATATGTATATATATTGATAATGTGAAAAAATGTATTATTAGTTTATCATTCATCATTCATTTTCAGTTATCATTAGTTATTCAAAAAATTAATACAAATTAATAGTGAATGATGTACTAATTGTGTATAAATAATATTGAATTATTGTTTTTTCTCCCAAAGTGCTATATCCTTTTAGGCCTAATTTGATGTCTATATGAATTTCACCTATTCTACAATCATTCATATATAATATCTAGGGTCTAATCTTTTACAACCACTTGATATACTCTCACTATATTTTCTTCCTCTTTTGGTTCAAACAAAAGAAAGAAAAAACTAATATCTTGTTTGAAAGTCATATATTTTGATTTGTCAAGGGGACATCCATGCATTCTCATTGGCAATACAATAAACAAAGATTTTCTTGACGGTGTTCGTACTTTCTACGTACATACTATATTTTTCGGCATGAGAATTTTCAACGTGTTCATATACTACTATAATACTTTCAGTTATTTTTTATAACCGTAGATTACATTAATGGGAAATGTCTACAAGTGATAACCAAAAGATGATATTATTAAAATGAAGCCAAAGAGTTAAAACTAATTTAGGAACAATAAATCTCCCAAATCTTACTTGAAAAAAGGCTTCATGAATTTAATGAATTAATTTCATCTATGATTCTCAAATACAAATGTTAAAAATACGGATTTTATTATAAAAATAGAATAATTTCAACACTTTATCATTTTAAATGTTAAGGAAATATTATTCATATTTGTCATTTTAATGATTTATTGCACTAACTCTATAAGTTGAATTTTCGTATCATTTCAGGACTTAAAGAGTAAAAACGAGTAAGAATTGGCGAGTGTCATGCAACCAAAAATCAACTTAAGCCCAAATCAGCTAACTTGTGTCAAGCACGGGTATTACGCCATGCGCGTCTACGCTAAGCACAAATGATGCGCCAAGCACGACTTGCCTAGGTGAAAGGTCGAGCCAAATAAAGAGATGTGTTGAGAGCTCTCCCACATCTAGGGAAACATTAAAAAATCAAATTAATAAAAAGGGATCAAAAACCACTTTATATAAATCTAAAGTTCTTTAAGTATACCATTACGGTGAAAATTAGAATTTTTTTCAATTTCCCTTAACTTCAACACATGTAAAAAGCAAAATCATGACATGGAACAAATTTGTGTTTCAATTCCACACCCTATCTCTAATTTTCACATCCCTAATAGTAAAATAGGATGTTTGTTGTCCCATACTTAAATTAGAAGTGTCACTTTATGTCCCTTTCAAATATAACCACTCTCATGTCCTCCTCCACTCTACTCCTGGTGATAGAAACTGAAATCTAGACTCATAATATTAGAATAATGATAGAATATGTGTTATATTTGAAAAATAACAGGGTAGGCTAGTTAAGTATTTAGATTTAATTAAACAATTTATATCACATTATGTTTCTAAAATGTTATTAATTGTTAAGATCTTGCCTTTTGTATGGTTATAAAGTGTTATTGTTCATTATAAAACATTGTAATCACTATTCACCAAGAAATCAAAAACTTTATTTTATTTGTTTTTTCTATGTTCTTCTTCCATAGCTTTCTTGAGATTATGTTAGAAATTGGAAATCTACATCATTCTCATTGATTGAAAAGTGAAGCCAACTATGACTTATTTATACAAAGGAAAAAGGAAGCTAGTAAACCCAGCAATTAATCAAAACGGATACAAACCTAACTAACTAAATACTACCGATAGAAAAAATAAAAAAACTAAATACTAACTTCATAACCACCTAACCATCTTCTAAAATAATCTCTAAAATATCTTAAATGGATTGATCATCTCAAATTTGCTCGTATCCCTTGTTAGGATTTTCATTCTATCAAAGATCAGAAAGTGTGCATGGCCTTGCCTATTATTAATCACATACAAGTCCTATTCACATGAGCAAACACAATGAGTGGATAAAAAATCATTATTATACATGATGTACACATGCATAGTCTTATATATATAGAGTTATCATCATTATGGATATTAATAAATGAGAGATAGAAGAACAAGAATGAAAGGCAATTTGATGACAATTTGGTTTTATGTACGTTACAAGTTGCTTTCTGTGTGTATCTTTGGCCAATTATTAATCTTGTAATAAGCTTATTAGTGTAGTGAGCATCTTAGTTTGGATAGGCACTGCATGTGACTCACTTCCCATAGAAAGGGAAAAGAAGCCATTTTTTCCTCTCTTTATCGAACAAGCAAAACCAATGGTTAAGTATATGGTACTTACCCTATACATTTTTTGTTATTATTATTTTGAAATGCACCATACGTATTATTAGTTTAGGGATACTAATAATTTAGAGAAAATTCATTTGCTAACTAGAAATAATTTCAAGTTTAATAGTTTTTTTTTATGATTATCTTTATTTTTAGCTAAAACTCGACAATATATGTTGACTTTATTCTCATTAGAAACTCTGGTTTTTCTATGAACTCACTTTTGATTTTCATAATTGAAACAAATTAGTTTTCTTAATTATCTATGACGTTGGGGGATAAAATGTTTTCAGGAACAAGGACATCATAATTAACTTTATTATTTATTTTCTATTATATTGTGAACTATTTGAATGGTTTCATCAAAAGTCTTCTTATGAATATGATCTTTTTTTAGATAAGTTTGGCTAATTTGGCATTTATTCTTATGAATCATCGAAAAACATGTGGTTTAATAGTAATAAAGTGTCGATCATCTTTTATAAAGAGATTGACCTCAAAGTAGTTCTACCTAATTCAAAAATTTCACCCAACTAAGCACATCTAGTATATGTTTTCACATTATTATGTCTTCCAAAAAGATTATTAATTTTTTTTCTTGTATTCAATTAACATCCCTTTTGCTGCATATAATAAATTATTGATCATTTTTTATAAAGAAATCGGCCTCAAAGTAGCACTATCTAATTCATAAATTTCACCCAGTTGAGCATATCTAGCATACTTTTCACATTACTATGTCTTCCAGAAAGATTATTAATTGATTTTTTTCTTCTATTGAGTTAGTATTCTTTTTACTATTTTTAATATAATTTACTTATAAAAAACATAATGGAATCATTAATATAAGTGACTCCATTGAGTTTGTCACCATAAAATTCAACAGTTCCACCTATTTGTTTGATACTATACTCCAACTCTACCCTTCTAAAAGGAACATCAACTCTAACAATTCTATTTCCACTTGCACTTAAATGTGAGTTCAAATCTCATATATGAGATCTAATGCTTCATTTTACCAAAATGACCGGATAGAATTATTAAGTAGTTAGTTGAATACATACAAATTCTATATTCCTTTTAAATATATTTTTTATAATAGCAAGGAAGCGAAAGTTTTGTTCAATGTAACTCGATGTTTGTAGTTTTGTACTGTTTTATTATGTTTTGTGGGTGAATAAAATTCAAGAATTGAAATGTTTGACACTAACATTAAAAGCTTCTCAATCTCTTTGATTTTGTCCCATAGGGACTATTTTTTTTTATATGAGCAAATGTATATATGTTTAAGAAGAAACCCAGAGGAATAATGGTATGTCACATGATGTTATTTTTTCGAGAAATTCTAATTTGTAATTAATTATTTGACTAACAGATTTTGGGTCAGGCTCCTCTCCATTAATGGAGAGGTTTGCAATTTTTTCATTTAGTTTGAAGGATAAATTTGTCTATCATAATAAACATAAGAATATAAATATAAAAACATATCACATTTTCTTTGGTTCTCTCCATTACTGGAGATGAGTCTCATTCACAAAATATTATCATCAATACAATTAAAAGTCGCTACTCCGTGAGGGAAATGATGGGCTAACTTTGATTATAAAAAAAAGGTTAGAAAACCTAATATACTTTTATAGAGTAGTCCGACAAAAATTAAATTAGAGGATTCAAGTGTATTTTTATTTTGGACTTTAATTTATAATTACACTTTCAAAATTATGCACTTCTTATACTTATTTAATATATTTTTCTCTTTTGCTACCAAAAAAATGGTATGTGTGCCAGTATATTGTTGAGTTCATTAATCTTCTATGGTAATATTTATTTATACCATTAATAGTACTTCTCAACTAATTCCACTATAACAAGTCACTTTGATCAATTAGGCTATTTTATTTAATTTGTATTTATCTAGATCATTGGGTATGATGAATGATTGAGATTAGTATATTTAATCAACCAATAACAATTAGAATTTTGGTCTAGATTTATATACATTAAATTCTAAAATGTAAGTTGTACATTAGAAGAGCTTTGTCCCACTTTTATAGTTGGTATCATATAGTTTATTGTACAAAAATGGATAAATCTCATAAATTAGAATGTTAAGAGCAATAGTGTCAATATAGTCTGAAGAGAGTCCGAGTCATTTCAATCTGATTTCAACTACTTGAACTCAGTTAGGTCACCAAAAAATTGTAAATAGACCCATTGCTGGATTTGGATATTGATCAAATTTTAACTTGTTTTGACCTAAGTTTTCTTAGCTTAGATTATCTATAACTCGATCCTAGTAGTGCACTCCTCTTTGACATCTCTAATATCAAAAGTGATAATTCCATGAGACAACCATATTTAAAATGCACAATCAACTCAAAAAATATTCATACATGAGTTTTGGAATTTGGACTATATATGTACATATATTCATACTCCAAAAGATTTTCAATTGACACAAATCACTATCATTCTAGCAAAGTTACAAGTGGTCATCCCCACCAACTCATAAGAGAACAATGTGCTATAATCTGGCCTCGTTGCACGTAAGAGGTAGACTTTTGGGTCATTTCACTAATTGGATAAAGATTATTTGTTTTGAATGGTGTCTTATTCTCTATCTCGAACTAACCAAAATATTACTTTCGTTTTTAGAAAAATTCATTTATTTATGTATAAATATGTGATTGACTCAGGACAGAGAATGAGACAGAACATGTGATATTCGTTCTCACTAATTAGGTCAAAATTACTAACTAGGATGCAAGTATGTGCTGCCACTTGAAACATTTTACAACAACATCAAATTATAAAATAAAATAAAAGCAACACAAGAAAGTTCATGCAACTCTCTCTTATGATCCCTTCTACCCAATTAAAAAGTAATAACTATAATAATACCCTTATAATTTCAATCTTTCTTACTTCCAATGATTCTCTTCAGAACTTCTGGTTCACAAGGAATTGAAAGTACTCCAATCTGAGAGAACCTGAATTCTTCTTCAGCATGCTTTAACAACAACACAAAATCAGGGTTATGCAAATATCCTAACTCAATGAAGAATCTCTCTGGTTTGCACCCTTCAGTTGCAATAACCACAAAGTGCCCTTGCTTCACTCCTTTTGGACTTAAGAAGAAAATATGCTTCAGTTTTCTCATCATAGGAACAAGTACTCCAAACCCTTTCTTCCATAACAAAAATTCACTAGAGTAACTACTTGTTTTACCCATGTCACTAAGATATGAAGAAAATATAACAAAGTTTATTTTGAAAACTCTTACATGCAATGTTGGAATATATATTGTGGAGCTTAAGATGAATACCAATGGGGACAATAGCAAGTGGGTTTTCATTAATGCTAAATGTCAATGTTTCCATTATTTTGGAGACTAAGTTAGTTGTGTCCTTGAAGCATCATATTTTTCAACTAGCTACACGCAAGAGAGAAAAACATACACAAGGAAGAACTAGACAAAATGTTCTACCCCTATAGTCATTTCAATTTTGCCTTCATTCAACAAAGGGCCTTTATTATTTTGCAACTTGAAGGATATTGGCATCAAAACTCTAAATGTGATGAATGGGTGACAATGAAACGGATCGAGCTGGGTTATGTTTGTTTCTTATTTGACCTTATATATCAGTTGGAGTTATTTTTGAACTTCAACCTAACCCTAGACACGATCAAATCCGACCATATTCAGGTCTGGTCATGTTCGGGTCAAATTAGGTAAATGGATAAGATGAGATTGAGACTTTTTGAGTGACCAATCTTATATAAGTCTAGAGAATTTTGTGCGTTTTCTGTCTAAACTCTAAACTTCATAAGTTTGGTGTCCTGAAAGGAAGTCTTGCAATAGGGGCGACCATACTCTTAAATAGACTTAAAGATATCAATATCTCTATAATACAAGTAAAGTGACTTGAATCATTTCTAAGTAGATTATAATTATTCCAAAATATCCAAAAGTAAGTAGAATTTATACACAAATAAATTGATAAGCAAATAAATTAGAAACGAATAAAGAGTGTTAACCCAATTACAATTTATAAAGAAGATATACATAAGTATAAGGATTAATACATCACTGTGCAAAAATATAAATATACAAATTAGATCCTATATTTTTTAGGCCCACAACCAAGATCTAATTTAAATCGTTTCCATAATCTGAGTAAAACTAACATTCTCCCCCTAAAAAAATATCATTTCTCAACTTCTAAATGGACCAAATAATAGCAAATCATAACATTCTTCACAAAGATTTCCATTTACCAATCTTACAAATAGAATCATGAGTCTTACGCAATTCCACAATCGAATCTGGCAAAGTAATATGAATTTGAAGTCAAGAATAGAATCATTTCCACACATTTGAGACAAAAGGGCAAGAAAGGAAAAAATGTTTTAAACACTTCAAATCATTCACCCTACAATATTTCTCTTATGAAGCTCTACTTTTATTGTTACATAGCTTTGATAACTTTGAAGATGCACAATTTATCCAACATAAATTAAAAACATTACCTAACTCCATTAAACTTGCATTCAAATGAGCGAAGTAAGTTGATTTCACCATATAGCACCCCGACTTATCAAGATTCCATATCCAACTATCACCAACACCACTTTTACAAGAATGGTTCTGCATTAGATGATAAAGACTTCTTGCTACATCTTCCTCCTTCCCAAATAAGTTTCTCCTCCACTTAATATTCCAAATCCACTCCACATTGGTCAAAGCCCCACAATCAACTACCAAAGCCTCCTTATCTAAAGCAAGCAGAAAAAGTCTGGTTTATTTTGGAGAAATGTAATGGTTTATTTTGGAACAAAAAAATGTATATACTAATATGATAAGAGTGTTTTATATTATCAGCGTAACAACTATCATTCATATTTATTTATTATTGATTCTTTAAATATAAGTAATAAACATGAATTTTTGCTAATATATTAAATATGTATGAAACTTTACATTAATCTTCATGGATGTATATTACACTCTTATTTTAGAGGACAATAGTGCAAATATTTAGACCTTATGTTTTTATTGATATAGAAAGATAAGGAGAAGAATGGTGAGGATGATAGAAATTAAATGAGTCTAAAAGCACAATTGCTATATTTTCTTCATCTAGTTACCAACTTTGGTGCTGACCAAATATATTATCTATAATGTGAATCTAGTTTCATATTATTGAATCCATTTCAAGGTTGTGATAGTGAAGATTGCAAGTGGGAAATTGCATTCTTAATCTTTGAAGGTTGCACCTTTCTTTCCCACCGTTGTCATTTCATATTTGCATTAATTGCTTTGTTTAATTTCTACAAATGAAAAATTCATCTCACTACCTTCTATCATGAATTCATGATATTTTTGTACTTGAATTTAATTTTTTTTTATAAGCAAATATATTAGAAACAGGCACAAGGGGTGCCTACCCAATTACAACTTACAAAGAAGATCAATATAAGAGTAAGGATCAATACCTCATTGGGCTAATTGTACTTGAATTTAATCATTATTATCTAACTTTCTTCCTTTTAAAGTAAAACATCATCTATGATTATAAGCAGGTGTAAAACGGTTGTAAGAAAAATAGAAAATGTCATTACTTATGTCGTCCTTTTTGGGTGAATTACTGAAACCATATAAATAGAATATTAGATCGTCCACTAAAAAAAACATGACACAATATCTTATAATTTATGGAAAATGCCTAGTGTTCTTAGAACAACATTCTTTAATGAATCGAAAAAGTGTAGTATTTAATGACTCGAAAATTGTATATCATCGCATATTTTGACCTCAAAATTTAAAAGTCAAACGTTGTTGTCGCGACAAATTGCTCCATTAAAAAGTGTAGTATTTAATGACTCAAAAATTGCTCCATATTTGCACTCACGTCATTATATATTTCCTTATTATAACAAATATTTAATTGAAATCTATATATCAATGAAACTAAGAGAAAAAATATATGCACTCGAGTTTTATACAATATTATTATATTATCAACCATTTATGTTTAATAATTGTTGACTTTTCAAAATTTTAGATTCGGTTAATATAACTTTCTTGATTTTTAATTATTTATAAAATACATCATTATAATTTTAGTCTAATTTAATTATAAAGTACTTGATAGTTAATAATCTTGAAATCAGTGATTTTTTAATTTAATCTCTTTACCTAGGAAGTATTAAATTATTCAATTAATTTCTGATTAATCAAATACCAAAAAAAGTAAGGTAGTTAAGGCATTTAAAAGGGACAAATAGAGGGAAAAATGCTTTGTAGAAACTGTAAAGTAACTTATAAAAATAAAAATAAAAAGTTTTTGATGATACCTTATATTTTTTCGTTTGATATATTTTGACTAAAAATCTTATTTAATTCTCACATAATTCTCATAATTAAGTGTTAAATAGATGTGAAAATGGATATGTTATAAATAAAATTATAATTGAGGCTAATATTTCTAAAACATAAGAGATTTAAAACAAACAAAAAAACAACAAAAACGTCAAAATATATGAATAGATGAAGTAATAAGTACCTTACGAATATTTATGTAATTTGTATCTCTCCACTATTGAATTGTTATGTGTCACTTCATGAAAACTTGAAAACTATTGTCCATAATGGTTGGTTGGTTGGAAATGTAATCCAAATTTCTAGTTGGCAAATGGTAAATCATCAAATGAGAGAGGGTGAGGGGTTTAGAGAAAGGGGGTGCTCTCGTGGAAGAAAGAGGGAAGATCTGGCTGGGAATGCGATCAGGGGTAGGGATTGGGAGATCAAAGGGTCCCAAAGGTTGCATGCAAGGGGGTTCTTCAAGTCGCTAGAGGAGAACTCTGTTTCTTTCTTCTTCACTAATTTTCCAGAATCGGTTGGTGTTGTTGAGCTTTGGAGGGTGTTCTCTAAATGGGGTGTGGTAGGGGATGTGATGATCCCTAAGAAAAGAGACAAGAAGGGTAAAAGATTCGGTTTTGTTCGGTTCAAGAGGGTGGGGGATGTTGAACAACTCAAATGTGATCTTGGCAATGTCTGGATCGGTCTTTATAAGCTTATTGTTAACATACCGCGATTTGAGAGATAGGGTTCTCTGGGAGGAAGGAAAGGGGCGGTGAGGTTGAAATCACCATTATTAGTTAAGTCTAATGGGAGTGGTAAAGCGTTGATGGGGGGTGATAAGGTGTTGTTCGGTGGTGGCCTCAAGAGTTGGAAGGAAGTGGTGTTAGGTGGATCTGTTGATGCAGAGAATAACAAAGGAAAGGATGTCATCAGCTTTCCTGCGTCCCAATCTTCTCTAGAGTTCTTGAAGGGCTCTGTAATTGGAGAGGTTAATAATGTTGAAGATTTATGCTTTGTTCAAGACCTTTTGGCTAAGGAAGGTTGCTTCTCGATGAAGGCGATTTCGTTAGGAGGAAAGAAGGTCTTGCTCAAGGGCCAGATGGAGGAAGATCTGTTTGTGTTGTCAACCTTTGATCCTAGTTGCACATGTTTGGTGTGTGGAATTCTTCAGAAGAGTGGTCGAAGGAATTGGTACTTTTATTAAAGTGGATGAGTCTACGCTGGAGAGATCCAGGTTGGATGTGGGTGGTGTTTTGATTTTGACCAAACAGTTGTGCAACATTGACTTAGGTCTCTCTGTATGTGTGGAGGGGGTGAATTTTGAAATTCATATCTTGGAGGATAATGCTCGGGAGGTTTGGAGGATGTGTAAGAAGGCTAATGTAATGTTGTCAGTGAAAGATGCAGAATTTGAAGAATATGGGCAATTCGGTGAAGGGCGGTGGCCGGAAGAGGAATCTTGTTGGGGGGAAAATGAAAAGTCCATTGAGGGAGATGTTGAGGTGGAGGAGGTGCAAATGTTGGGTGAAAATCCAAGTGATCTTTGTGTGGTCCCTGTCAAGGAGTGTAAAGGTGCTTTAGCTAAATTGGTAGATAAAGACAAAAGCTCTTCTCTCCTATCTGTGCCACTTTTAGCGGTGGACTCATTGGATTGGACAAATGAAGCTGCTTTTTGTATAGATAAGGTAAGTCTCCTTAAGTCTTTTGTGCCAAAAGGTAAGAATTCAAAAAGAAGTATCATTGAAAAGGAATCTGAATTAGAGGTGGTTCAGTCCCCTTCTTTAGTGGACCCCACTATCCTTAAGGTTGTGTCTTGTCCTGGTGTGGGAAGTTTGGAGGAGGGTGGTGAAGTGCCTGGTCATTTTAATTTGGATGATTTGGTGGAGGGTGATATTGTTAAATTTGATGGGGGTTCGTATCCTTCAAAGGTGTTGGGCCTGTCTGTTAAGGCCCAAAAGGTTAAAAAGAGATGTGCTAGTAGATCCTCATTCTCGGTTGGAACTTTAAAAAGAATAGGTGGTAAGGAGGGCTTGAAAGGTGTTTTTTATAGGTCCAGGTTTGAGGTTGGAGCTTCCTCCAAAAATCCAGCCCCTTGTTCCGTTCCAGAAGCGTGGAGAATTGCAGATAATCCCCTTTCCAAAAGATGCTGCTCCAAAATCAATAGGAATCAGTTGATTAAGGTTCCTATTGTTTTAGGTCCTGCTGGTCAACAAAAGATGCTGTCTTTCAAGCAGAAAGGGATTAGGAAGAAGAAGTTAAGGGGTTCTCCGAAGGCCTTCTCTAAATCTCAATTGCTGAAAAAAGGTAAGAGTAAGAACGGTCTGATTGATGAGTCTTCTCAGGGGCGTGTTGAATTTGTAGGGGATTCTGTGGATTTCGATTCTTCTATCAGTAATTCTATTGGAGACTCCAATGTGCAGCATGTTAATAATCGGTTCCTCTCGGAGAAGGGTGGAGCAGTAGGGAAATTGTGGAAGATTGGTAAAAGCTTGGGAGTGTCGTTTGATGGGGATGATTCTGAAATGATCCGTAATATTTGTGAATTGGATTCTAGGGATAGGATTGGGTTCCTGAAGGCCAATCAAAGGGGGAATCAAGGTGATCCATGATTTGTACAACTATAAATATGAGGGGTCTGGGAGGGGGGGTTAAGAAAAGAGGTGTTCGGGAGTTAATCATGAATAATAAGGTGGATTTTATTGCTATCCAGGAAACCAAAATGCAGGTGGTGAATAATCGTCTTTGTTACTCGCTTTGGGGGAATCAAGATTGTGATTGGGACTTTGTGCCTTCTCTTGGTCGGTCTGGGGGCATCCTCAATATCTGGAATGCTTCGAAATTCCAGAAGACTAGTGTTGTTCATGGGCCCGGGTTTTTGGCAGTTCTTGGTAAGTGGAGTCAGAGTCTTGATGTTTATTGCATTCTTAATGTCTACTCGCCTTGTGTGTTGTCTCTGAAGTTGAAATTATGGGAGGAT